>NC_141875.1:622342279-622654516 GCF_056163025.1 Triticum urartu
TCCCCATCCCACATGCCCCGACCAACGGGGCGACACCCTCCGCCCAAATCACTGCCCCTCCTCCAATTAAGCGCCGCCCATAACCATTTTGCACGCAGTATAGCGTGGAGCTCAGTAGCATCTGGCAGCGGAGAAGCAAATCGCGGCCACACGCATGGATGAAGTCGCGATGGCTGCCATGTGTGCCGACTGTCAGATCTTGGAGGAGCACCTCATCTTCGTGGCCACCGTCGACACTGCCACGCGGTTGTCTACTTTAAAATACAGTTTATGTTGTTTTCTCGAGGCCACCGCTAGTGGCTTCTAGTGATTTGTACTCTGTAATGTTATGCAATCTAATATAATGAAATGTAATGTTCAGTTAACAGTTTGGTCCAACAATTTCTACATTTCATAGTAGTTCTCAAGCATTCTTAGTTTCGCTAACTGTCTTATCTTCTAGTATATGTTCTATTCTGCAATGTCGTGCTCAGTTAACTGTTTTGGTTCATTTGTCCTACTGTCTAGTTAACTGTTTGGTTCAATTCTGTAATTTGATTTTCATTTGTTGTGGGTAAAATTTTGTATTGTTATGCATGTGAGAAATAAATCGAATTTGGCTGTACTCAATACACGAGAAACATATATAACTGCTCTATTTCCAAGTTGTTTAGCATGCTTGGTTAGGTTAACTGGCTTTTCCATGCGTCTCGCTGTTGGATATGCAATTTGTTTATTTTCATTAACATATTCTACTATAGTATGTCAACTCTCAGTTTACCTGATCAAGATCTTCCTTATATGTGTTGCAGGGAAATAATGGGGGCACCGCGGTTTACCATCAAGGTTTGCTCATGCATGATCCTTTCACTAATAGCACATTATTGTGTAGTTGCCGGAATCATTCTAATATTTAGGTTTCTTACAATTTGGTCTTGTGCATGTAGGTCATGCTGTCAGAGGCTTAGACCCACTGTTCGACCCATTTTGCATACGGGGAAATGAGATGTCCATGAATATCAGTAGAATAAGAAACTCAAAAAGATTGTTAGGATAAAGAAACTTACAACGAATAACAACACGATCTTTGTTTGCACAATGAAGAAGACATCAGTCAACTATAGGATGGTACTAACTCTTTTACCTTGTTTTTCCCCTTGTGCCATTTCAAAATTTATAAAACGATTTATGCATATCTTTGTTTTCAGTACTTTCCAAAGCAGTTCACCGATGATTACCTCTCAAACCACCTGCATGGTCAAGAGACTGGGAAGGTATTCATTCAACACCGATGGTACAATAGTCACTGGCCTAAAGTTGCAAGGACATTCAACATCACTGAAGGCCTCAATATTTGCCTTCCGCTTCTGCAGTTTCCCAGATGAGATTCATCTATCTATTTACCGTGTATGATGCTACTTTCCGAAGGACTTCGATGTTGCATGTGAAACTTGGTGCTGTTGTGTAATGGCGTAGCTAGCTATATCCCTATATAGTGTAAATGAGTGTTGAAGCTATCTGATGTAATTCGATTATGAAATCCTGGTTGCCGTTATACGGATAGGAAATATATGGTGTGCTTTATAAGAAATGTTGATTTGATTACTGCATGGATTATCAATAATAGGCCAATTACCCTTCTTATTGGGGTTTTCTATTGTAGGCGGTTTCTCTGACAACACCGTGGGCGATGAACTCAAACAACCCACACAGTTTCTAGAAAGTAGGCGTGGTGTATCAATTAACAATCACACACGGCTTCCGCCAGAGAACTGTTTGCGTTAGGCCACCTTGCACAAACGTTTCCACATAAAAAATTGTGTGTGATATACATACGAACGGAAACGTTTTTTTGAGATTCACTATGTGCGGTGTACATACAAATGGAAATGATTGGGCATGTATAATTGTCTCCGATGCCTCGCCCGATCACATATGAGCTCATTTTGCCTCGCGTGTGTTACTGGAGGGCCTATCCCCGACAGTTTCTGGGTCGTGTGGGAAGGACCCCCTATCGCACACACTGACTAGGCAATGGTTTAAAACTCCGTCACGGAAAGGGGGTAAAAAACCGTTTGTATAGAACGTCTTTGCACCAGTGCATCTAGCTACTAGCTATGTACCCATAGGTCTTTGGTAAACTAGTCACACATCATCGAAAGGGCAGCACACGTTGATGTAGAAGCCATCCGTGGTCGATTCCCCCTCTGATAGAGTACCAGAAAAGGCCTCCAGATGAGATCTCGCAAGAACTAAGGCTTGCAGCGGCGGAAAAAGTTTTTTGGGTGGCTCTATGTTGGTTTCCCAATTTTAGAGAATTTATAGAGGCGGAATTACGTCAGCCGGAGCCACGAGGGGCCAACAAGGTACTTGGGCGCGCCCAGGTGCCTTGTAGCCTACTCCTTCACCTTATGGCCTCCTCCCGAAGCTTCCAGGGTCTCTTATATCCAGAAAAAATCTTCAAAAAGTTTCATGGCATTTGGACTTCGTTTAGTACTTATTTCCTGAAAAATAAAAAACAGGCAAAAAATAGCACCCAACACTTGGCATAAAGTTAATAAGTTAGTCCCAGAAAATGATATATAATTGCACATGAAACATCCAAGATTGATGCTATAATAGCATGGAACAATAAAAAATTATAGATACGTTGGAGACGTATCAAGCATGCGCAGACTTAATTCCTACTCATCCTCGAGTAGGTAAATGATAAAAACACAATTTTTGATGTGTAATGTGCTACTTCTTGAGCTTGCGTTGATTTTTACCTTGAAGAGGAAAGGGTGATACAGCAAAGTAGAGATAAGTATTTCCCTCAGTTAAGAACCAAGGTATCAATCCAGTACGAGGCACAAGCAAGTGTCCAATCTATGCACCTGCACAAACTAACAAACACTTGCACACAACGCGAAAAAGGGGTTGTCAATCCCTTCACGGTCACGAAGAAGCGTGAGATCTGATAGAGATAGGTATAAAAGATAAATAAAAGAGCAAACTAAAGCAAATATAAATAAATTGTAGCAAGGTATTTTTGGGTTTTTGGTTTATGGATCTGAATATATATGATGGAAAATAGACCTGGGGGCCATAGGTTTCACTAGAGGCTTCTCTCTTGAAAGAAAACATACGATGGGTAAGCAAATTACTGTCGAGTAATTGATAGAAAAGCGCATAGTTATGATGATATCTAAGGCAATGATCATGAATATAGGCATCACGTCCGTGACAAGTAGACCAACTCCTGCCTGCATCTACTACTATTACTCCACACATCAACTGCGCTATCCAGCATGCATCTAGAGTATTAAGTTCATAAGAACAGAGCAACACTTTAAGTAAGATGACATGATGTAGAGGGATAAACTCAAGCAATATGATATAAACCCAATATTTTTCTCCTTGATGGCAAGAATACAAGATTGCACCCAAAACTAAGCACCTCTCCCATTGCAAGAAAAACCAATCTAGTTGGCCAAACCAAACTGATAGTTCGAAGATAAATACAAAGATATCTTAATCATGCATAAAAGAGTTTAGAAAAGACTCAAATAATATTTGTAGAAAAACTGATCATAAACCTACAATTCATCGGATCTTGACAAACACACCGCAAAAGAACATTACATTGGATAGATCTCCAAGAACATCGAGGAGAAGATTGTATTGAACATCAAAGAGATAGAAGAAGCCACCTGGCTACTAGCTATGGACCCTTAGGTCCATGGTAAACTACTCACGCTTCATCGGAAGGGCACCAAGGTTGATGTAGAGGTCCTCCGTGATCGAAGCCCCCTCCGACAGGGTGCCGGAAAAGGCCCCAAGATGGGATCTCATGGGAACAGAGGCTTGCGGTAGCAGAAAAGTATTTTTGTGGATGCCTCTGATGTTGGGGGGGGGGGGTATTTGGGAATTTATAGTGCAAAGATTAGGGTTGGGGGACTCCCGAGGGGTCCACAAGCCAGGGGCGCCCCCTAGGGTGCGCCTTGAGGGCTTGTGGGCTCCTCGTGAGTCTTCTGACCCCCTCCCCAAGTCTCCTGGGTGTCTTTTGGTCCAAGAAAACTCATCGTGGAAGTTTTATTCCCTTTGGACTCCGTTTCATATTCCCTCTCTATAAACTCAAAAACAAGGAAAAAAACAGAAACTGGCACTGGGCTCTAGGTTAATAGGTTAGTCCCAAAAAAATGTAAAATAGCATATTATGCATATAAAACATCCAAAACAGATAATATAATAGCATGGAACAATCAAAAAATATAGATACGTTGGAGACGTATCTAGCATCCCCAAGCTTAGTTCCTGCTCGTCGTCGAGTAGGTAAATGATGAAAACAAAATTTTTGATGTGGAATGCTACCTAACATATTTATCCATGTAATCTTCTTTATTGTGGCATGAATATTTAGATCCATAAGATTCAAAAAATAAGTTTAACATTGACATAAAAATAATAATACTTCAAGCATACTAATAAAGCAATCATGTCTTCTAAAAATAACATGGCCAAAGAAAGTTATCCCTACAAAATCATATAGTTTGGCTATGCTCCATCTTCATCACACAAAGTATTTCATCATGCATAACCCCGATGACAAGCCAAAAAATTGTTTCATACTTTTCGTGTTCTCAAACGTTTTCAAATTTCACGCAATACATGAGCGTGAGCCATGGATATAGCACTATAGGTGGAATAGAATATGGTGGTTGTGGAGAAGACAAAAAGAAGGAGAAAGTCTCACATCAACTAGGCAAATCAATGGCCTATGGAGATGCCCATCAATTGATATCGACGCAAGTGAGTAGGGATTGTATGCAATGGATGCACTAGAGCTATAAGTGCATCCAACTTACTTGCTCATGAAGACTTAGGGAAATTTGAGGAAGCCCATCATTGGAATACAAGCCAAGTTCTATAATGAAAAATTCCCACTAGTACATGAAAGTGACAAAATAGGAGACACTCTGTCATGAAGAAAATGGTGCTACTTTGAAGCACAAGTGTGGAAAAAAGACAGTAACATTGTCCCTTCTCTCTTTCCTCTAATTTTTTTGTTTGGGCTTATTTGGCCTCTTTTTTTATTTGGGCTTATTTGGCCTATTTTATTTTTTTATAAAGTCTGGAGACTCATCCCAACTTGTGAGGGAATCATAGCTTCCATCATCCTTTCTTCACACGGGACAATCCTTTAATAATGATGATCATCGCACTTTTATTTACTTACAACTCAATATACTAGAACAAAATATGACTCTATATGAATGCCTCCGGCGGTGTACCGGGATGTGCGATAATCAAGAGTGACATGTATAAAAATATGAACGATGGCCTTGCCACAAATACTATGTCAACTACATGATCATGCAAAGCAATATGACAATGATGGTATGTGTCATAATAAACGGAATGATGGAAGTTGCATGGCAATATATCTGGGAATGGCTATGGAAATGCCATAATAGGTAGGTATGGTGGCTGTTTTGAGGAAGGGTATATGGTGGGTTTAATGCACCGGCGAGAGTTTTGCGGTACTAGAGAGGATAGCAATGGTGGAAGGGCGAGAGTGCGTATAATCCATGGATTCAACATTAATTAGTCATAAAGAACTCACATACTTATTAAAAAAATTTATTAGTCATCGAAACAAAGTACTACATGCATGCTCCTAGGGGGATATATTGGTAGGAAAAGACCATCGCTCGTCCCTGGCCGCCACTCATGACAATGAAAGTATAAATCATGCTCCAACTTCATCACATAACGGTTCGCCATACGTGCATGCTATGGGAATCACAAACTTTAACGCAGGTATTTCTACCAATCCACAATTACTCACTAGCATGACTCTAATAGCACCATCTTTATATCTCAAAACAAATGCAAGGAATCAAACTTCTCATAGTATTCAATGCTCTTTATATGAAAGTTTTTATTATGTCCCTCGTGGATGCCCATCATAACAGGACTAATTTCATAACCTAAGCAAATTACCATGTTGTTTAAAGACTATCAAAATAATATAAGTGAAGCATGAGAGTTCATCAATTTCTATAAAATAAAACCACCGCCGTGCTCAAAAAAGATATAAGTGAAGCACTAGGGCAAATTGCCTAGCTCAAAAGGTATAAGTGAAGCACATGGAGTATGCAAATAAATTCACGATTAATGTGTGTCCATCTCAAAAGGTGTGTACATCAAGGATGATTGTGGGAAACTAAAAAGCAAAGACTCATATCATACAAGATGCTCCAAGCAAAACACATATCATGTGGTGAATAAAACTATAGCCTCAAGTAAATTTACCGATGGATTGAAGACAAAAGAGGGGATGCCATCTAGGGTATCTGAAAGTGCAACTATCCCTAGGTGGTTTTGGTAATTCATAACAACATATAGCTCATTGAGCTAATGCTATTCCAAGATGACTATTTCAGGAAAGCTCAATGATTGGCATGGCATGGATGTGAAAGTGGAACCCTCAAAATGCTAAGGACAAAGGATTGGCTCAAGCTCAAAAGCTCAAGACTCTTCATTTTATATTTTAGTGATCCAAGATCACATTGAGTCTTTAGGAAAAGCCAATACTATCAAGGAGGGATGAGGTGTTGCTTAATGAGCCTCTTGCTTCATGTGCTTAGTGATATGCTCCAAAGACCTCAACTACTTTCCCATATCCACATATGACCTAAACCCAAAGCCAAACTCGGTCCTACCGATTCTTTCTATCCGGCGCCATCGAGTTTCACTTGTCATAAGCCATTGCCAAACCCTAGCAATTCGGTTCTACCGATAGGGATCTCGGTCTCACCGAGATGGGATTGCAAACTCTCTGTTTCCCTTTCGTAACTTTTCGGTCTCATCGAAAGAGCGGATCGGTCCCACCAAGATTGCAATGTAAATTCAGTGTTTCCTTTTTGTAACTTTTCGGTCTCACCGAAAGAGCAAATCGGTCCCACCGAGTTTGCCTGACCAACTCTCTGGTTAGCTAATTACCAAAATCGGTCTCACCGAGTTTGTGTAATCGGTCTCACCAAGATTACGTTATGCCCAAACCCTAACCATATCGGTCCTACCGAGTTGCATGTCAGTCCCACCGAAAATCTCTAACGGTCACTAGGTTTACCTTTTCGGTCCGACCGAGTTTGTTGATTCGGTCCCACCGAGATTGGAAAACTGTGTGTAACGGTTGGATTTTGTGTGGAGGCTATATATACCCCTCCACCTCCTCTTCACTCGTGGGGAGAGCCATCAGAACGCATACACAATTCCAACTCATATGTTCTAAGAGAGAACCACCTACTCATGTGTTGAGACCAAGATATTCCATTCCTACCATATGAATCTTGATCTCTAGCCTTCCCAAGTTGCTTTCCACTCAAATCTTCTTTCCACCAAATCCAAATCCTATGAGAGAGAGTTGAGTGTTGGGGAGACTATCATTTGAAGCACAAGAGCAAGGAGTTCATTACCTACACACCATTTGTTACTTCTTGGAGAGTGGTGTCTCCTAGATTGGCTAGGTGTCACTTGGGAGCCTCCGACAAGATTGTGGAGTTGAACCAAGGAGTTTGTAAGGGCAAGGAGATCGCCTACTTCATGAAGATCTACCGCTAGTGAGGCAAGTCCTTCGTGGGCGATGGCCATGGTGGGATAGACAAGGTTGCTTCTTCGTGGACCCTTTGTGGGTGGTTGCTTCTTCGTGGACCCTTCGTGGGTGGAGCCCTCTGTGGACTCGCGCAACCGTTACCCTTTGTGGGTGGAGCCCTTCATGGACTCGCACAACCGTTACCCTTCGTGGGTTGAAGTCTCCATCAACGTGGATGTAGGATAGCACCACCTATCCGAACCACGGGAAAAATATTCGTGTCTCCAATTGCGTTTGAATTCTCCAAACCCTTCCCTTTACATTCTTGCAAGTTGCATGCTTTACTTTCCGCTGCCAATATACTCTTTGCATGCTTGCTTGAATTGTGTGATGATTGCTTGACTTGTCCTACAATAGCTAAAATCTGCCAAGAAATAAAATTGGGAAAAGGTTAAGTTTTTATTTGGTCAAGTAGTCCAATCACCCCCCTCTAGACATACTTTCGATCCTACAAGTGGTATCAGAGCTTTGGTCTCCATTTGCTTTGATCTCCATAGCTTTTGGTGGTCATAGCCTTGGTTTCACAACCTAGGAGAGTGTGGCGTCTAGCGAGGGAAATTATCACCGTAGAGGTCCTTACTTTGATGGTACTAACTTTGCTAGTTGGAAGCATAAAATGAAAATGCATATTCTTGGACATAACCCCGCCGTTTGGGCCATTGTGTGTGTTTGTTTGCAAGGTGACTTCTTTGATGGGAAAGAACCAAACCGTGAAGCTACCGCGGATGAGTTGAAGATGTTGCAATACAATGCTCAAGCTTGTGATATTCTCTTCAACGGATTGTGTCCCGAAGAATTCAACAAAATCAGCCGTCTTGAGAATGCAAAGGAAATTTGGGACACTTTGATTGATATGCACGAAGGTACCGACTCCGTCAAGGAATCCAAGTTGGATGTGCTTCAAAGTCAACTTGACAAGTTCAAAATGAAGGATGGTGAAGGTGTCGCTGAAATGTACTCTAGGCTTGCTCTCATCACAAATGAGATTGCCGGCTTAGGAAGTGAAGAGATGACCGATAGATTCATCATCAAGAAGATTATAAGAGCCTTGGATGGAAAATATGATACCGTGTGCACATTGATCCAAATGATGCCCAATTACAAAGATCTCAAGCCAACGGAGGTGATTGGAAGAATTTTTGCTCATGAAATGTCACTTAAGGATAAAGAGGAACTTCACAACAAATCAAGTGGTGCTTACAAAGACTCGTGTGAAGCCCCTACATCATCAAGTGAGAAAAAAAACTTCAATGAAGAATTGAGCTTAATGGTGAAGAACTTCAACAAGTTCTACAAGAGTAGAAGCAAAGATAGAAGCTTCAAGTCAAGGTCCTACAATGACAAAAGATCTTCTAGTCGAGAGCGAAACTGCTACAGTTGTGGAAGACCCGGACACTATTCCAATGAGTGTACGGCTCCCTACAAGAGAAGAGAAGATTCTCCAAAAAGAAGAAGCAAAGAATCACCACCAAGAGAGAGAAGGAGTAGAGATGATTGTTATGAACGAAGATACTCACGGAGAAGCAGGGATTCAGAAAGGAAGGAAAAATCATCAAGGAGCTACACAAAACGAAGACATCAAGCTCATGTTGGTGAATGGGTATCCGGCTCCGACTCCGACAGCCACTCCGAGAGAAGTTATCACTCCGACTCCGAAGATACTCAAGATGAAGGTGTTGCCGGTCTAGCACTTGTGTCAACCAACTCCTACGACATATTTGACTCACCAAATGAAGGAATTGGAAGATGCTTCATGACCAAAGGTCCTAAGGTAACACACCCCAAGTATGTTGATTTCAATAGTGATGAAGATGACTTGTTAGGTGATGATTTGCTTGTTGACAAATCTAGTGATGAATACTATGATGAAACGTCAATTAATCATGCTAATCAAGATAAAACGAATGACAATGATAAGGAGAAGATTGAGGCTCTAACTAAAGAACTAAACACTCTTAAGTTAGCTCATGAAACTATCTTCGAAGATCATCGAGAACTTTTAAGAGCTCATGAGAAATTACGCTTTGAAAAGCTCAATCTTGAGCAAGAGCATGAGTTCTTAAAAGCAATCAATGATGATCTCCGCAAGAAAAGTTCTTCTTACATTGCCAAGCGTTTACTCTTATCCACTTACATGCCTCAAGTCAAGTCTAGTAACAAGAACAAGAAAGATTCTTCCTCTAGCAGTAACAATGATCATGCTAAATCCAATATTGTTGCTTCCAGTAGTTCTCTTGATTCCACTAATGATTCTCTTAGCCAAGTTACACTTGAGCAAGAAAATAGCTTATTGAAGGGAATTATAGAGAAAGGAGTGTACAAAAGCCTTACCGGGAGTAAGCAATTCGAGGAAATTGTGCGCAAGCAAGGAATGCACCGGAAGAATCAAGGTGTTGGTTTTGAACGAAAGTTCAATGCCAATGGAGTTGAGTGGGAAGAAGATCAATACCCCAAGACAAAGTTTGTTCCTCAACAAGAGAAGTATGATACTTCTTTAAAGGGGACACAAGCTCAAGATGATCTTCCACCACAAGACTACAAGCAAAAAGGCAAGGACAAGCTTAAAGAGGAAATTGATGCATTTGAAGAAGCTCCTAAGACCTTAGTCAAGTGGATTCCCAAGACTACTTCAAGTTCCACTTCATCAAGTACGACTACAACTCCAAGGATTCCAATCAAGATAGTGTGGATCCAAAAGAAGAAGAACTAGAGAGTTCTTGAGGGTGACTCCACCAACATACTTCACTCTTATCATTTTGGCAAGAACAAGTGCAATCAACTTCCACATCTTGCACTAGTTCAAGGAGTCACAAACCCTCTTGTTGGTAAGACAAGGGACAAGGTAACCTAAAAGTTTTCATGGACATCATCTTGTGTGTGCATCACTCTATGTCTATGGATATCCTTGTTTGTTCCTTGTGGGACTAACCCATGTAGGTATTGAAAGTGCAATTCACTCAAATGGATAGCTCCAAGTGATCTACATCAACATTGAGCATCCACATCTTCAACATCTACATGAAGTCATCATCGACAAAACCCGAGGTTAGTTCATCCCTCTAAGGGGGGATATCACATCTAGGGGGAGCTTTACTCTAAGACTTGAGCTAAAGCAACTCTAAAGATGTGAACACAACAATGCTTTATGTAAAAGTGGTAACCCCACTTGAGCTTAAACAATGAGTATGACCTATGATCAAGTGTTCTCACTTGACTCCTAAGTCAATATACTCATATATAGATGACCTTGTCATCGCAAATTTCTTGGTATATGCTAGAATTGGTTGTGCATGCCTTGTCACATATTTCATTTGCCATCTTATTGTGTGAGCATGCTGGTTGCATATTTTACTCATTCGAGGACATCCACTTGTTGTTTTGATTGTTTGATTTTATTTCCTTTTGCCAAGTGGATGGACAAGAATGCCTAAGAACCTCCTCTAGCTATCTATGCTTTTCTCGTCTCAAACTCTATTCATGCTACATCACAAAATTTGATCAAGTCAGATTCGAACCACTCTGTGTGAGGAGCGCTCGGAGTCCCCGATTCGTCATAGACTTAAACTTCCAAAACCTCTTTATGATTCTCGGTCTGACCGATACCCCACTTTCGGTCCTACCGAGATCATTAAGTTGATCTAGGTTTTCGATCTCGGTGCAACCGATTTGAACCTTTCGGTCACACCGAGTTGCAACAACTGTATACAGTTTTGCATCTCGGTGCCACCGAGTTGTTCCACTCGGTCACACCGACAGGGTCGGGCTATATATAGCTACGGGCAAAAATTTGGAAATTTCTCCGAACCCCTTCACCCGCGCGATAGCCTGCTCTGCCAACGTGGTCTCCGGATCGTCTCCTCGCCGCCAGCCGCCTCCAGTCACTAGTCTCCATCGCCGTCAATGGGAATTCTACCCCGCCGTTGCCGCCGTAGCGAGTCTCCGCCGAACTAGGGTATGGACTCGATCTTTGTGCTGTTCCCCAATCCGATTCTTAGCACATTGTGATCATCATGATTCTTGCCACGATTGAAACACTCCTATCCAGTCAATGCGCTCGTAGATTAGGTTTGATTCGAAAATTTTAGGGTTAGGTTTCCGCCGAAACCATCTCGGACCCACCGAGTTGAAAAACTCGGTCCCACCAATTTGGCTTATGCCATTGCACAAGTAAGACTCGGTCTGACCGAGAATTACTTATCGGTGTGACCGATTTTGGAACTCTGTGAAACCCTAGCAGTCTCGGTGCCACCGAACTGTGACTCGGTCCAACCGAGTTCACTAGTTTAGGTTCCAAAACTGCTTCGGTATCACGGAGTTTGAAAATCGGTAGATCCGAGATGATTTCAGTGGGAAACTAAAACTAAGTTTTTGGATCATTCTTTTGCAAAAATCTCTGCATTTTGTGATGCTCATCCACTCTACCTCATCTATAAACTGTTCACAGGGTCAGCAGTCAGCTTGTTCATCGTGTCAGACCAAAGTGATAGCCAGAACATGTCAGAAGAGCAAGTGTAGATGAGTGAGGGCACTAGTCCCTCAAGTTCTTCAGATGATGGCAGCAGGAGCACTCCTAGCAATTTGCCAAAAGCTGCCACCAGACAAAGGAAGAAGAGAACTTCAGATTCTGAGGATGAAGATTATGTGGCAGAAGAGGAAGCAACTTCAAAGAGAGTAGTGCTTGAGAAGGAACATGGCTCAGCTCAAGGCACAAAGCCAGGCCTGAAAGTCAAAAGGCCAGCAGGTAGGCAGCCTATGCCAAATGCCAGAGCTTCAACCAAGATTTCTGAGAAGCCCACTCCCATAGAGCCAGTTGATGCTGAAGGCAAGAAGAGGAAGGAAACGGTTAAGAAGACCGTAGCCAGAGTGCTTGGAAAGGCTTCTATCATGGAAGAAGAGGAAGAAGAAGAGGTAGCTGCACCAGCACCTAAAGCACCCAAGCTGATGGGTGATGCCATACGATCAGGGGCAGCCGCTTCCAAGGCCAAGTCAGCTCCAAAGCCAAAACCAAAGAGAAATACAAGAAGCATCCCAGCTGCTGAAAAGAACAAGGCCCCAGTGCCTGAAGCTGCAGAAGAAGAGGAAGAGAATGTTCTGAGAAAGCTCAAGCCCAAGATCCCAGACCACAACGATGCTCATCCTGTGGCTGAGGATATGAAGCTCAGGAGAGACTCAGGGCTCAGGAAGTGGAGAGAAGCAGATCCGTATGCTTCAAGGAGAAGAACTGCTGTGGATTACAGATTTCACACCAAGGAACAGCAGGACTTCTATGAGACAGTTTTTCTTGACAAGAAGCCAATAGTTTGTGACATGAGATGGGTTGATTGGGAGTACATCAAGGACAATGAAGAGCACTATCCTGGAGTGCAAGACAGCTTTAGTGCTTGTGGAGTTGCAGACTTTGTTGGGCAGAAGCTCACAAAGTGGAATGAGGAGCTTATCATGCAGTTCTACTCCACATCACACTTTTATCCAGATGGTAGGATAACTTGGATGTCTGAGGGTACGAGGTACCAATCTACAGTTGCTGAATGGGCTCAGCTGATCAATGCCCCTGAAGAGCATGCGGATGACTTGGATATCTATGCCAAGAAGAAGATGGATCATAACTCAATGTCCAATATGTACAAAGAAATTCCAAATGAAGCTCTTTAAACTTTCAAGTTTGGCTCAGTGCACTATCTTCTGTCAGGGCTGCCAACTATCAATTGGATCTTGAGACACACTCTGTTGCCCAAGTCAGGTGATCACAAGATGATCAGAGGCCATGCAATCAATTTGCTTCATGTATTTGATGTACCTCAAAAATTCAAGGTCATGAGCCTCATAGTAGAGACACTCAAGAGGACAGCAGCAGACCAGAAGAGGAGCTATGGATATGCCCCACAGATTCAGGAGCTCATCAACTCAAAGATGGGCACAGGCATATACTCATTGGACAAGGAACACCTGCCCATCCGTCCAGATTTTGAGGATAATCAAGTGGTTATGACTGAGAATGAACCATCATCAGCACAAGCACAAGCAAAGAAGGAGAAGGCAAGGAAGGAGAAAGCTGCCAAGATGCCAACTCGAGAGGAGGCATCTGAATATTTCTTGAAAACTAAACAAGAGCAGCTTGGTTACCTAATTGCATCCACCTTGCGGATTGAGAAAGGACTAGCTACCCTAACTCAGAACCAGGCAAGCCTAGAGAGAATCATGGAACAAAAGTTCTATGACTTGGATGTCAAGGTGACAGAGATTCAGACTGCAGTGGAGCAGCTCCAGGATGACATGCAGGACTACAACTGATGCCTTTGCCAGAGTGCCACGAGGTCCAAGGTCGTCTGCAGTGCTAGTCGCTGACACCAGAGCCACCACTTCTGCACCAGCTACAGCCTCAGTTCCACCAGCTCCAGCATCTACTTCAGGCCCAACTCCAGCGTCTACTTCAGCGTCTATAGAAGCCTTCGTCCTTGGAGTGATCCGGACTCCACCACCACCTGAAGATCAAGCCTGAGCGTCGATCTAGCACTATGCATTTTCTAGGAACTTTTTGGTAACTTGTTGCCAAAGGGGGAGAAAAATGTATAGATCATAGGCTTCGAGAGAGAGAGTGTTGCTTTTTTTCTCTCTTGCTTTATTTGGTGGTTTTTCAAACTTTGTTTGCTTTTGAGTGCTTGAGATACTATGTCATTGCTCGTGAGACATTGATGATCATGTGTTTGATCATAAGCTACACTTAATGTTTGCTTAATGCTATTATCTTATCTATCTTATGTGATCATTCACTATTCTTGGTGATGAGTGCATGTATTTCATTCTTATCATTTTAAGCGCTCCACCAAGATGTATGTGACATGGAAGAGTAACCCATGACTCTAACTCTTTGTGCATTTGCAGTCCAAAGCAAATTTTAAATATGCACAAATTTAGGGGGAGCTCTTACTTATCACATACTTCTCAAAGCGACGATATATTTCATGCTTATTATCATTTGTCGAAGCTTTGATCTATATGTTGTCATCAATTACCAAAAAGGGGGAGATTGAAAGTGCAACTATCCCTAGGTGGTTTTGGTAATTCATAACAACATATAGCTCATTGAGCTAATGCTATTCCAAGATGACTATTTTAGGAAAGCTCAATGATTGGCATGGCATGGATGTGAAAGTGGAACCCTCAAAATGCTAAGGACAAAGGATTGGCTCAAGCTCAAAAGCTCAAGACTCTTCATTTTATATTTTAGTGATCCAAGATCACATTGAGTCTTTAGGAAAAGCCAATACTATCAAGGAGGGATGAGGTGTTGCTTAATGAGCCTCTTGCTTCATGTGCTTAGTGATATGCTCCAAAACCATCAACTACTTTCTCATATCCACATATGACCTAAACCCAAAGCCAAACTCGGTCCTACCGATTCTTTCTATCCGGCGCCACCGAGTTTCACTTGTCATAAGCCATTGCCAAACCCTAGCAATTCGGTTCTACCGATAGGGATCTCGGTCTCACCGAGATGGGATTGCAAACTCTCTGTTTCCCTTTCGTAACTTTTCGGTCTCACTGAAAGAGCGGATCGGTCCCACCGAGATTGCAATGTAAATTCAGTGTTTCCTTTTTGTAACTTTTCGGTCTCACCGAAAGAGCAAATCGGTCCCACCGAGTTTGCCTGACCAACTCTCTGGTTAGCTAATTACCAAAATCGGTCTCACCGAGTTTGTGTAATCGGTCTCACCGAGATTACGTTATGCCCAAACCCTAACCATATCGGTCCTACCGAGTTGCATGTCAGTCCCACCGAAAATCTCTAACGGTCACTAGGTTTACCTTTTCGGTCCGACCGAGTTTGTTGATTCGGTCCCACCGAGATTGGAAAACTGTGTGTAACGGTTGGATTTTGTGTGGAGGCTATATATACCCCTCCACCTCCTCTTCACTCGTGGGGAGAGCCATCAGAACGCATACACAATTCCAACTCATATGTTCTGAGAGAGAACCACCTACTCATGTGTTGAGACCAAGATATTCCATTCCTACCATATGAATCTTGATCTCTAGCCTTCCCAAGTTGCTTTCCACTCAAATCTTCTTTCCACCAAATCCAAATCCTATGAGAGAGAGTTGAGTGTTGGGGAGACTATCATTTGAAGCACAAGAGCAAGGAGTTCATTACCTACACACCATTTGTTACTTCTTGGAGAGTGGTGTCTCCTAGATTGGCTAGGTGTCACTTGGGAGCCTCTGACAAGATTGTGGAGTTGAACCAAGGAGTTTGTAAGGGCAAGGAGATCGCCTACTTCGTGAAGATCTACCGCTAGTGAGGCAAGTCCTTTGTGGGCGATGGCCATGGTGGGATAGACAAGGTTGCTTCTTCGTGGACCCTTTGTGGGTGGTTGCTTCTTCATGGACCCTTTGTGGGTGGAGCCCTCCGTGGACTCGCGCAACCGTTACCCTTTGTGGGTTGAAGTCTCCATCAACGTGGATGTAGGATAGCACCACCTATCCGAACCACGGGAAAAACATCCGTGTCTCCAATTGCGTTTGATTTCTCCAAACCCTTCCCTTTACATTCTTGCAAGTTGCATGCTTTACTTTCCGCTGCCAATATACTCTTTGCATGCTTGCTTGAATTGTGTGATGATTGCTTGACTTGTCCTACAATAGCTAAAATCTGCCAAGAACTAAAATTGGGAAAAGGTTAAGTTTTTATTTGGTCAAGTAGTCTAATCACCCCCCTCTAGACATACTTTCGATCCTACAGTATCCCCAAGCTTAGATGCTTGGTTGTCCTTGAATATTATCTTGGGCTGCCTTGGGCATCCACAAGCTTAGGATCTTGCCACTCCTTATTCCATAGTCCATCAAATCTTTACCCAAAACTTGAAAACTTCACAACACAAAACTCAACAGAAAAACTCATAAGCTCCATTAGTATTACAAAATAAATCACCACTTGGGTACTATTGTGAACTCTGCTACTTCTTGAGCTTGCGTTGGTTTTTCTCTTGAAGAGGAAATGGTGGTGTAGCAAAGTAGAGATAAGTATTTCCCTCAGTTTTGAGAACCAAGGTATATATACAGTAGGAGATGCACGTAAGTCTCCAATCTATGCACCTGCGAAAACAATCAAACACTTGCACCCAACGCGATAAAGGGGTTGTCAATCCCTTCACGGTCACTTGCAAGGATGGGATCTGATAGAGATTGATATAAAAGATTACTAAAACATAAAATAAAGTAAAAACAAATAAATTGCAGCGAGAGATTTTTGGGTTTTTGGTTTATAGATCTGAAAATATATGATGGAGAATAGACCTGGGGGCATAGGTTTCACTAGAGGCTTCTCTCTTGAAGGAAAACAATACAGTGGGTGAACTAATTACTACCGAGCAATTGATAGAACAATGCAAAGTTATGACGATATCTAAGGCAATGATTTTGAATATAGGCATCACGTCCGTGTCAAGTACACCGACTCGTGCCTGCATCGACTAGTATTACTCCACACATTGACCGCTATCCAGCATGCATCTAGAGTATTAAGTTCATAAGAATGGAGTAACGCCTTAAGTAAGATGACATGATGTAGAGGGATAAACTCAAGCAATATGATGAAAACCCCATATTTTTACCCTTGATGGCAACAATACAATACGTGCCTCGCTACCTCTACTTTGTCACTGGGTGAAATCACCGCAAGATAGAACCCAAAACTAAGCGCCTCTCCCATTGCAAGAAGAACCAATCTAGTTGGCCAAACCAAACCGATAATTTGAAGAGAAATACAAAGATATCAAATCATGTATATAAGAATTCAGAGAAGATTCAAATAATATTTATATATAAACTAATCATAAATCCACAATTCATTAGATCTCGACAAACACACTTATGCATCTCCAACGTATCTATAATTTTTGATTATTCCATGCTATTATATTATCTGTTTTGTATGTTTAATGGGCATTAATTTACCTTTTTATATTATTTTTGGGACTAACCTACTAACCAAAGGCCTAGTCCAAATTGCTAACTTTTTTTTGCCTATTTCAGTGTTTCGTAGAAAAGTAATATCAAATGGAATGAACCCTTAGGGAGAGTTATTTTTGGAACAAACGTGATCCAGGAGACTTGGAGTGGACGTCAAGAAAGAAGCGAGGCGGCCATGAGGCAGGGAGGCGTGCCCAGGGGGGTAGGCATGCCCCCACCCTCATGGGCCCCTCGCAGCTCCACCGACGTACTTCTTCCTCCTATATATACCCATATACCCCGAAAACATCCAGAAGCACCACAAACCCCTATTTCCACCGCTGCAACCTTCTGTACCCGTGAGATCCCATCTTGGGGCCTTTTTCGGCGCTCTGCCGAAGGGGGAATCGATCATGGAGGGCTTCTACATCAACACCATAGCCTCTCTGATGATGTGTGAGTAGTTTACCACAAGACCTTCGGGTCCATAGTTATTAGCTAGATGGCTTCTTCTACCTCTTTGGATCTCAATACAAAGTTCTCCTTGATTCTCTTAGAGATCTATTCGATGTAATTCTTTTTGCGGTGTGTTTGTCGAGATCTGATGAATTGTGGGTTTATGATCAAGATTATCTATGAACAATATTTGATTCCTCTCTGAAATCTTTTATGCATGATTTAAATATCTTTGCAAGTCTCTTCGAATTATCAGTTTGGTTTGGCCTACTAGGTTGATCATTTTTGCAATGGGAGAAGTGCTTAGCTTTGGGTTCAATCTTGCGGTGTCCTTTCCCAGTGATAGCAGGGGCAGCAAGGCACGCATTGTATTGTTGCCATCGAGGATAAAAATATGGGGTTTATATCATATTGCTTGAGTTTATCCCTCTACATCATGTTATCTTGCCTAATGCGTTACTCTGTTCTTATGAACTTAATACTCTAGATGCATGCTGGATAGCGGTCGATGTGTGGAGTAATAGTAGTAGATGCGGAATCGTTTCAGTCTACTTGTCACGGACGTGATGCCTATATACATGATCATGCCTAGATATTCTCATAAGTATTCGCTTTTCTATCAATTGCTCAACAATAATTTGTTCACCCACCGTAGAATTTGCTATCTTGAGAGAAGCCACTAGTGAAACCTATGGCCCCCGGGTCTATCTTCCATCATATTATTGCCATATCAATTTGTTATTTCTATTACCGTTTATTTTGCAATCTATATCATAAAAATACCAAAAATATTTATCTTATTCTCTTTATCAGATCTCACTTTCGTACGTGACCGTGAAGGGATTGACAACCCCTTTATCCCGTTGGTTGCGAGGTTCTTGTTTGTTTGTGCAGGTACTAGGTGACTTGTGTGTTACCTCCTACTGGATTGATGCATTGGTTCTGAGAAACTAAGGGAAATACTTACGCGACTGTGCTGCATCACCCTTTCCTCTTCAAGGGAAAACCAACGCATGCTCAAGAGGTAGCAAGAAGGATTTCTGGCGCCGTTGCCGCGGAGGCTTACGCAAAGTGAAGTCAAGATTAGATCTCCCGACAACTAGCCATTTCTGGCGCCGTTGCCGGGGAGGTTGCATCAAGTCAAGACATACCAAGTACCCATCACAAACTCTTATCCCTCGCATTACATTATTTTCCATTTGCCTCTCGTTTTTCTCTCCCCCACTTCACCCTTGCCGTTTTATTCGCCCTCTTTTTCGCTCACCTCTTTTCCATTCATATCTTTTCGCTTGCTTCTTGTGTATCCGTGTGTTAGATCGTTGGTTTTGCTATTATGGCTAGCCCTTCTACCATCGTTAGTACTCCCGATCATGAAGTTCTTAATTTTAAACAAAGGGAGGGAGAAAATTTAAAAGATGCTTGGTATAGAATTTGCAATGCTCAGAATAGATCCACTAGGAAGCAATCCACTTCTGTTCTTCTTTGCAATTTTTACGTAGGCATCACCCCTTGGAATAGATATATTATTGATACCATTACTGGAGGGAATTTCTTGGGTAGCCATACTTTTGATTCCTATAATGCTATGACAGATTTGTTCGGGTCACCACCTCTCTTGGTTAATGGAACTATTTTAACTTTGGAACATGTGATACAAAGGCTTGAAATTATTGAAAATAAAGTTTCCACTATAGAGTTGATTGAAAATTTTGATAAAATGATCCACAACCATTACCCAATATGGATCTAAGGTAGGAGTTACTCTAATTTTTTTAAAGAAAAAGAACCCATAGTTAACGAGAAAATAGATCAAGATTCCACAAGAATTGATAAACTTGAGGATATTATTACCAACTTAGGGTATGCCTTTTCTTCCGTGAAAAACACTCCAAATCCTCCTACTACTAGAGTTGCAAAGTTTATGTATGTGCCTAAAAATAAAAAGGGTGAATCTTCTAGTAAGGAAAATGCGGATCTTAAAGAAATAAGTGTTCACCCCAACTTTTTCACTATCATTAAGGAACCTTTTGCTACGAATGATTTTCTTGATTTATTGCCTAGGAGTTTGATCATTAATAAAAATAAGGAAACTCCTAAGGGTTATAAGTGTTCTATTGAAGAATTGCATACCAAAGATGGCAATACCTAGATCTATTCTTGTTTTTATGCCTAGCTAGGGGCGTTAAACGATAGCGCTTGTTGGGAGGCAACCCAATTTTATTTTTGTTTCTTATTTTTGTTCCTGTTTAGTAATTAATAATTCATCTATCTTTTGTTTAGATGTGGTTTTATGATTTTATTAGTGTTTTTTCCAGGTAGAACCTTTGGGAAGACTTGGGGGAAGTCTTTGCGATCTTGCTGTAAAAAACAGAAACTTTAGCGCTCACGAGATTTGCTGCCATTTTTTACTGGAGAGTGAGATTAGGTTAATTCTTTTTGAAGATGATTAGTAGACAAATTCCTCACGGCCAGAGATTTATTTCAGAATTGTTTGGGTTACAGAAGTATTCGAAACCTACAGATTACTACAGACTGTTCTGTTTTTGACAGATTCTGTTTTTCGTGTGTTGTTTGCTTATTTTGATGAATCTATGGCTAGTATCGGGGGGGGGGGGGGGGGTATGAACCATAGAGAAGTTGGAATACAGTAGGTTTAACACCAATATAAATAAAGAATGAGTTCATTACAGTACCTTGAAATGGTGGTTTTTTTTTATACTAACGGAGCTCATGAGATTTTCTGTTGAAGTTTTGTGTTGTGAAGTTTTCAAGTTTTGGGTAAAAATTTGATGGATTTTGGAATAAAGAGTGGAAAGAGCCTAAGCTTGGGGATGCCCAAGGCACCCCAAGGTAAAATTCAAGAACAACCAAAAGCCTAAGCTTGGGGATGCCTCGAAAGGCATCCCCTCTTTCGTCTTCATCTATCGGTAACTTTACTTGAGGCTATATTTTTATTCACCACATGATATGTGTTTTGCTTGAAGCGTCTTGTATGATTTGATTATTTTATTTTTAGTTTACCACAATCATCCTTGCTGTACACACCTTTTGGGAGAGACACACATGAATCAGTATTTATTAGAATACTCTATGTGCTTCACCTATATCTTTTGAGCTAGATAATTTTGCTCTAGTGCTTCACTAATATATTTTTAGAGCACGGTGGTGGTTTTATTTTATAGAAATTATTGATCTCTCATGCTTCACTTATATTATTTTGAGAGTCTTATAGAACAGCATGGTAATTTGATTTGGTTATAAAATTAGTCCTAATATGATAGGCATCCAAGATGGGTATAATAAAAACTATCATAAAAAGTGCATTGAATACTATGAGAAGTTTGATACTTGATGATTGTTTTGAGATATAAAGATGGTGATATTTGAGTCATGCTAGTTGAGTAGTTGTGAATTTGAGAAATACTCGTGTTAAAGTTTGTGATTCCTGTAACATGCACGTATGGTGAACCGTTATGTGATGAAGTTGGAGCATGATTTATTTATTGATTGTATTCCTTATGAGTGGCGGTCGGGGACGAGCGATGGTATTTTCCTACCAATCTATCCCCCTAGGAGCATGCGCGTAGTACTTTGTTTCGATAACTAATAGATTTTTGCAACAAGTATGTGAGTTCTTTATGACTAATGTTGAGTCCATGGATTATACGCACTCTCACCCTTCCACCATTGCTAGCCTCTATAGCATCGCGCAACTTTCGCCGGTACCATACACCCAGCATATACCTTCCTCAAAACAGCCACCATACCTACCTATTATGGCATTTCCATAGCCATTCCGAGATATATTGCCATGCAATATACCACCGTTCCATTTATTATGACATGCTTCATCATTGTCATATTGCTTTGCATGAACATGTAGTTGACATCGTATTTGTGGCAAAGCCACCGTTCATAATTCTTTCATACATGTCACTCTTGATTCATTGCACATCCCGGTACACCGCCGGAGGAATTCACATAGAGTCATATTTTGTTCTAGTATCGAGTTGTAATTTTTGAGTTGTAAGTAAATAAAAGTGTGATGATCATCATTATTAGAGCATTGTCCCAAGTGAGGAAAGTATGATGGAGACTATGATTCCCCCACAAGTCAGGATGAGACTCCAGACGAAAATTAAAAAGAAAAAAGAAAAAAGAGGCCGTAGAAAAGGAGAAGGCCCAAATAAAAAAATGAGAGAAAAAGAGAGATGGGACAATGTTACTATCGTTTTACCACACCTGTGCTTCAAAGTAGCACCATGATGTTCATGATTGAGAGTCTCCTATGTTGTCACTTTCATATACTAGTGGGAATTTTACATTATAGAACTTGGCCTGTATATTCCAATGATGGGCTTCCTCAAAATGCCCTAGGTCTTCGTGAGCAGGCAAGTTGGATGCACACCCACTTAGTTTCTTTTTGAGCTTTCATACACTTATAGCTCTAGTGCATCCGTTGCATGGCAATCCCTACTCACTCACATTGATATCTGTTGATGGGCATCTCCATAGCCTGTTGATATGCCTAGTTGATGTGAGACTATCTTCTCCCTTTTGTCTTCTCCACAACCACCATTCTATTCCACCTATAGTGCTATGTCCATGGCTCACACTCATATATTGCGTGGAGATTGAAAAAGTTTGGGAACATTAAAAGTATGAAACAATTGCTTGGCTTGTCATCGGGGTTGTGCATGATTTAAATACTTTGTGTGGTGAAGATAGAGCATAGCCAGACTATATGATTTTGTAGGGATAACTTTCTTTGGCCATGTTATTTTGAGAACACATAAGTGCTTTGTTAGTATGCTTGAAGTATTATTATTTTTATGTAAATATTAAACTTTTGTCTTGAATCTTTTGGATCCAAACAAATAATTCAAAGAGAAATACAAAGATATCAAATCATGTATATAAGAATTCAGAAAAGATTCAAATAATATTCATAGATAAACTGATCATAAATCCACAATTCATTGGATCTCGACAAACACACTGACACGTCTCCAACGTATATATAATTTTTGATTGTTCCATGCTATTATATTGTCTGTTTTGGATGTTTAATGTGCATTAATTTACCTTTTTATATTATTTTTGGGACTAACCTACTAACCAAAGGCCCAGTGCAAATTGCTGTTTTTTTGCCTATTTCAGTGTTTCGCAGAAAAGGAATATCAAACGGAATCCAAATGGAATGAAACCTTCGGGAGAGTTATTTTTGGAAAAAACGTAATCCAGGAGACTTGGAGTGGATGTCAAGAAAGAAGCGAGGCGGCCACGAGGCAGGGAGGCGCGCCCAGGGGGTAGGCGCACCCCCACCCTCGTTTGCCCCTCGCAGCTCCACCGACGTACTTCTTCCTCCTATATATATATACCCATATACCCCGAAAACATCCAGGAGCACCACAAAACCCTATTCCCACCGCCGCAACCTTCTGTACCCATGAGATCCCATCTTGGGGCCTTTTCCGGCGCTCTGCCGGAGGGGGAATCGATCATGGAGGGCTTCTACATCAACACCATAGCCTCTCCGATGATGTGTGAGTAGTTTACCACAAGACCTTAGAGTCCATAGTTATTAGCTAGATGGCTTCTTATCTCTCTTTGGATCTCAATACAAAGTTCTCCTCGATCTCTTGGAGATCTATTCGATGTAATTCTTTTTGCGGTGTGTTTGTCGAGATCCGATGAATTGTGGGTTTATGATCAAGATTATCTATGAACAATATTTGATTCTTCTCTGAAATCTTTTATGCATGATTTAAATATCTTTGCAAGTCTCTTCGAATTATCAGTTTGGTTTGGCCTACTAGATTGATCGTTTTTGCAATGGGAGAAGTGCTTAGTGTCGGTGTCAAAAATGGCGGATCTCGGGTAGGGGCTCCTGGACTGTGCGTCTAAGGTTGATGGTAATAGGAGACAGGGTACACGATGTTTACCCAGGTTCGGGCCCTCTCTATGGAGGTAATACCCTACGTCCTGCTTGATTGATATTGATGAATATGAGTATTACAAGAGTTGATCTACCTCGAGATCGTAATGGCTAAACCCTGGAGGCCTAGGTTGTATGGCTATGGTAATGAATATATCTCCCCCTCCGTACTAAGTCCTCTGGTTTATATAGACACTGGGAGGATCTAGGGTTACACAAGGTCGGTTACAAAGAAAGGAATCTGCATATTTGGTCGCCAAGTTTGCCTTCCACGCCAAGGAGAGTCCCATACGGACACGGGTGCAGTCTTCGGTCTTCGTGTTCTTCACAGACCATCAGTCCGGCCCATGGCTAACAGGCCGGACGCCCGAGGACCCGTTAGTCCAGGACTCCCTCAGTATCCCCTGAACCTGGCTTCAATGACAAGGTATCCGGCGCATAGATCTGTCTTCGGCATTGCAAGGCGGGTTCCTCCTTCCGAACTCCAAGATAGTCTTCGGACGTATTGATTGTGTCCGGACCTGTAACACACATACCATACGCAACCGTAGAGAGAATATAATAATCCACGAGTCCAATCTGCTGACAACTTTTTACAACATGACATTACGTCTGCCTGGTCATAATTTGGAACCGTTTTTCGTCTGCCGCTCTTCATTCCGAGACGCGGTTGCCTTCGACATGTCCTGTCGAAGCAGAGACCGTGTCCTCTTATTGCGGGATTCTCATCAATACAAGCATGGTAACCCAACCATGCCGTTTACATAGCCCTTGGGAGTAGGCGAGTTCTAAGGCGAGTGGGGAGGCGTTCAATATTCACTACCCTTATAAGGAGATAAGAATCCCCTTTCTTCTCCCACGCCTTCTCTCTTCCTCTGCCCTTCCACTCTTGAGCTCCAGCGCGCAGGTTCTCATCTCCTTTCCACTCAAGCTAGCACTCAACCATGTCTGGATCCGGAGGTCAAGGCAAGTGGATGGTATCCTCCGTCAAGGAGAAGGACATTACTGAGCTTTGGGCGGCCAGGTATTTGGCGAAGGAAATCGCCCATCGTCTTCCAGCCCAGGGGCAAGTCGTCCCTACACCAAAGCCCAACGAGAGGGTGGTATTCCTCCCTCATTTCCTCCGCGGACTAGGGTTTCCACTCAACCCTTTCATCCGCGGGCTGATGTACTATTACGAGATAGACTTCCATGATCTATCCCCGAACTCTTTCCTCAACATCTCGGCGTTCATCGTCATGTGTGAGGCCTTCCTCCGCATCCAGCCCCACTTCGGGCTGTGGATCAAAGTCTTCAACGTGAAGCTGAAGGTGGTGGACGGCCATCACGCGGAGTGCAGAGGTGCTATGGTGAGTAAGCTGACCAATGTCTCCTGGCCGAAAGGCACTTTCGTGGAGACTGTCAAGGAATGGCAGAAACAGTGGTTCTACATCACTGAGCCCCGCGGCGCCAACTGGGCCGCGCCTGCCGAATTCAATTCCGGCGCTCCAATGCGGCTCACCTCCTGGGTCGAGAAGAGCCTGAATTGGTCTTCATCAAACGAGCTAATGGCACTG
The DNA here is from genome assembly GCF_056163025.1 of Triticum urartu. NCBI lineage: Eukaryota > Viridiplantae > Streptophyta > Magnoliopsida > Poales > Poaceae > Triticum > Triticum urartu. The sequence continues at coordinate 622,367,796 of NC_141875.1, forward strand.
CAGACGCGTGTTCAGAGTATGGTGGATAAAGATATCAAGCTCGTCGATGTAATCCAAGTGATGCTGGTTCGCCGGATCCTCCCCTCCCAAAGCCGAAAATGCCCCCTTTGGGAGTTCAATCTGAAGAGGCACCCGTCCCTGGAGAGGCTCTTCGAAACAACTCACGAAGATGCCTGGAAGTTGCTCTTCACGGGCAACGAGGCACCACCGGCCATAGATTCGGACCGCGGGCACGACATCAACCACCTCACCAACGAGGTATGTTATTTTTAACGCATCCCCTACTTGCTTGTTTCAAGGATGATATCTAAGCCATTATTATCATTGCTTCCTCAGGACTGGATGGAGAGGGCGAAGAAGATCCAGTGTCCAGCTTCGCTGCCTGAAGAACCAGTCATTCCGCGTTTAGCAAAGATGCTGGTGCCGGTGCCCTATACGGCGCCGGCGAAGAAGGCCACGGGGAAGGCCAAGGGACTCCGAAGTGGCCCCCGCCGCAACGGCGCTTCAGACGCGACGTCCGAAGACAAGACCCGTTCCTCCGTCGCCGAAGATGACGACGATGAGGAGGAGGAGAGCGATTCTCCCCCTGATGGGGGGAGGAAGAAAAGGGCGACCTCCACAATTCTGGAGGCGGAGGCGCCCAAGAAGGGGAAAGGCCCGGTCGCGAGCAGCTCCGCATGGGACATCGACAGCAGTCCGGAGCGACGCCCTGGCATGAAGCCTTGAGCCGCATCGTAAGTGCTAAGACTCGTATATGCCCATAAATCTAACCTTTCCTCTTTGCCGTATTGACATGATTAATTATGCTATTGTAGTCCGGCCCACGACAGCTCCCAACGATCCTCATCAAAAGGCTCGTTGGACTCAAAGGAGATGGCCAGCGAGACACCGCCAGCCGCTTACTCTCCCGAGGCCCAGGGAGACGTTGAGGTGCTGTCCCAAAGGACCTTCCCCGGCCAGGGAGAGGTTCGGGAGGCCGTCAAGGAGGCGCCAGAGGGCGATACCTCGGCCGCCGGACACATGGGGGAACAAGCCCCCATGGAGACTGACGATGGGGTCCGTACTCAATTCGGCCCCCCTCTAAGCACAAATCTGGAGACCCATATGGCCCCGGAGTCCCACAAGCAGCCTCCATCGAGAGAAGGAGGCACGCCCATCCCACCGGTGACCTCTGTCCAACCAGAGGCGCCGGATAATCTATTGGAAGCGCTACGAGGCGCTTCCATTGTGTAAGAACACCATATCCTTATGGGTAAAGTGATTGAGAAGGTTCAGTCCGTCAAGAGCGGACTGACCGAAGCCTGTAGCAGCCTGCTGATAGGTTTTGAGGTAAGCGGCATTTAGCCGAGGAAATCTCCACATAGATAGTAGCCCTTGAGACACTGTCCACTGTTCGGAAAGAAAAACCAGACAGAGGATCAATTAAATTTCACAGGAAACTAAACAAGTGTGTTTGATGTGAATAAGTAGGCGTCGCTGCTGGCCGCGACTTCTCATACTACCGAAGTCTCCGGACTAAAGCAGAAACTGGAGCGGGCCGAAGAAGAGCTTGGCCAGGCGAGGAAGCAGCTGGAAGACTAGCACCACCAGCTCCACCAGCAAGGTATGCAATCGCTCGCTATATATTCGAAAAGAGTAAATGATGTATACTGACCGTAGTGTCATTATATGTGTAGGGGTGACGACCGAGGTCGCGGCCCTGAAAGAGGCCCTGGCCGAAGCCGAGGGGAAAGCTGTCAAGGAGTAGGCCGCTCGCAAGAAGCTGAAGGCCTGGCTGAATGAGGTCCAGCGAGAGCTCCAGGACGTGGTGAAGAAGTACGAGACCCTGAAGGGAGAAGTTTCGGCTCGAGAGACCAAACTCTCCAAGGCTCGTCAAAGCGCGGAAGTGGCCCGGGTTGAAGCCTAGGGTGCCCTCCAGGAGATCCAAGAGGCGAGGAAGATCGTGGCGGGTAAGGCGTTTAGTATGCAAAGCAAATATATAAAGAAGAAGTATTTCTTACTAACCCGGATTCGGAGTTCTCGAGGAGCCTTCGCAGATCTACCGCGCACTGTGTCCGACGCCGCGGAGTTCTTCTGAGCCAAAGAAGGGAGCTCCATGGAGAAATTGTTCTGGTCGCAGTATCTTGCACCAGAGCATCCCGTGCCCTTCACCGACCAGCTGAAATAGCTGGTGGAGCTGCATAGGGTGGCCGAACTGGCCATGAAGGATTTGATAATCCGGCTATGGCCAGCCGAAGCTATGCCCGACAGCTACTTCGGACTCATGAAGCGGCTGGTGGATGCCTGTCCTCGGCTGGACATTGTCAAGCGATCGGCCTGCATTGAAGGTGCGCGCATGGCCTTCGCCTAGTGCAAAATGGGGTGGGCGAAGATGGACACCGTCGAGCTGACCAAGTGGCCGCCGGAGGGCAAGGAGTACCGCACACCCGAGCGCTATTTTGCATATGTCCTAGAGGGATCTCGCATTGTAACAACGCAGTGTTTGCAGGATATTATCTTTGAATGAATGTATTCAAGTTCCTACTGCTTTGTATGATAGAACAAAGTGGGCTTGTTTATGTTTTTAAATTTTTCCTCCTGTGCAGCCGTGTTGTATGAAATCTGAGGGTTAACCAGTCATCGGCTTTTGCCCCCACGTAGGTAGTACGGAGGTGTTCGGGATGTTATCTAAACAATCTTGATCCAATTATATGGTCCTTGAAGGAGTTGTTTAGCGCGACGAACCATGCAACCAGACTATGCGGCTTTAACTCCCTCACTTAGCCATAGGAGTTCGACAATAAAAACATGGGCGCAGCCCCTAGTATCCGAACTATAGTGCTATAAGCGTCTGATTGGGAAGTACCGATCCTTCGCGTAATGCGGAAGAAATCTCCAACGATTTACAACCTCCGAACAGCTGACCGGCTCTCGCCGCATCATGACAGTCAGTTTTCGGCTTTCTCTACTGAGGTGCTCCTGTAGATAAACCAAGGCACAATCGCAGTAGTTCTCCCTTTACTACCTTAGCCGATATAGCGGAACGTAAGGTAGCAAGCACAGGAGCCGAGCAACCCAACTATTAACCAAAGACATGATTCAGAGCCAATGCATATAATGCTAAATTCGGGGTGCCGAACTATACTATAAGAAGTGTTTGGACTTTTGTTCCCGTAGTGTGGGGTGCTATGAAGCCCCTGGAAAACATCAAACATACAAAAGTGTATGGGTGCTACCTGATAGGGTTTACCAGAAAAGAAAAGACAAAAAGGGAAGAAAAAGAAGAACAATTGATAAGCTAGGGCCATAAAATTTGAGCCGCAAACTGTTCTTATTATAATTTCATTGGTGCATTAAAGCACGTTCATACAAGTAATGCAATAAGCAGGAGGCTAGTTACTATGCCTTAACCAAGGGAGAGTTGCACGTGGGTCCTGAGAAACAGGTAGAGTGATCGTTAAGGAAACCACCTAGAGAAGTCCCCCATATGCCTGTGTTTCTTCCCGCCTTGGTGTGTTAATCCTTCAAGAGTACCGATGATCAGGCCATCAGATGGGGCCTGCGGGATTGAAGCCTGAAAAGGAAACAAATAAAAGTGAAAGTATGTGTGTATCCGGTGTCGGTTGAGCCGCACTATGGATCACAAGCTAGCTATGCCTCCGTCGATGCCCATGGAATTTTGAGTGCGTAGTTATGTACGCGCGGTGCGAATGCCAGTACTTGACCAGGACTGAGACGGGGGCGTAATTGCTAGTCTAGCTCCTGACAAGCCGAGCTGTCCTGCTGCAGGGTAGTTCGGACCCTTTTGACGGTGTCCGTGGGCTTGGCAGCCGAATTAAGGTTCTGCTTGAGAAGGCTGCTCTGTACTTCTGCTGCTAAGGCAGTTGTGTGCTCTTCTATACAGAGGGAGCGTTCCGTATTTCCATTGAGTGTTATGACGCCACATGGACCGAGCATATTGAGTTTGAGATAAGCATAGTGTGGCACTGCATTGAATCGAGCAAATGCGGTTCGTCTGAGCAGCGCATGATAGCCGCTGCGAAAGGGGACGATATCGAAGATTAACTCCTCACTTCGGAAGTTGTACGGAGATCCGAAGACAACCTCTAGTGTGATTGAGCCCGTACAGCGGGCCTCTACACCTGGTATGACTCTTTTGAAGGTAGTCTTTGTAGGCTTGACCCGTGATGGGTGAATACCCATTTTACGCACTGTATCTTGATAGAGCAAGTTGAGGCTGCTGCCACCATCCATTAGGACTTGCGTCAGGTGGAACCTATCAATTATTGGGTCCAGGACCAGTGCGGCTGAACCGCCGTGACAGATACTGGTCGGATGATCCCAACGATCAAAAGTGATCGGGCATGACGACCATGGATTAAATTTTGGGGCGACTGGCTCTATCGCGTAGACGTCCCTGAGCGCGCGCTTATGCTCCCTCTTGGGGATGTGGGTAGTGTGTATCATGTTCATCGTTTTGACCCGAGGGAGAAACTTCTTCTGTCCCCCCCCCTGTGTTCGGCGGTCGGGGCTCCTCGCCGTCGTCCTCGCTTTGTGATCCCTTATCCTTGTTTTCGGCATTTAACTTGCTGACCTGTTTAAAAACCAAACAATCTCTATTTGTGTGATTGGGTGGTTTGTCTGGGGTGCCATGAATCTGGCATGGACGATCAAGTATGCGGTCCAAGCTAGATGGGCCCGAATTGTTCTTTTGAAACAGCCTCTTCCGCTGACCTGACTTAGGGCCACTGAATCCGGTGTTGACCGCCATATCCTTGGTGTTGTCATTGTTGTTTCCTCGCTTGTATCTGTTGCATCGAGACTTGTCTTTGTTATTTTTAACTTCAGGGGTGCTGGCGTCGTCTGCATTGTTTTTGCTACGAGCCAGCCAACTATCCTCACCCACGCAAAAGCGGGTCATGAGTGCCGTAAGGGCTGCCATAGATTTTGGCTTTTCTTGGCCGAGGTGGCGGGCAAGCCATTCATCGCGGATGCTATGTTTAAAGGCCGCTAGGGCTTCGGCATCCGGACAATCAACGATCTGGTTCTTTTTGGTTAGGAACCTAGTCTAGAATTTCCTGGCTGACTCTCCAGGTTGTTGAACTATGTGGCTTAAGTCATCGGCGTCTGGTGGCCGGACATATGTACCTTGGAAGTTGTCAAGGAAGGCTTCTTCCAAGTCTTCCCAGCTGCTGATAGAGTTCTCAGGCATGCTATTTAACCAGTGCCAAGCTGGTCCTTTAAGCTTTAGAGGGAGGTATTTGATGGCGTGGAGGTCATCTCCGCGGGCCATATGTATATGGAGAATGAAGTCTTCAATCCATACCGCGGGGTCTGTGGTTCCGTCGTATGATTCTATGTTCACGGGTTTGAACCCTTCTGGGAATTCATGTTCCATGACTTTGTCAGTGAAGCAATGAGGGTGTACGGCACCTCTATATCGAGCTGTATCGTGACGTAGCTCTGATGGAGTCCGGTTGCGGCTTTCGGCCCGCGCATGACTAGGTTTGTCACGTCCGAATAGGTCGCCGTCGTCGCGTGTTGGGGCACATCCTCGCGATCCATAGATCGATTTGGTATGTCCTGCTTTATTGTTCAGGTCATGCTGAAGGTCATATGAATGGCTGTGGGCTAATTTATCTCTGCCTTTGCGATGAGGTGGGGCGGGCTGGTGTTTGGCTTGAGTTGCCGTTTTGTCCCGACCACGTGGTGGTCGGTCAGCCGCATTATGCGATGGTGGTATGTATTCCGGCGCCTCATCGTCGAACTGAGGTAACAATTTGCGCTTCGAGTAGCTTTTGGTTGGGTGCTTGAGGCCGCATTCTTCGGCTGCTAGGACATCGGTGCATTTATCGTTGAGCAGATCTTGGTCAGCTTGAAGCTGTTGCTGCTTCTTTTTTAGGCTCCTTGCAGTGGCTAACAGCTGGCGCTTGAAGCGCTCCTGCTCAAGAGGTTCCTCAGGCACGATGAAATCCTCGGTGCCGAGGCTCGGCTTGTCCTCGGAGAGCGGAAGATAATTGACGTCCTCTGAGTCTTCGTGCGTGGCCTGTTTTCCAGGGCTGACCTGCCCATCTTCCCGTTCATCTTGCTCAGTAGCTGTGTCAACGGGGTCTTCGTTGTCTTCGGCACCTTCCGGAGTATTATCTTCTCCTGTGCCGGTGTTGCTCTCTCTACTGCGGCGTGACTTAGAGCGGCGCCGCTGACGTTGATGCTTTGATTGTATTTCGGAAGGTTTATCCTCTACTGGGTCTTCCTTGTCATCGCCACTGTTCTCCTTTGGTGCATCCACCATGTATACATCATACGAGGAAGTGGTCGTCCAGCGTCTGGTGAACGGCGGGTTCTGGGCCTCTTCTTCTCCGGCATCGTCGTCCATACCATCGATGTCGTCGAAGCCATAATCAAGTGTGTCAGTTAAATCCTCGGCAGTGGCTATAAAGTGGGTGGCGGGTGGGGAGCAAAATTTTCCGCCATCAGCCCCTAGTTGGAACCGGACATAGTTCGACTATGGGTCCCCCACCAAGGACATGTTCTTTAATGAGTTTAGCACATCGCCCAAGGGCGAGTGCTGGAAGATGTATGTGGCGCTGAACTCAAAGATCGATAAACGATCAAGTTCGGCGTCCGCGGGCTCACATGGTTCGGAACTTACGGCCAGAGATGAGTCCGGAGTTCTGGTGACACAGATATCGTGTGAGGTTAAGTCCATGTGCGGCTCCAATGCCGGGGAATCTGTGGCCTCCGTGGTAGGGTTGAGCCTCCGATCCTTGGATGGCGCAGTATGCTCCGGATCTAAGGCTAGAGCGGTTGCAGGAGTTATCTCCTGAATGCGGTCCGATGATAGATTTAGGTCATGTTCATCAAGGTGACTAGGAGCGGTCGCCGCGGTCTCAAATCCGGCGAAGATCAAATCTCCACGGATGTCCGCGACGTAGTTCAAGCTCTCAAATCTGACCTGATGGCCATGGGCGTAGCTTTCGATCTGCTCTAGATGGCCGAGCGAGTTGGCCCGCAGTGCGAAGCCGCCGAACACGAATATCTATCCGGGGAGGAAGACTCCCCCCTGGACAGCATCGTTGTAGATGATTGAAGGAGCCATCGAAACTCTTGACGACGGCACAGTGGAACTCTCAATGAAAGCACCAATGTTGGTGTCAAAACCAGTGGATCTCAGGTAGGGGGTCCCGAACTGTGCGTCTATGGTCGATGGTAACAGGAGACAGGGGACACGATGTTTACCCAGGTTCGGGCCCTCTCTATGGAGCTAATACCCTACGTCCTGCTTGATTGATATTGATGAATATGAGTATTACAAGAGTTGATCTACCTCGAGATCGTAATGGCTAAACCCTAGAGGCCTAGCTTGTATGGCTATGGTAATGAATATATCTCCCCCTCCAAACTAAGTCCTCCGGTTTATATAGACCCCAGGAGGATCTAGGGTTACACAAGGTCGGTTACAAAGAAAGGAATCTGCATATTTGGTTGCCAAGTTTGCCTTCCACGCCAAGGAGAGTCCCATCCGGACACGGGTGCAGTCTTCGGTCTTCGTGTTCTTCACAGCCCATCAGTCCGGCCCATGGCTAACAGGTTGGACGCCCGAGGACCCCTTAGTCCAAGACTCCCTCACTTAGCTTTTGGTTCAATCTTTAGATGTCCTTTCACAGTGACAGTAGGGGAAGCAAGGCACGTATTGTATTGTTGCCATCGAGGATAAAAAGATGAGTTTTATATCATATTGCTTGAGTTTATACCTCTACATCATGTCATCTTTCCTAATGTGTTACTCTATTCTTATGAACTTAATACTCTAGATGCATGCTGGATAGCGGTCGATGTGTGGAGTAATAGTAGTAGATGCAGAATCGTTTCGGTCTACTTGTCGCGGACGTGATGCCTACATACATGATCATGCCTAGATATTCTCATAAGTATTCTCTTTTCTATCAATTGCTCGACAGTAATTTGTGCACCCACCGTAGAATTTGCTATCTTGAGAGAAGCCACTAGCGAAACCTATGTCCCCCGGGTCTATCTTCCATCATATTATTTTGATATCAATTTGCTATTTCTATTACCGTTTATTTTGCAATCTTTATTTTCCAATCTATATCATAAAAATACCAAAAATATTTATCTTATTATCTCTATCAGATCTCACTTTCGTAAGTGGCCATGAAGGGATTGACAACCCCTTTATCGTGTTGGTTGCGAGGTTCTTGTTTGTTTGTGCAGGTACTAGGTGACTTGTGTGTTACCTCCTACTGGATTGATACCTTGGTTCTCAAAAACTGAGGGAAATACTTACGCTACTGTGATGCATCACCCTTTCTTCTTCAAAGGAAAACCAACGCATGCTCAAGAGGTAGCACACACCGCAAAAGAATATTACATCGGATAGATCTCCAAGAACATCGAGGAGAATATGGTATTGAGGATCAAAGATATAGAATAAGCCATCTAGCTACTAGCTATGGACCCGTAGGTCTATGGTAAACTACTCACGCTTCCTCATAAGGGCAATAGAGTTGATGTAGAAGCCCTCCGTGATTGAATACCCTACCGGCAGGGTGCCGGAAAAGGCCCCAAGATGGGATCTCAGGGGAACAGAAGGTTACGGCGGCAGAAAAGTATTTTGGTGGACGCTTCTGGTCGTTTGGGAATATTTGGGAATTTATAGGCCAAAGATTAGAGTTGGAGGAGCTCCGTGGGGCCCACAAGCCCTCAGGGCGCCCCCTAGGGCGCCCCTAAGGCTTGTGGCTGCCTTGGGACTCCTCTGACTTCACCTCCAAGTCCTACGTGTGTCTTCTAGTCCAAGAAAAATCATCATGAAAGTTTTATTCCGTTTGGACTCTGTTTGATATTCCTTTTTTGTAAAACTCAAAAACAAGGAAAAAACAGAAATTGGCACTAGGCTCTAGGTTAATAAGTTAGTCCCAAAAATAATATAAGACAACATATTAATGCATATAAAACATCCAAAATAGATAATATAATACCACGGAACAATAAAAAATTATAGATACATTGGAGACGTATCAAGCATCCCCAAGCTTAATTCCTGCTCGTCCTCGAGTAGGTAAATGATAAAAAACAGAATTTTTGATGTGGAATGCTACCTAACATATTTATCCATGTAATTTTCTTTATTGTGGCATGAATATTCAGATCCATAAGATTCAAAACAAAAGTTTAATATTGGCATAAAAACAATAGTACTTCAAGCATACTAATAAAGCACTCGTGTCTTCTCGAAATAACATGGCCAAAGAGAGTTATCCCTACAAAATCATATAGTCTGGCTATGCTCCATCTTCATCACACAAAGTATTAAATCATGCACAACATCGATGACAAGCCAAGCAATTGTTTCATACTTTTGATGTTCTCAAACTTTTTCAACTTTCACGGAATACATGAGCATGAGCCATGGATATAACACTATAGGTGGAATAGAATATGGTGGTTGTGGAGAAGATAAAAAGAAGGAGATAGTCTCACATCAACTAGGTGTATTAATGGGCTATGGAGATGCCCATCAATAGATATCAATGTGAGTAAGTAGGGATTGCCATGCAACGGATGCACTAGAATTATAAGTTTTTGAAGGCTCAAAAAGAAACTAAGTGGGTGTGCATCCAACTTGTTTGCTCACGAAGGCCTAGGGCAATTTGAGGAAGCCCATTATTGGAATATACAAGCCAAGTTCTATAATGAAAAATTCCCACTAGTATATGAAAGTGACAACATAGGAGACTCTCTATCATGAACATCACGGTGCTACTTCGAAGCACAAGTGTGGAAAAAAAGGATAGTAGCATTGCCCCTTCTTTCTTTTCTCTAATTTTTTTGGTGGGCTTCTTTTGGCCTCTTTTATTTTTTGTAAAGTCAGGAGACTTATCGCAACTTGTGAGGGGATCATAGCTTCCATCATTCTTTCCTCACATGGGACAATGCTCTACTAAAGATGATCATCACACATTTATTCACTTATAACTCAAGAATTACAACTCGATACTAGAACAAGGATATGACTCTATATGAATGCCTCCGGCGGTGTACCGGGATGTGCAATGATCAAGAGTGACATGTATAAAAAATATGAACGGTGGCCTTGCCACAAATACCATGCCAACTACATGATCATGCAAAGCAGTATGACAATTGATACGTCTCTATCATATCTACTTTAGTTTTCCTATTGTTTCGGACTCTAATTTGCATGATTTGAATGAAACTAACCCAGACTGACGCTGTTTCAGCAGAACTACCATGGTATTGTTTCTGTGCAGAAATAAAAGTTCTCGGATTGGCATGAAACTTTGCGAGGATTTTTAATACAATAAAAGAGAATTTCTGGAGCCAAGAACCACCGGAGGGGGCACCTGGGTGGGCACAACCCACCAGGGCGCACCGTCCAAGTGCGCCCAGGTGGGTTGTCCCCACCTGGTGGCTCCGCGGACTTCAACCCTGATACTATAAAATCACATATTCGGAGAAAAAAATCGGGGAGAAAGAATTATCACGTTTCACGAGACGGAGCCGCCGCCACCTCCTGTTCTTCATCGGTAGGCCAGATCTGGAGTCTGTTCGGGGCTCCGGAGAAGGGGATCTTCGATCTTTGTCATCACCAACCCTTCTCCATCACCAATTCCATGATGCTCCCCACTGGGAATGAGTAATTCCTTCATAGGCTCGCTAGTCGGTGAGGAGTTGGATGAGATTCATCATGTAATCGAGTTAGTTTTGTTTGGGCTTGATCCCTAGTATCCATTATGTTCTGAGATTGATGTTGCTATGACTTTGCCATGCTTAATGCTTGTCACTTTGGGCCTGGGTGCCATGATTTGAGATCTGAACCGTTTTTGTTATCACCATTATATCTATGTTCTAGATCTGATCTTGCAAGTTATAGTCACCTACTACGTGTTATGATCCGGCAACCCCTAAGTGACAGAAGTCGGGACACTTCCCGGTGATGACCGTAGTTTGAGCAGTTCATGTATTCACTATGTGTTAATGCTTTGTTCTGGTTCTCTATTAAAAGGAGGCCTTAATATCCCTTAGTTTCCAATAGGACCCCGCTGCCATGGGAAGGTAGGACAAAAGATGTCATGCAAGTTCTTTCCATAAGCACGTATGACTATTTATGGAATACGTGCCTAAATTATATTTATGAACTGGAGCTAGTGCCGTATCGCTCTAGGTTATGACTGTTATATGATGAATAACATCCAACGAATTCACCAATCCAATGCCTATGAATTTCTCTCATGTCATTCTTGCTAAGTTACTACAGCTATTGTTACTGTTGCACTTGCTACAAAATCATTTCTATCACTGTTACTGTTACTATTGTTGTTGCTACTACTATCAAAACTATCATACTACTTTGCTACTGATCACTTTGCTACAGATAATTATTCTCCAGGTGTGGTTGAATTGACAACTCAGCTGCTAATACTTGCAAATATTCTTTGGCTCCCCTTGTGTCGAATCAATAAATTTGGGTTGAATACTCTACCCTCGAAAACTGTTGCAATACCCTATACTTGTGGGTTATCAAGACCTTTTTCTGGCGCCGTTGCCGGGGAGCATAGCTATATTTGTTGAGTCACTTGAGATTATCATGAAATTATCACTATGAAGAATCTGAAGGATGCTAAGACAAAAATTTTCCCTCTAAGATGAGGGGAGGTAAGGAATTTCCTTCTAGCTCTGCACTTGATTCACCTTCTGTGATAAGTAAACTTGCAACACCACCACATGCTATCAATCTTGATATGTTGCAAGTTATTGATGATGCTACTTTCTGCTATGAATGATACTCATGATGATGCTAGTACCTTGCTTGATGATAATGTGCCACTAGGTGAATTTCTTGATGAACAAATTGCTAGAACTAAAACTTTTGAGAATGCTGAAACTGATGAAGAGCTTGAAACTGAAAATTTTGAAACACCTATTAGATCTAGTTATCCTAGATATGAATTGCCTAAGATACCGGAAGGTTATGTTATGAATGAGGAGACAACTAGTCTCGGTGTACAAAAATAGGGGTGCATCTTTGTACCCCTTTTTCTGTGCATGGGCAGTCAGAGCTGCGCCCACGGCCTTACCAAGCAGAACGAGGGAGGTGAGCCAAGGTAAGATCGAAGCCCAAGACAATCAAAGCAACGCCAAGGCCAAGACCACAAAGAGCAGAGGGACGAAGCAAGTTCCCCTGGCAAGACCCTTGCCGGGTGGCCTCAGCTGCCCCGGCAAGACTCTTGTCGGGACAGCTCGCCCCGCACCAACAGAGCGAGCCACCCTTGAGCCCACGGCCCCTAGTGCCATCATCAGCGTGGGGCCAGGGCTCGGGAAGGCACCCCTGTGGTGGCATGTAGATCTTTGTGAAGACATATTCAAGATCAGATTGGAAGACGATGATTCTCGGCAAGATCCTTGCCAAGGAAGGCCACCAGACCCCCGGCAAGATCCGTGCCGGGGACGACAACGCGCCACGGCGAGACCCTTGCCGGGCCACCCGGCAAGGCCCTCGCCAAAGACGTCGGCAAGGCCACCGCCAAGCCCACGTCAACCAAGCTTCCACCACCGTTCACATGCAGCTGCCAGCCCAACCAGCTGGGCGGGCACCTACGTGGCAACATGTAGCTCCCAGGCCAACTCATCAAGCGCGTGCGTGGCGGCATGCAGATCTTCGTGATGGCTCCACCACCGCGCCAACTCAGCTGCCTGCCTACATGGCACCGCACGCATCCCTGGCCGAGGCGCCTGTCGAAGCAAGGAGGAGTGGCGACGGACGGGATGGGCCTCGCCCCGTCCCCGATAAAGCAAGAGGACACCTAAGGGATGCATTAAATGCATCTTGTCCTGTAATACGAGGGATAACCTCATGCCACTGTAGACCTTTCCACCTCCTGTGTGCCACTCTGGCAACCCCTTTTTCCTATAAAAGGAGGCCCGAGGCGACGAGGAGAGGGATTCGGCTCTTTCGAACCACACGCTGACCACAGCTAGTTCGAGAGCGCAAGAACTCTCAAAAATATACCCACCAAAGCAGGACTAGGGTTTTACGCATCCTCGTGGCCCGAACCTGGGTAAATGATCCTTGTGCTATCTACTAGCCCTGCCCTCCTCGCAACCTTGTGCCCCGGCAACCGTAGTAGGGATTCTTGTGATCCCATAGGTGTCGTTCCACACCGACATCCTTGGCGCGCCAGGTAGGGGCTGCAATTGTGAGAATCTGGTCTAGTAGTTAGCCTAGCAGTTCTTCGTTGCCATGGCCCCTAAGAAGAGGACGGCCATGGCGGTCGATTCGTTGGGAGCCTAACAACCCGTGCCACTGCGGACGAGCAGCGGACCGGTCGCAGACAGGAACCGGGCCGCGGCCCGCGAGCACCAGCATCACCCGGGCAGTCGGAGCCTCGCGAGCGGCGTCGTTCGCATGCCAGACGACCGGCCACACGTCGCTGGATCCAAGGACGGAGCTGGGCCCTGCGCAGGCGGTGCGGGGCCCTCCAGGGGCTTCGTTGTGCCGACTTTGGGCGGCGCGGAGACCTCCAGGACGCCTACACCGGCGACCACCGCGCGTTCTTCCCATGGTGTGCGCGCCGAGCAGCGTCACCATGATGGTGACCCTGGGCACCACCGTGGGAAGAGCCTTGTGCGTCATCGGCAAGATGAGGGGGTTCAACACGCTCGCCGAAGCGCTGGCGAAAATGGCGCGCAGCCGCTGGGTCGTGACGGAGCTTCTTCTAACGTAGTTAGAAGTCAAAGCGTGCCGCAATCCATGCAGCTGTCGCCGCCGCCCACGCCAGCGGAAGCTTTGGCGCGTGCACAGCTGCTCCTCGACTTCCCTCCTGCTGCGGAGAAGCTCGACGAGTGGAGGGCCACCATCCGGAGCCTCGTCGCCGTCGCAAACAAAGACGATCCGCGACTGGCGGGGCCCTCGGGCCGGCGCTCCACCGAGCCACCACATGCTGGCGCTAGGAGGACCGAGGGAGTTGCGGCCATGGTGCACTCTCCTCCTCCTCGCCAGCCGCTGCGGGCGTCAGCCCGTTGCAACGACGCTTGTGATAACATCTCCATAGCGTCGTCCGACCCGCGGACCCTCCACGACCAGCGCCAGGTCCTTCGAGAGCGAGCTCACGAAGACGCTCGAACCACCATCGAGCGCCAGTGTGAAACACGCCGCCAGTCGGACAAGCGGGCGGGACCCGCTATGGACCACCCAGCACCGGGGGGCCCCGGCGGCCTACCATACGAGATGGGCTGCCTGGCTTTTACCCGTGAGCTGAGGCAGTTCCAGTGGTCATCCCACCGCACGTTCAAGCCCGATGTCGGCGAGAAGTACACCGGCAAGACCCACCCGTCTGAGTTCCTCAGCATCTACACTATCGCGATGTAGGCCGCTGGGGCTCGCGACGACAAGGTGCTTGCCAACTATTTCACGCTGGCGCTCAAGCCCAATGTGATGTCTTGGTTGATGCACTTGCCGGTGGATTCCATTTCTTCCTGGTCAGATCTGTGCCATGAGTTCGTTGGCGCCTTCACAAGAGGACACCAAGCTCATGGCCAGGCCAGTGATCTGCATATCATTCCCCAGAAGGAAGGGGAGACCCTGCACAAGTACATCCAGAGATTCAGCCGGGTGCAGTACAACATCCCCGACGTTCATCCCGCCGCTGTGATTAGCGCGTTCCACCAGAACGTACGCAATCGCAAGATGCGCGAGGAGCTGGCGATGGCCAAGGTTAAGGATGTGGCCGTGCTCTACGTTCTGGCCGATAGGTGCACCCGGGCTGAAGAGGGATGGAAGTACCCCGGCGAAGACGCCGGTACAGAAACCGACTCTACTGATGAAGACACCGCAACCCCGACGAAGAAGAGCCAGCGTCGCAACAGGAAATGCAAAGGCAAGGCCGTGCTTGCCGTTGAGGGATCTGACGATACCAGTGCCGGCAAGAAGGTCAAGGCAGACGCCCCCAGCAAGGAGATTGTCGGGTGCGCCGCCTGTCGGGCCCTGGCGGCTACCGACAAGCCAGGAAGCTCCGGCAAGCAATACTGCAAGTTCCACCGCACCAAGGGGCATGACCTCCAGAACTGCCAACAAGTCGAGTTGCTTGCTGAGAAGCAAAAGGTTGAGTACAAAAGGCGGGACAAGGAGAAGGACCAGGACGGTGTTGTGGGATCCGGCAAGAAGCATGGCGGCCAAGGAGGCCGCCCCGGTAAGGACAACCAACAAGAGAAGCCAGCCCGGGGCCGCAACAAGAAACAAGAAGATGACGATCACGATGAGGACGACGAGTCTGGTGAGAAAGGGTTCCAGAAGGCTACGGAGGCCATGTGCGTCGATGGCGGCGCCTCGCTGCATACCTCTCACCGCTAGCTCAACCAGTGGGCGCATGAGATTACAGCAGCAGAGCCGTCGTTCGACGCTCAGAAGCCGCTGAAGTGGTCCAGCACGCCCCTCATCTTTGACGCTGAGGACCACCCTGACCGCACTACCACGGTCGGGTGTTTGCCATTGTTGGTCTCGCCAACAATACGCAACCTCAGGGTGAACAAGATGTTGCTTGATGGCGGGGCCGGCCTGAACCTGATCTCGCATATCGTGATCAAAAGGTTGCAAATCCCTGATGGAGACCTCGAGGAAACGAGCACGTTTCAAGGGGTCAATCTGGGGAGGAGCCAGCCGTAGGGAAAGGTCACACTGCCCGTGACATTTGGAGGAGAGTTGAACTGCAGGACGGAGAGGATCGTCTTTGACGTCGCCGAGATCCCCTTGCCCTACAACGGGATCCTCGGCCGCCCGGCATTGGCCAAGTTCATGGTGGCGTCACACTACGCCTACAACATGCTAAAGATGCCCAGGCCATTGACCATCATCTCTGTCCCCTCCGATAAGAAGGATGAGCTGATCTGCGCCGACCAACTCTACCGGGAAGCAGCTGCAGCAGCTGCCGTCAAGGCACCTACTCCTGCCGCTGACGACCTGAGAGGGAAAAAGGAGCCCGGCAAGTCCTCTCGCACCCACTCCAGAAAGCGCACCTCATCGGAGTGTTGTGCTACCATTGAGGACGTGCCAGAGAGCTCTACCGACAAGAGCAAGAGATCCAGAGCCGAGCCGCCGCAGACCAAGAAGGTGTCTGTCGGGGAGGATGGCACGGGAGGAGCCTTCATCATAGGCTCCACCCTCAACAGCAAATACGAAGGCGCGCTCGTCACCTTCCCGCGGGCAAATGTCGACGTGTTTTCATGGCAAGCGTCCGACATCCCCGGTGTTCCCAGGGAGGTGATTGAGCACCACTTAGCTGTCTGCCCCCACGCGTGGCCCGTCAAGACGAAGGTCAGAAAGCAGGCTCTAGAAAGGCAGAAGTTCATTACAAAGGAGATCAGGAAGTTGGAAGCGGCAGGTTTGGTGAGAGGGGTGCTCCACCCGACGTGGTTGGCCAATCCAATAGTGGTGCACAAGGCTAATGGAACGTGGAGGCTGTGTATTGACTACACAGATATTAATAAGGCTTGCCCTAAGGACCCCTTCCCGTTGCCGCGCATCGACCAGATTGTTGACTCCACGGCCGGGTGTGATCTGTTATCATTCCTCGACGCCTACTCAGGCTACCACCAAATCTTCATGACAAGAGAGGATGAAGAGAAGATGACATTCATCACCCCATGTGGTACATATTGCTTTTTATGGATGCCTTTCGGGTTGAAGAGTGCCGGCTCAATGTTTGCAAGAGCAGTCCAAATTGGTTTTGAACCTCAGCTCCATAGAAATATGGAGGCCTACATGGATAACATAGTGGTCAAAACCAAGGACGGGCCAACTCGTGTGCAAGATCTGGAAGAGACATTTGATAACCTGCGCAAGATCAACCTCAAGCTGAACCCTGAGAAGTGCGTCTTCGGTGTCCCGTCTGGCAAGCTTCTCAGATTCTTTGTGTCGCAGCATGGGATCGAGGCAAACCTAGAGAAGATCAAGGCTATTGAGCAGATCGAGGCGCTCAAGCGGATCAAGGATGTGTGTCGGCTCATCGGCTGCGTTGCCGCCATGAGCCGGTTCATCTCCAAGTCCACAGAGCGCGCCCTTCCCTTCTTCAAAATCTTGAGGAAGGCAGGCCCAATAGAGTGGACATCAGAAGCCAAGGCAGCACTGCAGGATCTGAAGAAATACCTTTCCTTCATGCCGATACTGGTTGCGCCTAAACTACAAGAGTCGTTGCTGCTGTATCTGGCGGCGACGAATCAAGTGGTCAGCGCCGCACTAGTCGCACAGAGGGATGTCGACGAGGAGGCGGAAATGGTGGCAGAACCAGCGGATGGCAAGCCAAAGATTCCCCCGGCAGGGCCTGGTGCCGACGAGGCGTGGCCCCCGACGGAGTCGGGTGCCACCAAGGCAATGCCCGCGCAGTCGAGTGAAGTGGTGCCAAAGAAGAAGATGATGCAGCACCCGGTTTACTTTGTTATCTCCCTCTTGTAGGGGGCTAGGTCGAGGTATTCCGGCGTGCAAAATTGCTCTTTAGCCTCCTTATGGCCTCGAGGAAGCTGCATCACTACTTCCAGGCCCACGAGATCACTGTCGTCACCCGCCTCCCGTTGCAACGGATACTGCACAACCCGGACGCAACCGGAAGGATTGTGGAATGGGCCTTGGAGCTGTCAAGTTTCGGTTTAAAGTTTGAAAGTACCTCGACAATTTAGAGCAGAGTCTTGGCGGAATTCATCACAGAATGGACCTCGACGCCTGACGAAGAAATCCAGGAGACCACTCTCCCCGGCAAGGAAGTAGACCGCGAGTGGATGGGGCTTTCTTGCTGCAAGGCGCCAGTGCCGGTGTGCTACTCATCGCACCCACCGGAGAACACCTCAAGTACGTGATCCAGATGCACTTCCCCTGGGAGATGTCCACCAACAACACCGCCGAGTACGAGGGATTGCTTGCCTATCTCAGGATCGCGGCAGACCTCGGGGTTAAGAAGCTCATCGTCAGGGGCGACTCTCGGCTCATTGTCAGGCAGGTCAACAAGGATTATCAGAGCCCATTGATGGAAGCCTACATAGATGAGGTGAGGAAGCTAGATGAACGCTTTGACGGTATCCAGGCGGAGCACGTCCCCCGAGCGGAGAACGACATCGCCGATTACCTGTCAAAGCGTGCCGCATTCAAGCTACCTGTGGAACCAGGTACCTTTTTGCTCCGGTTAACTCAACCATCTGTCGAACCATCAGCGGGGCAGGACAAGCGGAGGAAATCAGGTCCCGGCAAGTACTTTCGTACCGAGCCCCCTGGGGCTGCCGGCAAGGGTGCTGCCGTGGACGCTGAGCCTGCCCAAGAGCGACTGGCTCCGACAGGGCGTCAAGCCCTGGCCGTAGAGACATCCGCTCTCATGGCGGAAGAAATGCCTTTGGTCCTTGCCGTCAAGACCCAGGCTCCGGCATGGGCACAACATACCGTCCACTTCCTCCTAACAGGGGAGCTTCCTGAGGAGCAGGAAGAAGCAGAGAAAGTAGCCCGTAGGTCCGCCCTGTACCAGTTCATCGATGACGTCCTGTACCGGAGGAGGCCAAACGGTGTGAAACTCAAGTGCATCCCCCGGGAGGAAGGACTGGAGCTTTTGGCGGTGATACATGGCGGCATATGTGGCTCCCAGGTAGGGTCAAGGGCCCTTGCCGGGAAGGCATTCCGGCAAGGTTTCTTCTGGCCCATCGCCCTCCAGGATGCGATGGCACTAGTAACCAAGTGTGAAGCGTGCCAGTTCCATTCAAAGAAGCTTCATCAGCCGGCTCAAGCCCTTCAAACAATCCCTCTCTCCTGGCCATTCTTGGTCTGGGGGCTCGATATACTAGGCCCTTTCCCCCGCGCTGTCGGGGGCTTTGAGTACTTGTACGTTGCAACCGACAAGTTCACAAAGTGGCCGGAAGTGGAAGCAGTGAGGAAGGTGACTGCTCAGTCAGTCGTCATGTTCTTCAAAGGACTAATCTGCCGTTTTGGTGTGCCAAACAGAGTCATCACCGACAACGGCACGCAGTTCACAAGCCACACCTTCATGCAGTACATCCAAGACCTCGGCAGCATGGTCTGTTTCGCTTCCGTGGCACATCCACGGAGCAACGGCCAAGCAGAGAGGGCAAATGCTGAAGTGTTGTGAGGCCTGAGAACGAAGACCTTTGACAAGCTGCACAAGAGTGGAAGGCGCTGGATTGATGAGTTGCTGGCAGTTCTTTGGTCGATCAGAACAACGCCAAATCGAGCCACTGGCCAGACACCTTTTGCCCTGGTATACGGGGCAGAAGCAGTTCTCCCCATGGAACTCATATACGTGTCACCTCGAGTGCTCGCTTATGATGAGCTTGAGCAAGAGCCGTTGCGCCAAGATGACGCGACGCTCCTTGAGGAAGATCGTCTTCGGGCGGCTGTGAGAGCGGCACGCTATGAGCAAGCCTTGTGCCGCTATCATAGCCGCAAGGTTCATGCCCGAAGCCTTGAGGAAGGCGACCTTGTTCTTCAGCACGTTCAGTCGGCCAAGAATTCCAACAAGTTGACGCCGAAGTGGGAAGACCCTTATCGGGTAATGCGAGTCACCAGGCCTGGCGCAGTCCGGCTGGAGACCGAAGATGCCGTCCCAGTGAGCAACTCCTGGAACATCGAGCATATTCGCAAGTTTTACCCATAAGGCGCGGCTTGCCGGGCCTCCCGGCAAGCCACCTTTTGTACAAGCTTTGCCGACAAGGCATGTGACCCTTTGTACAAAGCCAGGCGCAGACCCTGAGCATAAATAAATGAAGCGCTGGCGCCCTAAGTTAGAGCATGCATGCTAGGTCAAGTCTCTTCCTTGGTTAGGGTTGATAGTGCTTAGCGGCAACTAACCCCTAGCCTAGAGGTCGAGTGCGCGTCTGTCTGTTCCTTTTCTGTCCTCGTTTGGTTCGCAGGGCACATGAGCACTTCTGCTGAGCTACTCGGAAAGAAGAAACGGACCGACGCCCCGACCCCGGCAAGCCAGAGTTGCTGGGGGCTGCAAGCACAAGGATCCAACCGCGGCAAGATGAGATTGCCAAGGGCTGCGGATCCAGATAAGTCTGTTATCCTCTGTCATGCATTTCGGAACCGGACTGGGGCATGTGAAACCTTGTTTTTGTCTCTAGGCAGCCGTGCTCCCCTTTTTCCTATACCTAGGGATTATTTCCTGGGTCCGTATTTGGTCGTAGCCGTGGTGGAAAGGGGGTGGGGCGAGGAGTCTAAAGCCCACTTCATCCCTGCCTCCGCCAAGAGCGCGAGAACGGTCGAGTGGAGTGGGGGGACGACAAGGCCTGTTGCCGGGCGAAAAGCATTTGTCTTAAATAAAACAAGGATTCGCTCCTTGTCGTGGGATTTACCCGCGAACAAAAAACCCGACAAGCATCCCTTTTTCATTAAAAACATCCCATACTGGAATAGTTCGTGCGAGATGAAAAACATGAGCAAGGGGATTACAAGTTTTAAATTTAACAAAGGCCCGCAGGCTTACAAACTAAAAAAGAGATAATATGCCCGTACTCCCTTTCTTGTCCCTCTCCTCAGGAGGCAGGTTAAGGAGGCGAAAGGGCAAAAGGGGCGCCTAGGTGAGCTACGAGCAGCAGAAAGCACCAAGAGAACATCTCGGTGGCCACCCACTGGCGGACCGGTGATGACGATGCCGGGAAAGGAGCTAGAAGACGAGGCGGCATGACCGGCAATACGCGATGAAGGCGTCGGTGCCCGGGTACTCCGAGTTGACGGCCTTGCCGCCCGCCCTCTTCCTCTTCTGCAGCCTCCCGACGCCAGCCGCCCAAGGAGACAACCCCACAAGGTTCAAGGAGCTGGCCCTACCCCAGGCCAGCTTCTACCGGAGGAGCGGCCAGGTGCAGATGTTGCTGCTGCCGCACCCGCCCAGGCGCGGGGCATCCGACGCCTAGTCGGACTCGTCCCCGCTGTCCGCCCTGCTGTCCTCCTCGTCACTCTCGCTCGAGGACGAGCTTCCATCGTCAGAATCTCCATCAGAGGAACTCTCCACACAACATTTCAGACGAGTTCCCAAGTCTCTGAAGACCTTGACGGAGAGCAGGCCGTACTCCATTAACTTGAAGTAGAGGACGAGCCCCGCCGTCAGGCTGTGGATGCGGGCGAACGTCTTCCATCCACGGCGGAGATACATAACTCGAGGAGCCGGAAAGTCGACATCGACCCGCGTGCCCCCGTTCCCGCAGCCCCTCATGTGCAACCTGAGGGTCTGGGCGGGGCACCCTCCATCACCCGAGCGAACGGAGTGGGGAGACGAAGACGACAACGCGGGGCCGGCGGAGCCTGATGAAGAACTCGCAAGGCTGGTCTTCAACGTGGCCCTCCATCGGGAGGGGCATCATTGGCAGGGCGAGGCCGGCGCGTCGCCCCATCCTCCTCTTCCCCGAGCGCTACGGCCTCTGCCCCGGCCTCACCCCCTCCCCCTTCCCCTCGTGTTCGGTTCCACCACCACGGGTTCAGACGGGGGAGGGACGCGCTGTCGAGCGGCGACCCTCGCCGCCACCGTCGACAGACCAGGATTCCCTTTCTCCATGGTGGGTGAGAGGAAGGAGCAGAAGCAGAGGGAGATAGAAGATGGAAGAATGTGGGGTGCCATTTCCCCCCTTCCTCCTCTTTATAAAGGAACGGGGTTGAGGCTCAGCCGCCCCGCTTGACCAATCCAGACACCGGAGGCGCGGGGAATTAGGACCGTCCCGCGGCCCCAACCAGCGGCGGCCCGGTTTCTCGCCTCCACCGTTTGCCACCACTAGTGCATAAAAGACGCATGGCAGACGTGCATAACTGAGGGGACGGGTGAGGCGACCTCTCCCCACCCCGTGATCGTGGGGAGTGGACGCCTTGAAGACCGCACCCCGACCCCGCTCAGTAAAAGAGCCGCGCCTCCACGCCTCCCTCTTTTTACGGGGAAGACGTGAGCCGCCTCTTTACTGCGATGTGACGCATGCGTGTGGAAACCACCCCACGCATGCCGCCCACGTCACGAACACCCCTCCACGCTGCGCCACGCGTGCGGGTCGTGGGAGGCGGAGCACGCGAAGAATCTTACCACGGTAAAAACCGCCCCACCTGCCCGTGCACTGTTTTTGGGCCTGGCCCAACAACGTGTTGCGCTTATGTGTGGCCTAGGCCCGGGGTCTCCTGTCGGTGTACAAAAATAGGGGCGCATCTTTGTACCCCTTTTTCTATGCACGGGCAGTCAGAGCCGCGCCCACGGCCACACCAAGTAGAACGAGGGAGGTGAGCCAAGGTAAGATCGAAGCCCAAGACAATCAAAGCAACGCCAAGGCCAAGACCACAAAGAGCAGAGGGACGAAGCAAGTTCCCCCGGAAAGATCCTTGCCGGGTGGCCTCAGCGGCCCCGGCAAGACTCTTGCCGGGACAGCTCGCCTCGCACCAACAGAGCGAGCCACCCTTGAGCCCACGACCCCCAGTGCCATCATCAGCGTGGGGCCAGGGCTCGGGAAGGCACCCCTGTGGTGGCATGTAGATCTTTGTGAAGACATATTCAAGATCAGATTGGAAGACGACGATTCTTGGCAAGATCCTTGCCAAGGAAGGCCACCAGACCCACGGCAAGAACCTTGCCGGGGACGACAACGCGCCACGGCGAGACCCTTGCCGGGCCACCCAGCAAGGCCCTCGCCAAAGACGCTGGCAAGGCCACCGCCAATCCCACATCAACCAAGCTTCCACCTCCATTCACATGCAGCTGCCAGCCCAACCAGCTGGGCGGGCACCTGCGTGGCAACATGGAGCTCCCAGGCCGACTCATCAAGCGCCTACGTGGCGGCATGCAGATCTTCGTGAAGGCTCCACCACCGCGCCAACTCAGCTGCCTGCCTGCCTACATGGCATCGCACACATCCCTGGCTGAGGCGCGTGTCGAAGCAAGGAGGAGCGGCGGCGGACGGGATGGGCCTCGCCCCCGTCCCCGATAAAGCAAGAGGACACCTAAGCGATGCATTAAATGCACCTTGTCTTGTAATACAGGGGATAACCTCGTGCCACTGTAGACCTTTCCACCTCCTGTGTGCCACTGTGGCAACCCCTTTTTCCTATAAAAGGAGGCCCGAGGCGACGAGGAGAGGGATTCGGCTCTTTCGAACCACACGCTGACCACAGCTAGTTCGAGAGCTCAAGAACTCTCAGAAATACACCCACCAAAGCAGGACTAGGGTTTTACGCATCCTCGCGGCCCGAACCTGGGTAAACGATCCATGTTTTGTCTACTAGCCCTGCTCTCCTCGCAACCCTGCGCCCCAGCAACCGTAGTAGGGATTCTTGTGATCCCATAGGTGTCGTTCCACACCGACAACTAGAGACTTTCTTGCTTGCAATGATAGGGATGATCTTAAGAAATTATTGTGCAAACTGAAAGAAAAATCTTTGAATGCCAGAATGAAATGTGATCCTAAGTTTGCTACTTCACCTATCTTTGTTGATGATAAGGATTATGAATTCTCTATCGACCCAGAGTTAATTACTTTGGTTGAATCTGATCCTTTCCATGGTTATGAAACTAAAAGTGTTGTGGCACATCTTACTAATTTAAATGACATAGCCACTGAGGGAGTCCTGGATTAGGGGGTGTCCGGATAGCCAGGATATACCTTCGGCCGGACTCCTGGACTATGAAGATACAAGATTGAAGACTTCGTCCCGTGTCCGGAAGGGACTTTCCTTGGCGTGGAAGGCAAGCTTGGCGATACAGATATATAGATCTCCTACCATTGTAACCGACTCTGTGTAACCCTAGCCCTCTCTGGTGTCTATATAAACCGGAGGGTTTTAGTCCGTAGGGCGAACATACAATCATACCATAGGCTAGCTTCTAGGGTTTAGCCTCTCTGATCTCGTGGTAGATCTACTCTTGTACTACCCATATCATCAATATTAATCAAGCAGGACGTAGGGTTTTACCTCCATCAAGAGGGCCCGAACCTGGGTAAAACATCATGTCCCCTGCCTCCTGTTACCATCCGCCTAGACACACAGTTCGGGACCCCCTACCCGAGATCCGCCGGTTTTGACACCGACATTGGTGCTTTCATTGAGAGTTCCTCTGTGTCATCACTTTTAGGCCCGATGGCTCCTCCGATCATCAACGACGATGCGATCCAGGGTGAGACTTTTCTTCCCGGAAAGATCTTCATATTTGGCGGCTTTGCATTGCGGGCCAATTCGCTTGGCCATCTGGAGCAGATCGAAAGCTACGCCCCTGGCCATCAGGTCAGATTTGGAAGTATGAACTACACGGCCGTCCTCCGCGGAGACTTGATCTTCGACGGGTTCGAGCCGCAGCCGAGCGCGCCACACTGTCACAATGGGCATGATCTAGCTCTGCCGCCGAACAGTGCCCTGGAGGCCGCACCCGCATTAGCTCCGACCCTTAATTCGGAGCCAACTGCGCCAATCGATGATGGGTGGTTGGACACCGCCTCGGGGGCTGCAATCTCTACGGCGATCGAGCCAAACACCAGCCCTATTCTCTGCGAAGCCCGTGACTCCAAGGACCCGGACTCCTCTCCAAACTCCAAGCCCTCCGCGCCCCTACCGATCGAACCCGATTGGGCGCCGATCATGGAGTTCACCGCCGCAGACATCTTTCAGCACTCGCCCTTCGGCGATATTCTGAATTCACTAAAGTCTCTCTCTTTATCAGGAGAGCCCTGACCGGACTATGGTCAGCAAGGTTGGGATGCGGATGATGAAGAAATTCAAAGCCCACCCACCACCCACTTCGTAGCCACTGTCGATGATTTAACCGACATGCTCGACTTCGACTCCGAAGACATCGATGGTATGGACGCCGGTGCAGGAGACGATCAAGAACCAGCGCCTATAGGGCACTGGAAAGCCACCTCGTCGTATGATATATACATGGTGGACACCCCAAAAGAAGGCAATGGCGATGGAACAGCGGAGGATGCCCCCTCCAAGAAGCAGCCTATGCGCCGGCGTCAGCGGCGCCGCTCTAAATTCCGCCAAAGCAAAAACGGTGATTCCGGCACGGGAGATAATAACACCCCGGACAGTGCCGAAGACAACCACCTCTAGCAAGATTCAGCACAGGAGGATGGAGAAGCCAGCCCTCATGAGAGAGCGGCAAACAGAGAGGTCGAGGACGATAATTATATGCCTCCCTCCGAAGACGAGGCAAGCCTCGATGACGACGAATTTGTCATGCCGAAGGATCCCGTCGAACAAGAGCGTTTCAAACGCAGGCTTATGGCCACGACAAGTAGCCTCAAGAAAAAACAGCAACAGCTTAGAGCTGATCAAAATTTGCTAGCCGACAGATGGACTGAAGTCCTTGCGGCCGAAGAATATGAACTCGAACGCCCCTCCAAGAGCTACCCAAAGCGTAGGTTGCTACCCCGATTAGAGGAGTAAGCACCTAAACCTACATCACCAGCGCATGATGCGGCCGACCGGCCACCCCGTGGCCGCAACAGAGAGGCCTCTTGGCCCTCCACTCAAGCCGCACCCCGGCGCCGCTCAAAAAATACCAAGGCACGGGAAAATGAAAGATATATTGGAGGACAAGGCAAGGCAAACAAGATCGATCTATGGATCGCGTGGGCGCCCCATGGCACGAGACGGTA
Organism: Triticum urartu; assembly: GCF_056163025.1. NCBI lineage: Eukaryota > Viridiplantae > Streptophyta > Magnoliopsida > Poales > Poaceae > Triticum > Triticum urartu. The sequence goes on from NC_141875.1 coordinate 622,393,425, forward strand.
ATCGTCACTCCGGATACAGTAAATCCGGCCGGGCTGAACACAGTAGACAAAGCTCATTTGAGCTGCGTCGTGATATAGCCCAATACAGAGGCTCCGCACACGCACTATGCTTCACAGATGAAGTAATGGATCATCAAATCCTCGAGGGTTTCAAACCCGTGAACATCGAATCATACGATGGCACAACAGATCCTGCGGTATGGATCGAGGACTATCTCCTTCATATCCACATGGCCCGCGGTGATGACCTACACGCCATCAAATACCTCCCACTGAAGCTTAAAGGACCATCTCGGCATTGGCTTAACAGCTTGCTAGAAGAATCAATTGGTTGTTGGGAGGACCTGGAAACCGCATTCCTCGACAATTTCTAGGGCACTTATGTGCGTCCACCAGATGCCGATGACCTTAGCCACATAATTCAGCAGCTAGAGGAATCGGCCAGACAATTCTGGACACGGTTCCTAACCAAGAAAAATCAAATCGTCGACTATCCGGACGCAGATGCCCTAGCAGCCTTCAAGCATAACATCCGCGACGAGTGGCTTGCACGGCACCTAGGACAGGAAAAGCCGAAATCTATGGCAGCCCTCACGACAGTTATGACCCGCTTTTGCGCGGGAGAAGACAGCTGGCTAGCTCACAGAAATAACATGACCAAGAGCCCTGGTAATTCAGATACCAAGGACAACAGTGGCAGGTCGCGTCGCAACAAGCAAAAGCGCCGCATTAACGGCGACAATGCTGAGGATACGGCAGTTAATGCCGGATTCAGAGGCTCTAAACCCGGTCAGCGGAAAAAGACATTCAAGAGAAATACTCCGGGCCCGTCCAGTTTGGACCGAATACTCGACCGCTCATGCCAGATACATGGCACCCCCGAAAAACTAGCCAATCACACCAACAGGGATTGTTGGGTGTTCAAGCAGGCAGGCAAGTTAAATGCCGAAAGCATAGACAAGGGGCTGCATAGCGATGACGAGGAGGAGCCCCGCCCACCGAACAACAGTGGACAGAAAGGTTTCCCTCACAAGTGCGGACGGTGAACATGATATACACAACCCACGTCCCCAAGAGGGAGCGGAAGCGTGCGCTAACGGACGTATACGCGATGGAGCCAGTCGCCCCAAAGTTCAACCCATGGTCTTCTTGCCCGATCACTTTTGATCGAAGGGACCACCCCACTAGCATCCATCATGGCGGATTCGCCGCATTGGTTCTAGACCCAATTATTGACGGATTTCACCTCACTAGAGTCCTTATGGACGACGGTAGCAGCCTGAACCTTCTTTACCAGGATATAGTGCAGAAAATGGGCATCAATCCCTCGAGGATCGAACCCACTAAAACGACCTTTAAAGGCGTCATACCAGGTGCAGAGGCCAACTGTACAGGCTCAGTTACACTTGAGTGGTCCTCGGATCTCCGAATAATTTCCGAAGCGAGGAGTTAATCTTCGACATAGTCCCGTTCCGCAGTGGCTATCATGCACTGCTCGGGCGAACCGCATTTGCCAAGTTCAATGCGGTGCCGCACTACGCATACCTCAATCTCAAGATGCCAGGCCCTCGAGGAGTCATCACGGTCAATGGAAACACCGAACGCTCTCTCCGAACGGAGGAGCATACGGCGGCCATTGCAGCGGAAATACAAAGCAGCCTCTCAAGGCAATTCTCCAGTCCGGCCATTAAATGTCTGGACACCGTCAAGCGTGCCCGGAGTAACCTACAACAAGACCGCCTGGCACATTCCGAGCAAGCGTAGCAATGTGGCCCCAACCCCAGCCCTCGCGAACTTGCGAAACCAGTGTTGCGCGTACATAACTACGCTCTGGAAATACCATGGGCACAGGGGGAGGGGCACCATCACGGCACGCCCGAAACGCGGCTTAAACCGCACTAGGGGCTGCCGACTTCTTAATTTTCTCTTATTTTCAGGACTCCATTCTTTGGAAGGCTTTTCCGGCAGTAGAATTGCCGCACAAACGATACAATCAGGGAAGCAGAAAGCTACGCCGCACTATAACGAGCAGTATACCTATTTCACATAACATTCCGCAGCTCGCCCCTGGAAAGGACATGTTAAATAGTCCCATCTTTTGCTTATTGCAATATTTGTATCGTTCTGCTTTGATCGCAGCCTTTTTAAATAAACAATGCATAGCTTCCATCTATTATTGCATTACTCTTTTTTACGAATATATGTTCATTAATGACATGTTGCACCCGTACACTTTGGTACGGCCAATACGCCAGGGGCTTAAGTACCCCACAATACGATGTGAGAAGTCCGAACACTTTCACAAGTGCGGCACCCCGAACTTATAGCATTATATGCATCGGCTCCGAATCATGTCTTGGGTCAATAGTTGGGTTTGCCTGGCTCCTATGTTTTGGTACCTTACGTTCCGTTATATCGGCTAAGGTAGCACTAGGAGAACTACTGCGATTGTGCCCTAGTTGAGCTGGGCTAAGCACCTCAGTAGAGAAAGCTAAAACTAACTGTCATGATGAGGCGAGAGCTGGTCGCTGTTCGAGAGGTTTTCGAGTCCCTAAAGACTTATGCCGCTTAGAGCGAGGAGTCAGCTTTGTCCGGCCTAGGCGTGGATAGCGCCCCGAACTCAGTCTTCCGAACACTAGGGGCTTCGCCGAAATGTAGAATTATGGAATTCTATGGCTAAGTGAGAGTGTTCAAGCATTATAGTCCGATTGCCTTGTTCGTTGTGTTGAGCGCCTCCCTCGAAGGACCCAAGAATGGGAAAAAGAGCGCTCATGTTTATCCCGAACACCCCAGCACTCATGGCATGGGGGCAGAAGCCGACGACTCGCCATCTCTCAAATTTGATAAACGGCCGCACAGAAGGTAATATTTTAAATTCAAAAGTGTTGCTTAGCGCATACGAACAAGTTTTCAGCGTACAGGATCACAAATACGAGCTTACTCAAAAATTACATCTTTGGAGCATTCATCCGCTATAAGGCGGGCACCCTTCAGGATGCCCTCATAATACGCTTCCGGGACGCGATGCTCCTTGCCCGGCGGCGGCCCGTCCTTCACCAGCTTCTCCACATCCATCTTGCCCCAGTGCACTTTAGCACGTCCAAGCGCCCTACGGGCACCTTCGATGCAGACGTAGCGCTTGATTACTTCAAGCCGTGGACATGCATCCACCAGCCGCCACACCAGCCCGAAGTAGCTCCCAGGCAGAGCCTCTCCAAGCCAAAGCCGAACTACGAGGCCCTTTATGGCCTGTTCGGCCTCCTTGTGGAGCTCAACCATTTGCTTCAGCTAGTCGCTCAAAGGCACCAGGTGTCCGGCCTCAGGATACTGAGACCAGAACACCTTCTCCGTCGAGCTCCCCTCCTCGGATCGGTAGTAGGCGGCGGCATCAGACGCACTACGGGGCAAATCTGCGAATGCTCCCGGAGAGCTCCGGACTCGGGTAAGTAACAAGTAATTTACTTTCACGTGCTTGCTTTGCATAATGAATGCCTTACCCGCCGCTATCTTCTTCATCGCTTCAATTTCTTGGAGGGATTTCTGGGCTTCGGCCTTGGCAGACTTCGCGCTTTCGAGGGCTGCCGCAAGCTCGGACGCTTGCGTCTTTGAGTCAAGCTCCAAACTCTCGTGTTTTTTCACAAGAGCCTGGAGCTCTTTCTGCAACTCCTCCACCCGCGCCTCCTGCTTCCCTCTCTCTGTGCGCTCCGCGGCCGCTCTATTTTCGGCCTCGGACATCGCTTTCGTAAGGGTTGCCACCTCGGTCGTGGCCCCTATAATAGCACGTTGATCCTGTCATTTTTTGCAACCACATCTTCTCTATATACTTACGCAAGGTATTACTTACCTTCCTTCTCCTCGAGTTGCCTCTTGGCATGCCCGAGCTCGTTCTCGGACCGCGCGAGGTTTTGCTTCAGTGTATCCTCCTTTGCAATTAGTGCGGCGGAGGCCAGCAGCGAAGCCTGCATACGCATATTGACTTGATTATGTTAGACTCCTGCGAATGTTATTAGATCCTCTATTCGGCTTTTCTTTCCGAACGCTGAACAGAGCATCAGGGGCTACTGTCTATGCGGTAATATTTTTACATATTCTTTACTTACCTCAAAGCCTGTTAGAAGGCTGGCACAGGCTTCAGTCAGTCCACTCTTGGCGGACTGAACCTTCTGGATCACCGCACTCATAATAGTGTGGTGCTCCTCATCGATGGAGGCGCCTTTAAGCACCTCTAGCAAATTGTCCGGTGCCTCCGGTTGGACGGAGGTCACCGGCTCAGTAGGCTTGCTCCTCTTGCAAGGAGGCTGCCTACCGGAGTCCGGAACCGTTGAAGTTTCCGGCGCGGTGTTCGGCTCAAGGCCGGACTCGGGGCCCTTGGGGGTTTTATCCCCTTTGCGCCTGGAGTCCGGGAGGTCGCCTTGTGGCGCCTCCAGGACCATCTCCTCCTGGCTTGGAACCTATTGGGACAGCACCTCGGCGTCGTCCGTAGGGTGGGGGAGGTAGCAGGCGGAAGTGAATTCACGTCTGACGAATCCAGGGAGCCGCTCGACGACTCGTCAAGCCCGGCCTTGGGCGGACTGCATAGTCATATTCGGCGTAAGGAGGAGCTGTGCAAGAAAGGAACACTATGAATTTTTCTGGTGTCTGAATACTTACGATCTCGCCAGGGGCTTGGCCCTGTGCGGCCACTCCTCTTCACCGTTGTTGGCGTTGGTGGAGTAGTCCGGAGGAGGGGTCTTCCCCTTCTTGGACCCTTCGGCCTCCCCAGTTGGGGCGGCCTTCCTTTTCTTCCCTCCCCTCGCTGGAGGGGGAGATGTCTCTTCTTCCTCCTCCTCGTCTTCATGGGAGGAGTGTGCCTTGGAGTCGTCGGATGATGAATCCGACACCTCCTGGCGCCGGGCACTCTTTCGAGTCCCCGTGGACTTCTTCTTGGCCTTCTTCTCCGGCACCACACAGGGCGCCGGAAGCAGCAGCTTCGCCAAGCGAGCGTCCGCTGGGCCTTCGGGCAAAGGAGCCGGACAGTTGATCTGTCCGGACGTCTCCTGCCAATCCTGTCAAAGGTAAGGGAGCTTAGATCCCGCATGGAGTCAAACTATGAAAAAATAATACCCTGTAAAAGGTAAAAACAGCTTACCGCACGAGCGTGACGCTGCATGCTGAATCTGCGATCCTCGGTAGCGGATGCGGGGGCCTCGGCGCCCTTGAAAAGAACCTTCCAGGCATCTTCTTATGTCGTGTCGAAGAGCCTGCTAAGAGTTCGGTGTCGCGCCGGGTCGAACTCCCACAGGTTGAAAGTCCGTTGTTGACACGGGAGGATCCGGCGGACGAGCATAACCTGGAGTACATTGACAAGTTTGAGCTTCTTGTCCACCAGGGTTTGGATGCATGTTTGGAGTCCGGTCGGCTCTCCTTTTTTACCCCACGACAAGCCCATCTCTTTCCAGGAGGCGAGCCGCGTAGGGGGTCCAGATCGGAACTCGGGTGCTGCGACCCATTCAGGGTCGCGCGGCTCGGTGATGTAAAACCACCCCGATTGCCACCCCTTTAGGGACTCCACGAAGGAGCCCTCGAGCCATAGGATGTTGAGCATCTTTCCCACCATGGCGCCTCCGCACTCCGCCTGGGTGCCGCGCACCACCTTCGGCTTGACATTGAAAGTCTTGAGCCATAGGCCGAAATGCGGGCGGATGCAGAAGAAAGCCTCGCACACGATGATAAACGCCGAGATGTTGAGGACAAAGTTCGGGGCCAGATCGTGGAAATCCAGGCCATAGTAGAACATAAGCCCCCGGACAAATGGGTGGAGTGGGAATCCCAGTCCGCGGAGGAAATGGGGGAGGAACACCACCCTCTCATGGGGCCTAGGGGTGGGGATGAGCTGCCCCTCTTCGGGAAGCCGGTGCGCAATGTCGTTAGACAAGTATCCGTCCTTCCTCAGTTTTTTGATGTTTCCCTCCGTGATGGAGGAGACCATCCACTTGCCTCCCGCTCCGGACATTGCTGGAGAAGGTTGAGGTGGGGTGTGCGGACTTGGGCGCTGGAGCTCGAGTGCGCGGAAATGGATAGGAAAAGGAGGAAGAAGGCATGGATGAAAAGGTGGATCCTTATCCCCTTATATGGGCGGATGCGACTATGCGTCCCCACTAGCCTAGTAAAACTCGCTTATCTCCCAAGCGCCGTAATCAATGGCGTGGTTGGGTTACCCACACCCGTATTGATGAGAATCCCGGAATAAGGGGACACGATCTCTACTTTGACAAGACGTGCCAAGGAAACCGCCTCGCTAAACGCACTGAGGTGGAATAGTAAAACGATTCGAATAAAGACTTGGCCGTGGTGTGATGTCACGCTACGGAATACGTCAGCAGATTACATTTGTGTAAATATTATTCTCTCTATGGCAATATGTGCAAACTTATTTTGCAGAGCCGGACACTACCTTTGTGTTCAAAATCTTCTATGAAGTACTTGGAGGAGGAACCCGCCTTGCAATGCCGAAGACAATCTGCGCGCCGGACTCATCGTCATTGAAGCCTGGTTCAGGGGCTACTGAGGGAGTCCTGGATTAGGGGGTGTCCGGATAGCCGGACTATACCTTCGACCGGACTCCTGGACTATGAAGATACAAGATTGAAGACTTCGTCCCGTGTCTGGAAGGGACTTTCCTTGGCGTGGAAGGCAAGCTTGGCGATACGGATATATAGATCTCCTACCATTGTAACCGACTCTGTGTAACCCTAGCCCTCTCCGATGTCTATATAAACCGGAGGGTTTTAGTCTGTAGGGCAAACATACAATCATACCATAGGCTAGCTTCTAGGGTTTAGCCTCTCTGATCTCGTGGTAGATCTACTCTTGTACTACCCATATCATCAATATTAATCAAGCAGGACGTAGGGTTTTACCTCCATCAAGAGGGCCCGAACCTGGGTAAAACATCGTGTCCCCTGCCTCCTGTTACCATCCGCCTAGACGCACAGTTCGGGACCCCCTACCCGAGATCCGCCGGTTTTGACACCGACAGCCACCCTTTTTGCTCATGATGAGAAAATTCTCTATTACTATATTCTCAAATTATTTTTGTTCTCATTAAAGGGTGATGCTAAGAATTGGTATAATACTCTTGCTCCTGGTTGTTGCTACTTCTTGAGCTTGCGTTGGTTTTTCCCTTGAAGAGGAAGGGGTGATGCAGCAAAGTAGAGATAAGTATTTCCCTCGGTTTGAGAACCAAGGTATCAATCTAGCAGGAGACAACATACAAATCACCGAATACATGCACAAACAATCAAACAACTTCCACTCAACGCGATAAAGGGGTTGTCAATCCCTTCATGGTTACTTGCAAAAGTGAGATCTGACAGAGATAGATAAATGATAAAATATTTTTGGTTTATAGATCGGAAAGTAAAAGATTGCAAAATAGTAAATCGGAAACATATATGATGGAAAATAGTAGATCGGTAACTAATATGATGGAAAATACACCTGAGGGCCATAGGTTTCACTAGAGGCTTCTCTCATGATAGTAAATAGTACGATGGGTGAACACATTACTGCCGAGCAATTGATAGAAAAGCACAAACATATGACGATATCTAAGGCAATGATCATGAATATAGGCATCATGTCCATGTCAAGTAGACCGAAACGATTCTATGTCTACTACTATTACTCCACACATCGACCGTTGTCCAGCATGCATCTCGAGTATTAAGTTCATAAAGAACAGAGTAATGCATTAAGTAAGATGACATGATGTAGAGGAATTAACTCAAGCAATATGATGAAAACCCCATCTTTTTATCCTCGATGGCAACAATAAAATATGTGCCTTGCTGCCCCTACTATCACTGGGAAAGGACACTGCAAGATTGAACCCAAAGCTAAGCACTTCTCCCATTGCAAGAAAAACCAATCTAGTTGGCCAAACCAAACCGATAGTTCGAAGTGAATTACAAAGATATCAAATCACGCATAAAATAATTCAGAGAAGATTCAAATAATATTCATAGATAAACTGATCATAAATCCACAATTCATCGGATCTTAGCAAACACACTGCAAAAAAGTATTACATCGAATAGATCTCCAAGAACATCGAGGAGAACGTGGTAATGAGAATCAAAGAGAGATAAGAAGCCATCCAGATACTAGCTATGGACCCGCAAGTCTGTGGTTAACTACTCACGCTTCATCAGAAGGGCAATAGAGTTGATGTAGAAGCCCTCTGTGATCGAATCCCCCTCCGACAGGGTGCCGGAAAAGGTCCCTGGATGGGATCTCACGAGTATAGAAGGTTGCGGCGGTGGAAAATTGTTTTCGTGGATGCCTCTGGTGGTTTGGGGATATATAGGTGAAAGAATTATGCCAGTAGGTGCACAAGGGGCCCACAAGGGTGGGGGCGCGCCCTCCGTCCTTGTGGCCGCCTCGTGGCTCCTCCGACTTCATCTCCAAGTATCCTGGTTGTCTTCTGGTCCAAGAAAAATAACCGCGAAGGTTTTATTCCGTTTGGACTCTGTTTGGTATTCCTTTTCTGCGAAACTCAAAAACAAGGAAAAACAAGAAATGGCACTGGGCTCTAGGTTAAGAGGTTAGTTTCAAAAATAATATAAAATAGCAAACTAATGCATGTAAAACATACAAAACAGATAATATAATAGTGTGGAGCAATAAAAAGTTGTAGATACGTTCGAGATGTATCAAGCATCCCCAAGCTTAATTTCTGCTCATCCTCGAGTAGGTAAATGATAAAAATAGAATTTTTGATGTGGAATGCTACCTAACATATTTATCCATGTAATTTTCCTTATTGTGGCATGAATGTTCAGATCCGTAAGATTCAAAACAAAAGTTTAATATTGACATAAAAACAATAATACCGCAAGCATACTAACAAGGCAATTATGTCTTCTCAAAATAACATGGCCAAAGAAAGTTTATCCCTACAAAATCATATAGTCTTGCTATGCTCCATCTTCATCACACAAAATATTCAAATCATGCACAACCCCGATGACAAGCCAAGCAATTGTTTCATACTTTTGATGTTCTCAAACTTTTTCAACTTTCACTTAATACATGAGCGTGAGCCATGGACATAGCACTATAGGTGGAGTAGAATATGGTGGTTGTGGAGAAGATCGACAAAAAGAAGGAGATAGTCTCACATCAACTAGGCGTATCAACAGGCTATGGAGATGCCCATCAATAGATATCAATGTGAGTGAGTAGGGATTGCCATGCAACGATGTACTAGAGATATAAGTTTACGAAAGCTCAAAAAGAAACTAAGTTGGTGTGCATCCAACCTGCTTGCTCACGAAGACCTAGGGCAATTTGAGGAAGCCCATCATTGGAATATACAGGCCAAGTTCTATAATGAAGAATTCCCACTAGTATGTGAAAGTGATAACATAGGACACTCTCTATCATGAAGATCGTGGTGCTACTTTGAAGCACAAGTGTGGTAAAAGGATACTAACATTGTCCCTTCTCTCTTTTCTCTCATTTTTTATTTGGTCCTTCTCTCTTTTTTTTGCCTTTTTTCGTCCGGAGTCTCATCCCGTGTTGTGGGGGAATCATAGTCTCCATCATCCTTTCCTCACATGGGACAATGATCGAATAATGAAGATCATCATAGTTTTATTTACTTACAACTCAAGAACTACAACTCGATACTTAGAACAAAATATGACTCTATATGAATGCCTCCGTTGGTGTACCGGGATGTGCCATGAATCAAGAGTGACATGTATGAAAGAATTATGAAAGGTGGCTTTGCAACAAATACGATGTCAACTACATGATCATGCAAAGCAATATGACAACGATGGAACATGTCATAATAAACAGAATGGTGGAAAGTTGCATGGCAATATATCTCGGAATGGCTATGGAAATGCCATAATAGGTAGGTATGGTGGCTGTTTTGAGGAAGGTATATGGTGGGTTTATGGCACCGGCGGAAGTTGCGCAACACTAGAGAGGCTAGCAATGGTGGAAGGGTGAGAGTGCGTATAATCCATGTACTCAACATTAGTCATAAAGAACTCACATACTTATTGCAAAAATCTATTAGTTATCAAAACAAAGTACTACGCGCATGCTCCTAGGGGGATAGATTGGTAGGAAAAGACCATCGCTCGTCCCTGACCGCCACTCATAAACAAGACAATAAATAAATAAATCATGCTCCGACTTCATCACATAAGGGATCACCATACGTGCATGCTACAGGAATCAGAAACTTTAACACAAGTATTTTTACAATCCAGATTTACTCACTAGCATGAATCTAATATCACCATCTTTATATCTCAAAACAATCATAAGGAATCAAACTTCTCAATGCACTTTATCTGCAAGTTTTTATTATACTCCTCTTGGATGTCTATCATATTAGGACTAAATTTATAAGCAAAGGAAATTATCATGCTGTTTAGAGACTCTCAAAATAATATAAGTGAAGCATGAGAGTTCACTAATTTCTATAAAATAAAGCCACCGCCGTGCTCTAAAAAGATATATGTGAAGCACTAAAGCAAAAGTGCCTAGCTCAAAAGATATAATTGAAGCACATAGAGTATTCTAATAAATCACGATTCATGTGTGTCCCTCTCAAAAGGTGTGTACAACAAGGATGATTGTCGCACATTAAAAAGCAAAGACTCATATCATACAAGACACTCCAAGCAAAACACATATCATGTGGTGAGTAAAAATATAGCCTCCAAGTAAAGTTACCGATAGACGAAGACGAAAGAGGGGATGCCTTCCGGGGCATCCCCAAGCTTAGGCTCTTGGTTCTCCTTGAATATTACCTTAATTGGGGTGACTTGGGCATCCCCAATCTTAGGATCTTGCCACTCCTTATTCCATAGTCCATCAAATCCTTACCCAAAACTTGAAAACTTCACAACACAAAACTCAACAGAAAATCTCATAAGCTTCGTTAGTATAAGAAATAAATCACCACTTTGGTACTGTTGTGAATTCATTCTTTATTTATATTGGTGTAATATCTACTATATTCCAACTTTTCCATGGTTCATACCACCCGATACTACCCATAGATTCATCAAAATAAGCAAACAACACATAGAAAATAGAATCTGTCAAAAAGAGAACAGTCTCTAGTAATCTGTAACTCTCGAATACTTCTGTAACTCCAAAAGTTCTGAAAAATTAGGACAACTTGTATATTAATCTTGTGCAAAAAAATCAAAAATTTATTGCGTTCCAGAAGCTCGGATCAATTCTGTCATTGCGCGCAAAAGTTTCTGTTTTTCAGCAAGATCAAAACAACTATCACCGTAAGCCATCCCAAAGGTCTTACTTGGCAAAAACACTAATTGAAACACAAAACCACATCTAACCAGAGGCTAGATGAATTATTTATTCAAAAACAGGAAGGAAAAATATTGGGTTATCTCCCAACAAGCGCTTTTCTTGAAGGCCTTTTAGCTAGGCATTGAGATTTCAATGATGCTCACATTAAAAATAGCAATTGAAACACGAAGAGAGCATCATGAAGCATGCGAAAACAAGTTTAAGTATAACATACTTCATATGCATAGGTATTTTAGAAGCAAAGAAATTACCGTAGCAAGCAAAAACTAGCATATGCAAGGAATAAGAAAGAAACAATAGCAATCTCAACGTAACGAGAGGTAATTTAGTGACATGAAGATTTCTACAACCATATTTTCCTCTCTCATAATAATTACATGTAGGATCATATTCAAATTCAATAATATAGCTATCACATAACATATTCTCTACATGATCCACGTGTATGCAAAGTTGACACTCTTCCAAAATAGTGGGATTATCATAAAATAAAGTCATGACCTCTCCTTACCCAATTTTATCAAAAACTTCATAAGATTGAACATTATTCAAATATGTGGGATCCAAAGTTGACACTCTTCCAAACCCAGTTTCAGTATTATTGCAAACATTACTATGAATCTCATATTCATCATGGGGCTTAAATGAATTTTCAACATTATAAGAAGAATCACCCCAATCATGAACATTGCAACAAGTAGTGGACATAGCAAAACTAGAATCCCCAAGCTTAGGGTTTTGCATATCTTTAACACAATTGACATTAATAGAATTTATAATAATGTCACTGCAATCATTCTTTTCATTGAAGGAGCTATCGTGAATCACTTCAGAAATTTCTTATTTCAAAACTTCATCACAATTTTTAGATTCACGAATTTCAAGCAAAACCTCATAAAGATAATATAGTGCACAAAACTCACTAGCAATTGGTTCATCATAATTGGATATTTTAAAAAGATTAGCAAGAGGATGAGGATCCATATGAATATATTTTTGGCAAGCGAAGATGCAAGCAAATATAAGGCTTATGGCAACATGAGCAAACATAGCAAATGAGAAAGATGAACAAAAGAAGGCAAATAAAAAGGCAAATATTTTGGAAAATCATTTTAGAAGTGGGGGAGAGGAAAACGAGAAGCAAATGGCGAATAATGTAATGCAAGAGATGAGAGTTTGTGATCGGTACTTGGTAGGCTTGACTTGGCGTAGATCTCTGATGACCCACAAGTATAGGGGACCAATAGTAGCTCTTTTTGATAAGTAAGAGTGTCAAACCCAACGAGGAGCAGAGGAAATGGCAAGTGGTTTTCAGCAAGGTGTTGTGGAATTGTCACGGCAGATGTCCTAGTAGAAGGACTTAGTCGTGGAGTGCTACCTCTTGAGCACTTGCGTTGGTTTTCCCTTGAAGAGGAAAGGGTGGTGCAGCAAAGTAGCGTAAGTATTTCCCTCAGTGTTTGAGAACCAAGGTATCAATCCAGTAGGAGGCCACACACGAGTCCCTCGTACCTACACAAACAAATAAATCCTTGCAACCAACGCGATAAGGGGTTGTCAATCCCTACACGGTCACTTACGAGAGTGAGATATGATAAGATAATATTTTTGGTATTTTTATGATAAAGATGCAAAGTAAAATAAAAGGCAATAAAAATAACTAAGTATTGGAAGATTAATATGATGGAACATAGACCCGGGGGCCATAGGTTTCACTAGTGGCTTCTCTCGAGAGCATAAGTATTCACGGCGGGTAAACAAATTACTGTTGAGCAATTGACAGAATTGAGCGTAGTTATGAGAATATCCAGGTATGATCATGTATATAGGCATCACGTCTGAGACAAGTAGACCGACTCCGACCCGCATCTACTACTATTACTCCACACATCGACCGCTATCCAGCATGCATCTAGAGTATTAAGTTCAAGAGAACAGAGTAACGCTTTAAGCAAGATGACATGATGTAGAGGGATAAACTCAAGCAATATGAAATAAATCCCATCTTGTTATCCTCGATGGCAACAATACAATATGTGCCTTGCTGCCCCTACTATCACTGGGAAAGGACACCGCAAGATTGAACCCAAAGCTAAGCACTTCTCCCATTGCAAGAAAGATCAATCTAGTAGGCCAAACCAAACTAATAATTCGAAGAGACTTGCAAAGATAACCAATCATACATAAAAGAATTAAGAGAACATTCAAATATTGTTCATAGATAAACTTGATCATAAACCCACAATTCATCGGTCTCAACAAACACAACGCAAAAGTAGATTACATTGTATAGATCTCCACAAGAGAGGGGGAGAACTTTGTATTGAGATCCAAAAAGAGAGAAGAAGCCATCTAGCTAATAACTTTGTATAATTCTCCTCAAGCTTGACTTCACGAAGGCGTTTGATACCATTGAGCATGAGCTGATTCTCAGTATCATGAACTGTAAGGGGTTTGATAACCGTTGGACAAGTTGGATTGATAGCATCTTGTCCACTGGGTCCTCTTCGGTTCTTCTAAATGGTGTGCCTGGTAACCACTTTGTCTGCCGTTCAGGTGTGCGCCAAGGAGATCCATTATCTCCTTTGTTATTTGTGATTGCTGTGGACTTATTGCAGTCGGTGGTTAATGAGATGTGCGCAAGGAACATTCTCACACTTCCCATACCAACCTCTTCGATGGATTATCCGTTTGTGCAATACGCTGACGACACACTAATTGTTCTTCCTCATGTGGACAGCCAGCTCATTGCTTTCAAGGAAATGCTTGAGGTCTTTGCCAAGTCTACGGGTTTGCGGGTCAACTTTAGAAAATCTTCGTTGATTCCAATAAATATGTCCGATGATGAGGGTAAGCATGTAGCTGCTTTGCTTGGGTGTGATGTTGGCTCCACGCCATTTACCTATCTGGGATTGCCAATGGGTACCTCTCGGCCCACAATTTATGACTTGTTGCCCTTAGTGGATCGCATTGAGAGAAGATTATCTGCTTCCTCTTGTTTGTTGAACCAAGGGAGCCGGCTACCACTTTTGAAATCTGTTCTTTGTTCTATGCCAATATATTTTCTGTGCACTCTCTCATTGCCTCAAGGAATTTTGAAGTAGATTGAGTGTATCATGCGGCAATGTTTGTGGAGGGGAAACACTGATACACCACGGCAATCATTGGCGGCATGGGATTTGGTCTGTCGGCCTAAGAATCGGGGAGGCCTTGGAGTGCTTGACCTAGGCATACAAAACGATGCCTTGTTGATCAAGCATCTCTTCAAAAAATTTAATAAGTCAGACGTGCCTTGGGTTTCACTCATCTGGGACACATATTATGCTGCCGCACCACCCCAAGTCACTCAAAGTTGTGGTTCTTTCTGGTGGCGTGACATGTTGAAGCTGTATGACAAATTTTGTAAGTTGGTTGTCCGTCACGTGCGGTTGGGAGATACGGTGGTCTTCTGGTTGGACCGTTGGCAACTTAATAACACTGTGGTTATCATGCAACAACGATTCCCGAGGCTTCACTCTTTTGTGATTGATGACACGCTTGCCATCAAGGATGTGATGGAGCTGTCTGACCCGACCGACAATTTTCACCTGCCTTTATGAGTTGAAGCCTTCGAGGAATTCAATCAGCTTCAGGCTTTAATTCCTTTGATCAATTTGCATGAGGGGGAAAATGACGTCTGGAAATGGCCTTCAAAATCTGGTGATTATCAGTCAAGGATTTATTATTTGTCTTGTTTTCTGACGTCGTGGTTGACCCCATATTCGGGTGTATCTGGAAATGTTCTTGCACACTCAAGCTCAAGGTGTTCGGCTGGCTCCTCTTGATGGATCGTTTAAACACTAGGGACATGATGCAGCGAAGGCATTGGATTATTCAGGATGACACGTGTGTTATGTGTCTCTCAGCTTTGCATGAAGATAGAGCTCATCTCTTCTTTGTTTGCAACTTCAACCAATGTGTCTGGAATTACTTGGGCATCTCATGGAGTGTTCACCCTAACCAGACTACTTTTGAAATGGCTTGCGCGGCTAGGAAGGACTTTGTCTACCCATTTTTTCTGAGGTAGTCTTCACGGCTACTTGGAATATTTGCACACAAAGGAATGGGAGGATTTTCAGAAATGAGTTGCCTACCTTCAGATCCTGGAAGAGGAATTTTATTCATGATATTTCTCTTTTAGCTCATAGAATCAAGTGTAAATATAGAAATAGTCTAACTTCTTGGATAGCTTCCCTACCTTAAACTCTCTTTGTAAGTAGCCTCTCCTTCCTAATCTTGTTTTTCTTTTGTAACTTTGTATTTCTTGTACTTCTTGGCTTTAATAAAGGACTGTGAGGCTGTTGCCTTGCAGTATATAGTCAAAAAAAACTATGGACCCGTAGGAATGAGGTAAACTACTCACACTTCATCGGAAGGGCTATGGTGTTGATGTAGAAGCCCTCCGTGATCGATGCCCCCTCCATCGGAGCTCCGGAACAGGCCCCAAGATGGGATCTCGTGGATACAGAAAGTTACGGCGGTGGAATTAGGGTTTTGGTTCCGTATCTGGTAGTTTGGGGGTACGTAGGTATATATAGGAGGAAGGAGTACGTTAGTGGAGCAATAGGGGGACGACAAGGGTGGAGGGCGCCCCTAGGGGGCTAGGCGCGCCCCCTACCTCGTGGCCTCCTGGTTGATGTCTTGACGTAGGGTCCAAGTCCTCTGGATCATGTTTGTTCCGAAAATCACGTTCCCGAAGGTTTCATTCCGTTTGGACTCGGTTTGATATTCTTTTTCTGCGAAACCCTAAAATAGGCAAAAAAACTGCAATTCTGGGCTGGGCCTCCGGTTAATAGGTTAGTCCCAAAATAATATAAAAGTGTATAATAAAGCCCAATAATGTCCAAAACAGAATAAAATATAGCATGGAACAATCAAAAATTATAGATACGTTGGAGACATATCAAGCATCCCCAAGCTTAATTCATGCTCGTCCTCGAGTAGGTAATGATAAAACAGAATTTTTGATGTGGAATGCTACTTGGCACAATTTCAATGTAATTCTCTTAATTGTGGTATGAATATTCAGATCCAAACGATTCAAGACAAAAGTTTAATATTGACATATAAATAATAATACTTCAAGCATACTAACTAAGCAATTATGTCTCTTCAAAATAACATGGCCAAAGAAAGTTATCCCTACAAAATCATATAGTCTGGCAATGCTCCATCTTCACCACACAAAGTATTCGAATCATGCACAACCCCGATGACAAGCCAAGCAATTGTTTCATACTTTTAATGTTCTCAAACTTTTTCAATCTTCATGCAATACATGAGCATGAGGCATGGACATAGCACTATAGGTGGAATAGAATGGTGGTTGTGGAGAAGACAAAAAGGGAGGAGATAGTCTCACATCAACTAGGCGTATCAATGGGCTATGGAGATGCCCATTGTCGGTGTCAAAACCGGGGGATCTCGGGTAGGGGGTCCCAAACTGTGCGTCTAGGCGGATGGTAACAGGAGGCAGGGGACACAGTGTTTTACCTAGGTTCGGGCCCTCTTGATGGAGGTAAAACCCTACGTCCTGCTTGATTTATTCTTGATGATATGGGTATTACAAGAGTTGATCTACCACGAGATCGGAGAGGCTAAACCCTAGAAGCTAGCCTATGGTATGATTGGATGTTGTCCTACGGACTAAAACCCTCCGGATTATATAGACACCAGAGGGGGCTAGGGTTACACAAGGTCGGTTATAAAGGAGGAGATATACACATCCGTATTGCCTAGCTTGCCTTCCACGCCAAGTAGAGTCCCATCCGGACACGAGACGAAGTCTTCAATCTTGTATCTTCATAGTCCAACAGTCCGGCCAAAGGATATAATCCGGCTATCCGGATACCCCCTAATCCAGGACTCCCTCAGTAGCCCCCGAACCAGGCTTCAATGACGATGAGTCCAGCGCACAGTATTGTCTTCGGCATTGCAAGGCAGGTTCTTTTCCATCTTTCGAATGTTTGTAAAGCAGTGTCCGGTCCCATAAATGTTTGGACCTCTTGGCTTCTGTGCCCAATGAGGGCTTTCTCCCACGCGTCGAATGAATACGAGGCGTCAGGGCGTTTTTACATTCGCCCCCTAGCCAGATAAATAAATTGTCTATTAAAGGGATGGGGATCCTTAGATCCGATCCATACCATCCTCCCCCAGCGAGAGTCCATCAGAGCGCGTTCTGGAAAGATCCATTCCAGCATGGCCGACCTCCGCAGCTCCTCCTCCCGCCCCCAAAGCCCTAAGCCCGGTGATTGGAGAGGTGTTCAGTCCCACACAGTCGTTTAGTCGAACTGCAGACTAAGGGATTTCTCCCTCCAGCGTACATGGTGCCCGTTCGAGCCGGGCTTGCCACCTATAATGGCGGGGAGCAAGCGGAGAGCTTTCCCTGCCCTCTATGGGGGAACGGGTCTGCCTTGTTCCCTATCTATTAAGGGGACTCGGATTTCCAATTCATCCGTTCCTCCGTGGGCTCCTGGAGTTCTACGGCCTCCAATTACACAATTTCACCCCTGCCTCCATCCTACATATCGCCGGCTATGTGGCTCTCTGCGAGTTGTTCCTGGGTTGCTAGGATCACTTCGAGCTGTGGAAAAGGCTATTTTGCCTCGTCCCTCGCACACAGAGGGGGTCACTTTATCAAGTGGACGGAGCCGAAATATGGCGCATCGCCGATACTGGATACCTGTCCGGTACTCCGAAGAAGTCACCCGAAGACTGGCCTTCAGAATGGTTTTATATGGAGGACGTTCCCCTTCTGGACCCTGTTCGGCGGGGTCTTCCTGAGTTCAACAATGCTCCTCTGAAGAAACGCCGAAGTTGGTGCCCACGGAGCACCCAGGTGGAAGACAATGGAGAAGTCCTCTATCTGATGAACCGAATTAAAGCACTGGCTCGATCAGGATTGACAGTAATCGAAGTTATGTCGATTTGCATAATGCGGGGAGTGAAACCACTTCAATATCATGGGCACCCCTTGTGGTGTTATAACGGGGCGGATGACGCCACCCGCTGCGGGCGCAAGGGTGTGGACAATGCTGCCACTTTAGCGAAAATTCTGTCCGAGTTGTTCAAGGGTGAGGAAGAGGAGTTCACCCGCATCAAGCCATGGGATGGATTCTCCATGTACAATCCTCCAAGATGGGTAAGTTATATCTCCCTGCTCCCATTTTTCCCGCATTCTTTGTCGTAAGTATTCACCTTGCCACTTTGCGGCAGGAACTGTGAAAAGCCATAAAGGAGGTCAGCAGCCCCTCTCCACAACCAGAGGACCCTGATCGGGCCCTAGACTCCGGACTTGAAGAAGATTCGGTTATATTCGTGGAGCTGATAGACCGGCAGTTCTATCAGTTAAGCTGCGACGATGCCATGGTGGCCATTACGGCCGACTATCCCGGACTGCTCCCTGCATCGCACGTAAGAAAAACCAAAAATCCCAACTCCAAAACTAGGATCCCCATTTAGACACTTCACCCACCATATACACATGGCATTTTTACAGGGAAGGCATTCGAGACGCCCTGCCGAACCCGTAGCAACGCGCCAACAGGAGGCACCAAGGCCGGGTAGGCCAAAAAGGAAGGCGGTTAGGACGGAGACGCCGGCGCAAAGGTATAACAAACCCTGCTCCGTGGTTGTCGTCTTTCTCGAAATATAATGACGCCCGTGTTTCTTTAACAGAAAAAACGCTCGGCGGAATATGTACGGCGATGTTACTAATCACGCTTCCACCAGTCGGGCGCCAGGACCGGACATAGAGGCGGAAGCCGATATGGGGCAGGCGCCGGATAATCCCCCTACAGAGGATGGAGATAGATTATCCGCTACAAACTCAGAGGTGGAAAGCGCCATGAATCATAGGTGTCGCGGGGCCGTACTCCGTGACGCTTGTTTCTCACCATAGGCATTTAATGCCTTCAATTAGGGAGAGGCATACCTCCGAGCTACTCAAGATGGTCTAGCCAGAGCCACGGATCAGTATGTAAAGGATGTACGGGTAAGTAAATCTGACGATTTATATGTATCAATAGCCCTTGAGACTTGAATCAGTTAGCAGAACTGATTTAAGGATCATCTTTATTGTGCAGGTTCTTACAGAGAAGAATACTAGGCTATCACAGGAGCTAGAGGAATTCAAGACCCAACTGCGGGCTGCTGTGGCCGCATTGCAGGAACCGAAAAAGTCACCTGTTGGTAACATTTACTTTAAACAATGATGGTTACCATATAATGTGCGGCATGGCTGCAGATCTAACAACAGATGTTGCAGATGAATCCAGAGAAAATCCGGAGGACCAGCATGTTATGCGACAGCTAGAGGCTGGCAAACGCGTGCTGACTGAGGTTAGGCGGGAGAAAAACAATCTCCAAGACGCCAATATTAAGCTGAGCGTGGAACTAAAAGACGTTCAGGGCCAGCTTGCAGACTCCGAGAAGGAGAATAAGCGGCTTCAGCGTGGCATTTCAGTAAGTGCTTGAACGAATCCTTTTAAAGGAGTTCGGCGAAGAAGCCGACCAATAGCGTTATGCCTGTAGGTATGCTGACGGGTCGTCCCGCAGAGGAAATGCCTGGGTCTGCGGGTGATCTTCTATCCGAGCTGTAACATCTGCACGAACAAGTTCGGTAGGTGATGTAGGGTGTTGCCCAGGCCTTGTGGCCACCCGTCTCCCTGCCAGAGGGTGTTGAAGAGCTTGCAGAGAAGCTCAAGGGAGCACGGCGGCGCTTCCGATTATGGAAGATATCAGCCTGTCGACAGGGTGCCAGAGAAGCCTGGGCCATGGTGAAGACGGGGTATACCAAGGCAGACCCAAATCACATGGCCGAGGTCGAACCTGTGGGGCCCAACGAAAAAGAGATCCCCGTTAGCTTAGTTTATGGGCAAGTAGAATTAGCCGCAAAGTATTCCCAACAGGATTGTAAGCTAGACCGCCTGTTGGATGGTATAGAAGAGGAATTTAGTCAGTCTACATGACTATGTAATGAAAGTGACATGTATAATGCCTTCTAGCCGGATTGTAGATCATTTGTCTTGGCAGACTTTTCGCTTCAACCTCGGGACCCGATAGTCCGGAATGTATCCGAATACCCGCGCAGTTATATAAGAACAGGGGCATGCGTGGAGACCAGGCGTAGGGGTCATAAGTGCTTGAACAGACAAGTGCCCAACTAGTTATGTTATATTACATGGGTAGTAAGAAACATCTTCCAGGGAGAATAGTTCCGTTAAGGGTTCCTTTCTCTGGGTAAGCATGCCCTAAAGTGCATGTCCGGACTGCGATAGGAAACATAGGAAAAACATCTGGGGGCAGATATGGACAATAAATAAAAATCATCTTTTGTTCACCGACCGAATATTCCCTTAAGAACGGTAGCTTTCGGCTTCACCCAGTCTGAGGTACACGTCCGGCTGACCCGGCAGTAACAATTGCAGAGGTGCTCCCCTTATGCCCTAGCCGAATTAACGGGAACGTAGGGCATAAATACAAGAGCCAGGCAACCCAGCTTGGCCAAAACTTAAGTCATATCGATGCATATAATGGCGAAAAAAGGTACATGCGGAAGCATGACACATGTTCGGGGCCTGAGGCCCGGATAAATAATTAAGCTTCTATGAAAGAAGCCCCCAGGTATTATGAGCGCGGCTAGCGCATCTATAATGTGCAAGCGAGGCACAAGTTGGCCCTTAAAGGCCTAGAGAAATAATAACAGAAAGGAAGAAAGAAAAACAAGACAGATAATGTACATGCAAAAAATGGACAAAGGGAGGGGACGAACATAGGGTCCGGCACTAGGCGTAGAATCTTCAGAGCCTGGCCGCGTTCCATGGGTTCGGCTCGAGTCGACTAGTCGATGCATCCCGCAGTCGGTACGCTCCATCGGTCAGAACTTGGTCAATAATGAAGGGACCTTCCCATTTGGGATCGAGCTTGTTCTTTTTCTTATCCAGCAGGCGTAGAACTAGTTCGCCAACGTTATAAGTTTTGGCCCGTACTTCTCTGCTTTGGTATCTACGAGCCTGTTGCTGATAAAATGCGGAACGGGCTTTGGCAACATCGCACTCCTCCTCCAGGGTGTCCAGACTGTCCCGCCGATCGAGCTCAGCTTCTGTTTCTTCGTACATGCGCACTCGAGGTGAGTCATGAATTATGTCACAGGGCAAGACTGCCTCTGCGCCGTACACCATAAAGAAGGTTGTGTATCTGGTACTACGATTTGGCATGGTCCGCAGCCCCCAGAGTACGGAGTCGAGCTCCTCTACCCAGTGCGTGTTAGACTCCGTTAAGGAACGCACTAATCTGTGTTTAATGCCGCTCATTATAAGACTGTTTGCTCGCTCGACTTGGCCATTGGTTTGTGGGTGATAGACTGAAGCATAATCGAGCTTGATGCCCATTTTGCTGCACCAAAGTTCTACCTCATCGGCTGTGAAGTTTGTGCCGCTGTCAGTGATGATGCTGTGGGGGACGCCATAACGGTGTACGACCCCAGATATGAAGTCTATCACTGGTCCGGATTTGGCTATTTTAACAGGCTTGGCCTCTATCCATTTGGTGAATTTATCCACCATGACCAGTAAGTATGTTTTCTTGTGGGTTCCCCCTTTAAGGGGTCCAACCATGTCAAGCCCCCAGACCGCGAAGGGCCACGTAATGGGGATTGTTTGAAGGGCGGTGGATGGCATGTGGCTTTGATTTGCAAAGAGCTGGCAACCGGCGCAACGTTGGACCAAGTCATGTGCATCTGCCCGGGCCGTTGGCCAATAGAATCCTGTATGGAAGGCATTGCTTACAAGAGCCCGGGCTGCGGTGTGGTGACCGCCGAGTCCGGCGTGGATTTTTGCTAAAAGGTTTCGCCCTTCCTCTTCGGAGATGCACCTTTGAAGGACTCCGGTAGTGCTTTTTTAATACAATTCTCCCTCGTGGACCCTGTAGGCCTTAGATTGCCGCACTATGCAGCGTGCCTCATTTTGGTCCTCCGGAAGTTCCTGCCTAGTTAGGTAGGCCAGGAATGGTTCTGTCCATGGGGCTGTAATGGCCATTATTACGTGGGCTGAAGGTGTGATTTCGGTGGCGGGACCTCCGATTGTGTCAGAGTATTCGGTATGGGGCACTTTGGCCGGGTCTGGACTATGGTTACCGGTGTCCCCTTCCCATACTACGGATGGCTTGAATAGCCTTTCTAGAAAGATGTTGGGGGGACCGCATCACGTTTTGCGCCGATGCGGGCGAGGATATCCGCCGCCTGATTGTTTTCCCGAGCCACATGGTGAAATTCGAGCCCCTCGAACCGAGCTGACATTTTTAGGACGGCGTTTCGGTAGGGCGCCATTTTCGGATCCTTGGCGTCAAAGTCTCCATTTATTTGGGATATTGCAAGGTTTGAATCCCCACACACCTCCAGGCGTTGAATGCCCATGGAGACTGCCATCCGAAGACCATGCAACAGGGCTTCGTATTCGGCTGCGTTGTTGGAGTCTGTGTACAATATTTGCAGTACGTACTGCACGGTATCTCCGGTTGGGGACGTCAGGACGACGCCAGCCCCTAGACCAGCCAGCATTTTAGAACCGTCAAAGTGCATGATCCAATTGGATTATGCGTCGTACTCTTTAGGGAGTTCGGCCTCCGTCCATTCGGCGACAAAGTCATCCAATACTTGCGACTTAATGGCTCATCGAGGTTTGTATGTTATGTCGAACGGGAGGAGCTCAATAGCCCATTTGGCAATCCGGCCCATAGCATCGCGGTTGTTTATAATATCATTAAGTGGCACTTCCGAGGCTAATGTAATCGAACACTCTTGAAAGTAGTGTCGCAGCTTCCGGGATGCCATGAATACCGCGTAGGTTATCTTTTGATAATGTGGGTACCGTGATTTGCATGGAGTGAGGACAGTGGATACATAGTATACCGGCTTTTGAAGAGGGAATTTATGTCCGTCAGCTTCTCGTTCGACGACGAGCACTATGCTTACAACTTGATGGGTTGCTGCAATGTACAACAACATTGGTTCGCCGATGTTTGGCGCGGCCACGATTGGGTTGGTTGCCAAAATGGCCTTTATTTCTTCCAATCCGACTGTGGCAGCGTCCGTCCACTCAAAGTGTTCGGTGCGCCGGAGGAGGCGATAAAGGGGTAAAGCCTTTTCTCCTAAGCGGGAGATAAAGCGGCTTAGAGCCGCCACGCATCCTGTTAACTTTTGGATTTGTTTGAGTTCTGTTGGGGTAGCCAACTATGACAAAGCTCAGATTTTGGCCGGATTAGCTTCAATACCTCTACTGGAGACAATGAAACCCAGGAGCTTTCCGGCTGGTACGCCAAAAACGCATTTTTTCCGGATTGAGCGTAATGTCGTATGTTCGGAGGTTGTCGAATGTGAGCCTCAAGTCGTCTATCAAAGAGTCGACGTGTTTGGTTTTGACGACCACATCGTCTATGTATGCCTCTACTGTTTTGCCGATTTGTTTCTCCAGACATGTCTGAATCATGCGCTGATATGTTGCACCGGCGTTTTTGAGCCCAAAAGGCATTGTGTTGAAACAGAAGGGGCCGTATGGTGTGATGAATGCCGTTGCGGCTTGGTTGGACTCCGCCATCTTGATTTGGTGGTAACCGGAGTATGCGTCGAGGAAACACAATGACTCGTGTCCTGCGGTAGCATCGATAATTTGGTCGATGCGGGGGAGGGGGAAGGGATCCTTTGGGCAAGCTTTATTGAGGTCCTTGAAATCGACACAAAGGCGCCAGGATTTATCCTTCTTTGGTACCATCACCAGGTTTGCTAGCCAGTCCGGGTGTTTTATCTCTCTGATGAATCCGGCCTCCAATAACTTGGCTAGTTCCTCTCCCATGTCCTGTCTCTTAGGTTCGGAGAAACGCCAAAGAGCTTGCTTGACCGGCTTGAATCCCTTTATGATATTGAGGCTATGCTCGGCCAGCCTGCGTGGGATTCTTGGCATGTCTGAGGGGAGCCAGGCGAATATGTCCCAATTCTCGCGCAGGAACTCTCATAGTGCGGCGTCCACGGCGGGTTTTAACTGTGCCCCGATGGAGGCTGTTTTTGTAGGGTCCGTTGGGTGGACTTGGAATTTGACTATTTCATCCGCTGGTTTAAAAGACGTGGACTTGGATCTCTTATCGAGTATCACGTCGTCCCTGTCCACTGTGAAGCATAGCGTGGTTAGCTCCTCGGCCGAGAGGGCTTCGGATAATGCCTCGAGGGCTAGTGCGGCTGTTTTGTTTTCAGCTCGGAGTGCTCTGTCCGGATCACTAGCGAGGGTGATGATTCCGTTGGGCCCGGGCATTTTGAGCTTCATGTACCCGTAATGGGGTACGACTTGGAAGATCGTGAACGCCTCACGTCCTAAAAGGGCGTGGTATCCACTGCTGAACAGGGCCACTTGAAATGTAATTTCTATGGACCTGTAATTCTCTAGCGTACCGAATACCACATCTAGTGTGATTTTCCCAGCGCATCGTGCCTCCCGACTAGGTATGATTCCCCTGAAGGTTGTGCTACTTTGCTTAATGCGTTCCAGTCCAATTCCATTTTTGAAGAGTTTCCTCATAGATGAGGTTTAATCCGCTGACGCCGTCCATGAGTACTTTGGTGAGTCGAAAGCCGTCCACAATTGGACTGAGGACCAGTGCAGCTGGTGCTCGGGCTGTTCGGAATTTAGGTTCGTCAATTGCATTGAAGGTAATAGCCGTGTCACTCCATGGATTTATTGCTACTAGGTGGCAGATTTCGGCCATGCTGCGGAGCGTTCCCTTGCGCCTATTATTTGACGCAGAGGTCTCAAAGACTGTTAACACTGTTTTATTATCCACGGGATGGTGCTCTGTGGCATTTGGGATAAGAAGATCCTCACCACTTTTGGCCACCTGCCGGAGTATCCAACATGCTCTAAGGCTGTGTGTTGGTACTGTATCCGTTGTAATATGAATTTTGCAGGGTCCGTTAAGCCATCCCTCCAGTACGGTTCCATGCCCTGTAGAGGGTTTTTGTTTCTTTGCAACTAGCTCAGGTGTCTTATGATAGTGCACCCTTTTACTTCGGACTGGGTGTATATTCAGAGCCGGATTATCCCAAAATTTCGTTTCGGTTTTCCAGGCGCTTTCCATCGCACAGTACTTTCGTACTATTGACGCCAAGTCAGCGAAGCGAGATATGTCACAGCGACTTAAGGCGTTAAGGATTCTCTTGTCCATGCAATTATTGCAGAAAAGTGAGACTGCATCTTCCTCACGACAGTCCTTAACCTTGTTCATCACAAGGAGGAATCTGGCCCAATAATGATGTATTGTTTCATGGGGCTCTTGCCTGATGTGGGAAAGATCGTTTATGTCTGGGTGGGTGGGTTGATTTGAGTCCGAATACCTACCCGATCTGAGACCCAGGGGCCGAGGCATTTCCAATCTTGGAAGTTCGGGTTCCGGAGTGTTACCCGATAAATTTGGCCCGCTGCCTGATTCTAGGTTCAGGGCTTGGGTAATGTCCTCCCGTAAGCGGGTATCCGGCTCGGAGAGCTCAGGAATCTGGACATAGTTAGTCCTCAAAATAGAGGAAGAGTTGCCGCATTGTTCCTCCACCACCGCAATGTGATGGGTGACCGGTGGAGAGTTAATCTCCCTTTGATCGGGTTTAAGCCCAATCCGATCATAGTTCGTAGTGACTCCCAAGGCGGCGATGCGATCCAAGAGTTCGTTTAGGGAAGAGAGCTCCATTGGATCCATCTGCTCGGCTACTTCCAAGCCGACATGGAGGCTGTTTTTGATGACCCGAGAAGTCATCGTCGGTGCAGCGGCTGAACAGGCAGTCATGACGAAACTGCCTAGCGGGAGAGTTTGGCCGAATAGATATCAATGTGAGTGAGTAGGGATTGCCATGCAACGGATGCACTAGAGCTTATAAATATATGAAAGCTCAACAAAAAGAAACTAAGTGGGTGTGCATCCAACTTGCTTGCTCACGAAGACCTAGGGCATTTTGAGGAAGCCCATCGTTGGAATATACAAGCCAAGTTCTATAATGAAAAATTCTCACTAGTATATGAAAGTGATAACATAGGAGACTGTCTATTATGAAGATCATGGTCCTACTTTCAAGCACAAGTGTGGAAAGAAGGATAGTAGTATTGCCCCTTTTTTTGGGCCTTCCTTTTTTTTCTTTGGCCTTTCTCTCTTTATTTTTATTTTTTTATTTGGGACAATACTCTATTAATGATGATCATCACACTTTTATTTACTTACAACTCAAAAATTACAACTCGATACTAGAACAAAATATGACTCTATGTGAATTCCTCCGGCGGTGTACCGGGATGTGCAATGAATCAAGAGTGACATGTATGAAAGAATTATGAACGGTGGCTTTGCCACAAATACGATGTCAACTACATGTTCATGCAAAGCAATATGACAATGATGAAGCGTGTCATAATAAATGGAACGATGGTATATTGCATGGCAATATATCTCGGAATGGCTATGGAAATGCCATAATAGGTAGGTATGGTGGCTGTTTTGAGGAAGGTATATGCTGGGTGTATGGTACCGGCGAAAGTTGCGCGATACTAGAGAGGCTAGCAATGGTGGAAGGGTGAGAGTGCGTATAATCCATGGACTCAACATTAGTCATCAAGAACTCACATACTTGTTGCAAAAATCTATTATTTATCGAAGCAAAGTACTACACGCATGCTCCTAGGGGGATAGATTGGTATGAAAAGACCATCGCTCGTCCCCGACCGCCACTCATAAGGAGGACAATCAATAAATACATCATGCTCCGACTTCTTAACAAAACGGTTCACCATACGTGCATGCTACGGGAATCACAAACTTCAACACAAGCATTTCTCAAATTCACAACTACTCAACTAGCACGACTCTAATATCACCATCTCCATATCTCAAAACAATTATCAAGTTTCAAACTTCTCATAGTATTCAACACACTCATAAGAAAATTTTACTTATTTAATCTTGAATGCCTCAAATAATTAAAGCAAATTACCATGCTGTTTTGTAGGACTCTCAAAATAATCTAAGTGAAGCATGAGAGAACAATGGTTTCTATAAAACAAATCCACCGATGTGTTGTAAGAGATATAAGTGAAGCACTAGAGCAAAAACTATATAACTCAAAAGATATAAGTGAAGCACATAGAGTATTCTAATAATTTCTGAATCATGTGTGTCTCTCTCAAAAAGGTGTGTGCATCAAGGATGATTGTGGAAAAATAACAAATAAAGACTCAAATAATGCAAGACGCTCCAAGCAAAACACATATCATGTGGTAAATAAAAATATAGCTCCAAGTAAAGTTACCGATAGAAGTAGACGAAAGAGGGGATGCCTTCCGGGGCATCCCCAAGCTTTGGCTTTTAGGTGTCCTTAGATTATCTTGGGGGTGCCATGGGCATCCCCAAACTTAGGCTCTTGCCACTCCTTGTTCCATAATCCATCAAATCTTTACCCAAAACTTGAAAACTTCACAACACAAAACTTAAAGTAGAAAATCTCGTGAGCTCCGTTAGCGAAAGAAAACAAAACACCACTTCAAGGTACTGTAATGAACTAATTCTTTATTTATATTGGTGTTAAACATACTGTATTCCAACTTCTCAATGGTTTATAAACTATTTTACTAGCCATAGATTCATCAAAATAAGCAAACAACACACGAAAAACAGAATCTGTCAAAAACAGAACAGTCTGTAGTAATCTGTAGCTAACGCAAGATATGGAACCACTAAAATTCTAAACTAAATTTCTGGATGTGATTAATTTATCTATTAATCATTTTCAAAAATAATTAACTAAATAGCACTTTCCAACTAAAAATGGCAGCAGTTCTCGTGAGAGATACAGTTTCTGTTTTTACAGCAAGATTAACAAGACTTTCCCCAAGTCTTCCCAACGGTTCTACTTGGCACAAACACTAATTAAACACAAAAAACACAAACAAAACAGAGTATAGATAAATTATTTATTACTAAACAGGAGCAAAAAGCAAGGAATAAAAATAAAATTGGGTTGCCTCCCAACAAGCGCCATCGTTTAACGCCCCTAGCTAGGCATAAAAAAGCAAGGATAGATCTAGGTGTTGCCATCTTTGGTAGGCAATCCATAAGTGGCTCTCATAATAGATTCATAAGGTAATTTAATTTATTTTCTAGGGAAGTGTTCCATGCCTTTCCTTAACACAAATTGGAATCTAATATTCCCCTCCTTCATATCAATAATTGCACCAATCGTTCTAAGGAAAGGTCTACCAAGAATAATAGGACATGAAGGATTGCAATCTATGTCAAGAACAATAAAATCTACGGGCACATAATTCCTATTTGCAACAATAAGAACATCATTAATTATTCCCATAGGTTTCTTAATAGTGGAATTCGCAAGGTGCAAGTTTAAAGAGCAACCATCAAAATCACGGAAACCTAACAAATCACACAAAGTCTTTGGAATCATGGAAACACTAGCACACAAATCACACAAAGCATAGCATTAATGATCTTTAATTTTAATTTTAATAGTAGGTTCCCACTCATCATAAAGTTTTCTAGGGATAGAAACTTCCAACTCAAGATTTTCTTCATAAGATTGCATCAAAGCATCAACGATATGTTTAGTAAAAGCTTTATTTTGACTATAAGCATGAGGAGAATTTAGCACGGATTGCATCAAGGAAATAAAATCTATCAAAGATCAATTGTCATAATTAAATTCCTTGAAACCCAAAAAAGTGGGTTCATCAATATTTAAAGTTTTGACTTCTTCAATCTCACTTTTAACATTTTTAGCATCAAGATCTAAAGACTCCGAATTTTGGGAACGCTGCCTAGGTAAAGGTGGATCACATTCAGTCCCATAATTATCAAGATTCATATTGCAAAACAAAGATTTAATAGGGGACACATCAATAACTTTTAGATCTTCATCTTTATTATCATGGAGACTAGAAGAACACGCTTTTATAAAGCAATCTTTCTTAGCACGCATCCTAGCGGTTCTTCCTTTGCACTCATCAATGGAAATTCTCATGGCTTTGAGAGACTCATTGATATCATGCTTAGGTGGAATAGATCTAAGTTTCAAAGAATCAACATCAAGAGAAATTATATCAATGTTCCTAGCCAACTCATTAATCTTAAGCAATTTTTCTTCAATCAAAGCATTGATATTCTTTTGCGAAGTAATAAATTCTTTAATATTAGATTCAAAATCATAGGGCATATTATTATAATTTCCATAAGAATTGTTGTAGGAATTACCATAATTATTAGAGGAATTACTAGGATACGGCCTAGGGTTAAAGTTTCCCCTATATGCGTTGTTACCAAAATTATTCCTACCAACAAAATTTACATCCATAGATTCGTTATTATTCTCAATCAAAGTAGACAAAGGAATATCATTAGGATCAGAAGAAACACTTCTATTAGCAAATAATTTCATAAGTTCATCCATCTTTCCACTCAAAACATTAATTTCTTCTATCGCATGCACTTTCTTATTAGTAGATCTTTCAGTGTGCCATTGAGAATAATTAACCATAATATTATCTAGGAGTTTAGTAGCTTCTCCTAAAGTGATTTCCATAAAAGTGCCTCCCGCGGCCGAATCTAAAAGATTTCTAGAAGCAAAATTCAATTCGGCATAAAAGTTTTGTATAATCATCCACAAATTCAAACCATGTGTAGGGCAATTACGTATCATTAATTTCATCCTCTCCCAAGCTTGTGCAACATGTTCATGATCAAGTTGCTTAAAATTCATAATATCGTTTCTAAGAGTGATGATCTTAGCGGGAGGAAAATACTTAGATATAAAAGCATCTTTGCACTTATTCCACGAATCAATACAATTTTTAGGCAAAGACGAAAACCAAGCTTTAGCACGATCTCTAAGCGAAGAAGGAAATAGCTTCAATTTAACAATATCATTATCCACATCTTTCTTCTTTTGCATATCACGCAAATCAAAAAAGCTATTTAAATGGGTAGCGGCATCTTCACTAGGAAGGGCGGAAAACGGATCTTTCATGACAAGATTCAGCAAGGCAGCATTAATTTCACAAGATTCAGCATCGGTAAGCGGAGCAATCGGAGTGCTAATAAAATCATTGTTGTTGGTATTGGTAAAGTTACACAATTTAGTGTTATCTTGAGCCATCGTGACAAGCAAGCAATCGAACACACAAGCAAACGAGGGATGGGCAAAAAGAGGCAAATAGAGAAAGAGAGGGAGGATAGAGAGAGAGGGCGAATAAAACGGCAAGGGTGAAGTGGGGGAGAGGAAAATGAGAGGCAAATGGAAGATAATGTAATGCGGGAGATAAGGTTTGTGATGGGTACATGGTATATTGACTTTTGTGTAGACCTCCCCGGCAACGGCGCCAGAAATACTTCTTGCTACCTCTTGAGCACTTGCGTTGGTTTTCCCTTGAAGAGGAAAGGGTGGTGCAGCAAAGTAGCGTAAGTATTTCCCTCAGTTTTTGAGAACCAAGGTATCAATCTAGTAGGAGGCCACGCACGAGTCCCTCGTACCTACACAAACAAATAAATCCTCGCAACCAACGCGATAAGGGGTTGTCAATCCCTACACGATCACTTATGAGAGTGAGATCTGATAGATATGATAAGATAATATTTTTGGTATTTTTATGATAAAGATGCAAAGTAAAATAAAAGGCAATAAAAATAACTAAGTATTGGAAGATTAATATGATGGAACATAGACCCGGGGGCCATAGGTTTCACTAGTGGCTTCTCTCGAGAGCATAAGTATTCACGGCGGGTAAACAAATTACTGTTGAGCAATTGACAGAATTGAGCATAGTTATGAGAATATCTAGGTATGATCATGTATATAGGCATCACGTCCGAGACAAGTAGACCGACTCCTGCCTGCATCTACTACTATTACTCCACACATCAACCGCTATCCAGCATGCATCTAGAGTATTAAGTTCAAGAGAACAGAGTAACGCTTTAAGCAAGATGACATGATGTAGAGGCATAAACTCAAGCAATATGAAATAAATCCCATCTTGTTATCCTTGATGGCAACGATACAATACGTGCCTTGCTGCCCCTACTGTCACTAGGAAAGGACACCAAAAGATTGAACCCAAAGCTAAGCACTTCTCTCATTGCAAGAAAGATCAATCTAGTAGGCCAAACCAAACTGATAATTCGAAGAGACTTGCAAAGATAACCAATCATACACAAAAGAATTCAGAGAAGATTCAAATATTGTTCATAGATAAACTTGATCATAAACCCACAATTCATCGATCTCAACAAACACACCGCAAAAGAAGATTACATCGAATTGATCTCCACAAGAGAGGGGGAGAACTTTGTATTGAGATCCAAAACGAGAGAATAAGCCATCTAGCTAATAACTATGGACCCGTAGGTCTGAGGTAAACTACTCACACTTCATCGGAAGGGCTACGGTGTTGATGTAGAAGCCCTCCGTGATCGATGCCCCCTCCGACGGAGCTCCGGAATAGGCCCCAAGATGGGATCTCGTGGATACAGAAAGTTACAGTGGTGGAATTAGGGTTTTGGCTCCGTATCTGGTAGTTTGGGGGTACGTAGGTATATATAGGAGGAAGGAGTACGTCGGTGGAGCAACAAGGGGCCCACGAGGGTGGAGGGCGCGCCTAGGGGGTAGGCGCGCCCCCTACCTCATGGCCTCCTGGTTGATGTCTTGACGTAGGGTCCAAGTCCTCTGGATCATGTTTGTTCCGAAAATCACATTCCCAAAGGTTTCATTCCATTTGGACTCCGTTTGATATTATTTTTCTACGAAACCCTAAAATAGGCACAAAAAAACATCAATTCTGGGCTGGGCCTCTAGTTAATAGGTTAGTCCCAAAAATAATATAAAAGTGTATAATAAAGCCCAATAATGTCCAAAACATAATATAATATAGCATGGAACAATCAAAAATTATAGATACGTTGGAGACGTATCATGGAGCCATCACACCTAGGTTAGCTTAAAGGGGTTAAACGTGACAAAGGACACAGGAGTTTATACTGGTTCGGCCCCTTGCGATGAAGGTAAAAGCCTAGTCCAGTTTGAGGTGGTATTGCTTGGGTTTCGATTACCATGGAGCGAATACGCTTGACCTTGTTCTCAATCTCTTGTTTCTAACCCTGAACTGTCGCTAGGTCGTCCCTTTATATACACAAGTTGATGCCCAGCGGCCTACGGAGTCCCGGCCGACTCATGAACAACGAGTTTGGCTCGGTGACTACCTATACATGCCTTATAATACAAGTCATACACATATGGTGGTTTACACTTGTCGGGCCTTAAGTCGCCTTTGGTCTTTGGGCCTTCCACAGGCTCATATAACTCGCCACCATCAGTAGTAAGCCGCTAGTGGTATAACCCGGCCCCTCTTGGGCGGTTTAAACCCAATAGATATATCTCCAACATTAGGCCCCAGGTTGACTTGAACTTGTTCATGTCAATTCTTCAACACTTAGTAAAAATCCTTCCTCATTTGTTCTTGCGAGATATTGAAACCCGCCATGACGTCATCTTCTTGGATTACGAAAAACCCGCCGTGACATCACCTGTCATTAATTTCACATGATGTCCAACACGTCTTAATAGATCCTTATCTTTAATAACCATCCCAAAAATCGAGGCGCCCGAGCAGCTATATAATCATTCTTTGGCCTCCTCGATTCTCGCACCCGCCTGTTACCCATTTCCTTATAAATAGGGTCAGGCAGCCTTTTCACTCTCCCCCTTACTTCTCGTCTTCGACCTCTCTCTTCTTGTGACACATCTGCGCACCTGAGCACCGTTGCCGCCGACCTCGTCAACTTCTCCGACCCCGGCCGCTGCATCAACTCGAACGAAACCAGAGAACTGCATCGCCTCTCTGTTGCTCAGCAGACCCAGTAAGCACCTCACTTTTCCCCACTATGGATCTCCATTAGGGTTTTCTGAAGTTCTTAGGAGTTCGTCATCGTTCTTTATCATACCTCTATTTAATCCTTATTTTGATCCGAAGATAGTGCTTAAAACATGTGGAATCTGTTCCAGTGCTTTCTTTTAATCACTGAATATACTTCTCAGATGCAGAAATCTTGCCAATACCTAAGCTGCTGCAGTACTAGATTTTGATTTTACTTTCTTTTCCGAACAGCGTCAGATCCAAAATCAACTGTACTACTCTATAAAACCTGTTTCTCTAATACTTGGCAGAATTTGCCTTTGATAGATCTGAAACACCAACTCCATCACGGTGGCTTATATTGCCAGTTATAACTAGTCATATGGCATTAGGCCCCATTTAAGCCGCCAATGTGAATATATGTTGTAGTGTTCGCCTCTGGCTTAACAAAAGAGCTTAAACCGGGAATATTTTCTTTCTTTTTAGGCTTTTTTCTTACGACGCCGAAGACAGTTACCTCATGCAATTGGGTTCCCTATATTGTCACTGAAAACATGCTCGAGGAATTTGTCAAAATCGGCTTTTTACCAGCAAAAACCATCCTGCACTGGCGTGCTCCCAAGCCAGACGAAGAAAAACCTCAGCTACAGGATGGTGAAGTCATTGATTTCACGGATCACATGAATCTGGGCTTCTCACCACCCGGATCCAAATTTTTCCGGGATGTGCTGCATTTCTTTCAACTTCATCCTCAAGACATCGGACCCAATTCGGTGTCAAATATCTGCAATTTTCAAGTCTTCTGCGAAGTATACCTTCAATATGAACCTAGTGTTGAAGTTTTCAGGGAATATTTTTATCTGAACCGACAGAATGAGTTTACTGATGGACCCAGCTTAGAACATGGCGGAGTCTCAATTCAACATAGAAGAGATGCTATCTTCCCCTATGCTCTCCTGCCAAGTCACCCCAAATATTGGAACCAAACATGGTTCTACTGTAAAGACACTTCTCTAGCTGATGAGAACCCACTGTCGGGTTATTGCATCCAGCGGCTCAATCCGAAACATCATCTTCCTGAGCGGCTTACCACTGCTGAACGCGCAAAACTTGCACCTGCCTTTTCAAAGGTCAGGGCCCTGCTGGGAAATGGGTTAATAGGTATTGACTTGGTTCGGTGCTGGGTAGCCTGGCGGATCATACCCTTGAGCCGTCGGCCCGGCCTAATGTGTGCTTATATGGGTGATAGAAAAGATCCCATGCGCTACAGTTCCACGCGTTTAACTGATAACGCAATCAATGAGATGACAAGAACCCTTTTCAATGAGAGCCTCGAAAGCTACAACAAAGTGGTATTAAACCCTTTCTGCGCACTTAACCCGCCACCAGCCGTGAGTCTCCAAATCATTAATTTTACTTTGTTATTTGCATGTTCTGCCAACCTAGCCTTGATAATCTTCACATGCTGGATCTGCTTTTTGGAAAAAAAAAGTATGATCACGAAGCTGCCAAGAAAGCCAGGGCCAAAGCAAAAGCCTCCAAGAGGAATAAAAGGAAATCAAGAACTTCCGAGCTATTTGACCTGGACGACAACACTGAGTCGTAGGTAGCCCTTGACTCCCCTGGCTCCTTTTTCAATTATCTTATTGACACTGATTATCATCAGGATGACACGGGAGCCAGTCAAGCGGGCGATGAAGAGGTAACTATTATTTCCTCCGACTCAGATCCTTTGCCAAGACAGAAATTTCGACGAGTAACCCAGAAAGTAAGCTTTTCTCACCCGTTAGCTTATTTGGATCCCCACTTTCTTTTGAAGCAACAACAACATGAGAACCGGCGACAAACCCGAACTAGTGGAGGTGGAGAATTATCCTCTGGTTTACCAAATACTCCAGCACCGCGGAAACATCCAAACAAGGTCCCTCCAAACTCTTTTTATCCTTTGGCGGGTCTTATTCGTCAGCCACTTAATTCTTCCAATTCAAACTATCATGGGACTTCTCGTTCCTCTTCTGGCGACTCATCACAGACTAATCTTCCGGCTTTCAAGACTGCCCCTGGGTAACTGTTTTATTTCCTACTGGTTTGTACTTTTATATCTGTACTAACCTCCCACAATCCTTGAAGTGGAAAGGCAAAGCCTAGTAAGAAGCCCAAGGTGGTTAAGCCGGCTGAAGACCCTGAAATTCCTGAACAGGAGGAGCAGAATCCGTTATCTGAGGCTTCTATGCAACACCCAGACGAACCTGTCAATGATCTGCCACCAGAAACTCTTGACCTCTCAACGGATCGTATAACTGTCAACCCTTTGAACACGAAGCTGACAAGCCCATTTAAACCGCCAGAAACACATGTTGGTGACGTTGTGATTACCGGCGCCGGCTTCCAAGAGCCGAGAAGTCCTACTGTTTTGGCCAAGCACTCCGCCAAAGAGGAACTTATTAAAAGGCAAAAAGTGAGATTTTACATCGCTAACTACTCTCAATTCAGCATCGATGAAGTACTGTCTGGTTATGTTAACGAAGTGCATACCAGCCGCGACCTTGAAGTTGACATGGTGAAACAGATGCATACAAAATATGAGGTATGAACTCATGTTTTAATAAATTATGCATATCCTGTCAGCCCCCAAGTCTACCATATATAACAGAGTTGAATGTGCTGTAGACTTGGAATAGTCAGAAATATAATGAGCATCCTTGGTAGAATCCCTCAATTGCCAGATTTCATTGTCAAGGTTAAACCGGATCTTCAAATCACTAATGATCAAACATTGCAGCTGTAGCCCCCAAGTATCGGTTTAATCATTATGAATGAACCCGAACTGCTTCATCGCTATTCAAAAAACATAATTAACTTATGTAGCCCCCATGAGCCGGCCGTGTCATATTTGACGTAACCGGGTCATCATAGAGTTTGTAGTGAAACACGAGCAATATGCATTAGCCCCCAAGTGCCAAGTGATATTGCTTGCAAAGGACTTGGGACTTATCTATATGCACCATTGTATAAAGAATTTTGTCTGCATCCATTAGCCCCCAAGTGCCAAGCGTTGTTGCTTGCAAAAGGCTTGGGACTTTTATTCTGCAATCCGGATATGAATATGTTTTCAAATCTATACATATACAGGAGGCCACTGCTCAATTTCAATCGCAATTACTGATGTGAAATCCCGGCTGGAACATCAAGAATCTAAGACCCGTAAGGCCGATTCAAAATTCAACTTTAGCCTGGAAGAAACAGAAAAACCGAGGACCAGTTTCAATAGTGAAAAAGCCACCTGGGCTCAGGAGAGAACTGCTCTGACACAATGGGTTGAAAAAGCTGAAGCTTCTCTTCAAGAGGTGACCACTAAGCTTACCGGCTTAAAGCACCATATACCTCAGATGACCTCTGCTATCTTTGGTAAGTAACATTGCCAGCATGATAACTGAGTCTTATTTTTCATATTTTTGAATCATCTCTGATTGACCCTTCATTATCACGCAGGCCCTAGGAGCAGCAACCTTGGTCAGGAAATGCTTGTGAAGCTCAAAGCCGTATATACACTTGTTGAGCAGCTATACACTGACACTCAGTGCACTCTGGCTACTATCTTCCCAACCAATCAAGCACCTACTTTCTCGGTGATGTTTTGAAAAAACTCTCCGTTTTACCTGCTAGGATTGAAGCAATAAAGCGGTCGGCTGCAAGAGCTGGTGCTGTGACGGCTTTAAGCCGGGCCAAAGCATGGCAGGTCGAGCTAGACCCGGCCGAGCTAGCCATTGGATGTCCAAGCTTTAAAGAAGATGGTACTCCCTTTGATAAAAAAAGACTTTTCTGCCATTGTGAAGGAAATACATCCACTGGCTAGCCCGATGGCCAATGAAACGGATCTTTCAAAATACCAGGCGGCTTATGATATGGAGAATCAGAAAATCCCCACGCTGGCTTACAAAGTGATGGACCTAATCCATCCAATCCGTAAGCATACTTTCGCCCCTAAAGTTGATCCGTCTGAACTTATAGATGACGAAGCTGAATTCCACGGCTTGTGTGGCATTGGCTGGTCATCACCAAACTTCCAGACGATGGAGGAGGATGCAGAATCGGCGAGGGATGATCCAGAAAGTTAAAGCCATCAAAGCCAAGAAAATTGATCCACTAGGCAGTTCACATTTCATATTTGCTCTTCTGAAACACTTAAACGTTTGGGCTTGCTGACTCATGTAATAGTTTAGTGAAAAACCATGAGCTGTCATGCCATCGTGCACGTTTTATTTTGCATGATACTGTTGATCCGTTAGTTATGTATCCCTTTTCCTGCACACAAATGAATCACAAGTGCCCTGGTGGTTTTCGCGGGGCGGGTCATGATGCCCAGTATAAATCCACTGGTGCCCATTAAAAGTCCATAACCAGGGTAGGGGATAACATCCCAAATATGAGATATGGTCAGGGCTGCTTGGCCCAACTTGTGAAAACTATATGGTAAGAAATAAGGGGTGATATAAATCTCAGACGAAAATAAAAAATCCAAAAAAACACGAGGCTTTCATAGGCCGCCAAGCCAAAATCTCTACTTCAATGAAACTAACATGATAGCCACTGGAGTATCCGCGCTTTCCGTGAGCCGGCTCTCACATGACCGAATCGACATTTTAACCCGGATAAATTTAGGGTCTTGTTGAAAGATTGACTTGTCACGAGTATGCAGGGCTGGAGTAGCATCGTGCAAACAGGCCGGTTTAACCAAGTTTCAGGGAAGGCGACTTAATAGCCTGAGTTTATCCTTGCTTTCCGTAAGCCGACTCTCTCATGACCCAATCAATGTTTTAACCTTGACAAGTTCATGGTCTCATTTAAGAGATTGACTTGTTAAGAACAGGGCGGGTCATCCAGGATTACCTGGTCGAGAAGCATCTTGCATATAGGCTGGATAACCCAGATTTTTGGTGAATACACCTGGCGTCCAGGCCAATCAAAAGGGTGAATATAGCTATGTTCATTGAACAGGAAGCCCCCAAGTGATATGTTTCTGAGCTGTGCTCAATGGGTACCTATGTTTGAGCTATGCTGTGCATCAAACTCTCTTTGGTCCATGTAACTTGGGCATCAAGCATCTTAAGTGATCATGTGAGATGACAATAAAGACTCAGTTTCGAAGAAGTGAAAACGACAGAGGCCCTGAATTATGAGGGATGCCGGCTTTATTATACTCATTATAATATATACATCATCAAAATATGTACATCACAAGATCTGGTGGCTCAAGTATAGTAAGGCCGAAGATGAGCGAAATTCCACGGCCGGCGAGTCTCCTCCTCCGATGTGCGTGAGTCCTTGTTGTCTCGAACATCGATAAGATAGTATGACCCATTATTCAGATTCTTGCTAACCACAAACGGCCCTTCCCAAGGTGGGGATAGTTTATGCATATCAGTCTGATCCTGGATAAGCCGGAGCACCAAATCGCCTTCTTGAAAGGTTCTGGATTTAACCCGGCGGCTGTGGTAACGACGCAGATCTTGTTGGTAAATCGCCAAACGAGCCGCTGCAAGGTCACGCTCCTCATCCA
This sequence comes from Triticum urartu, assembly GCF_056163025.1. Taxonomy (NCBI): domain Eukaryota; kingdom Viridiplantae; phylum Streptophyta; class Magnoliopsida; order Poales; family Poaceae; genus Triticum; species Triticum urartu. The sequence goes on from NC_141875.1 coordinate 622,432,299, forward strand.
ACAGGTCAAGTGCATCCTGACGTACTTTTTCTTTATCAGCTTCAACATAGGCCGCCACACGGGGCGAATCATGACGAATGTCACTAGGGAGAACCGCCTCTGCTCCGTAAACCATGAAGAAAGGTGTGTAACCCGTAGATCTGTTGGGGGTAGTATTGATACTCCATAACACTGAGGGTAATTCCTCCACCCAACAACCCGGCGTCCTTTGCAAAGGGACCATTAGCCGGGGCTTCATGCCTCGCAGAATCTCTTGATTGGCTCTTTTAGCTTGACAATTGGACTGGGGTGATCCATTGATGATACGTCAAGTCGAATATGCTCTCATTGACAAAACTCTTTCATAGCACCCTTGGACAGATTAGTGCCATTATCAGTTATGATGCTACGGGGAAAGCCAACCAGAAGATCACCTTTTTGATGAATTGAACCGCCATCGCTACGTTACACTTACTAACCGGCTCTGCTTCAACCCACTTTGTAAATTTGTCAACCGCCACCAAAAGGTGGGTCCTTTTATCCTTGGACCTTTTGAAAGGCCCAACCATATCAAGCCCCCAGGTTGCAAATGGCCAAGCAATTGGAATCATCCTCAATTCTTAAGCCAGCACATGAGCTTTCCGTGAGAACTTCTGGCAACCATCACATTTACTAACTAAATCCTCAGCATCAGCATGAGCCGTCAGCCAATAAAACCCATGACGTAAAGCCTTGGCTAGGAGAGACATAGAACTGACATGATGACCACAATCTCCTTCATGAATCTCTCGCAGAATCTCACAGCCTTCTTCAGGGGGAACACAACGTTGAAACGCTCTTGTGACACTGCGATGATGCAACTCTCCATTAACAATAGTCATTGACTTAGACTGCCGGGTTATCTTCCTAGCCAAAGTTTCATCCTTAGGTAACTCGCCCCGGGTCATATAAGCCAAATATGGAACTGTCCAATCAGGAATAACATGAAGAGCTGCCACCAATTGTGCTTCTGGGTCAGGAATAGTTAAATCCTCCTTTGTAGGTAATTTGACTGAAGGGTTATGCAGAATATCTAAGAAAGTGTTAGGTGGCACTGGCTTACACTGAGACCCTAACTGGCTCAAAGCATCAGCCGCCTCATTTTTCCCGCGATCAACATGTTCAACATGATAACCTTTAAAGTGACCAACAATAGCATCAACCTCACGGTGATAAGCCTCCATGAGTGGATCCTTAGAATCCAAAGTGCCAGAAACTTGCTGAGCTACCAGATCTAAGTCGCCAAAACACCTTACCCAACTTAAGTTCATCTCCTTAGCCATCCGAAGACCATGGAGCAAAGCCTCATACTCAAGTGCATTGTTAGTAGAAGGCAACATCAACCGGAGAACATAGGAAAATTTATCACCTCGTGGAGAAGTCAAGACAACTCCAGCCCCCGAGCCCTCCAACTGCCTGGAGCCATCAAAGTGAATAGTCCAATATGTGCAATCTAGCTTCTCCTCAGGCATCTGCAACTCTATCCAATCATTGATAAAACCCACCATCACTTGAGACTTGATGGTTGTGCGAGGCACATACTTCAAACCGTGGGGTCCAAGTTCAATGGCCCACTTGGCTACCCGACCTGTGGCTTCTCTGTTCTGAATAATATCCCCTAAAGGAGCAAAACTAACCACAGTGATAAGATGGCCCAGAAAATATTGCTTGAGCTTGCGACTAGCCATGAACACCCCGTATACAAGCTTCTACCAATGTGGATACCTCTTCTTGGACTCAATGAGCACCTCACTGATGTAATAAACTGGCCGCTGAACCAGATAGTCCTTGAACGATTCCTTTCTTTCCACCACAATAGCCACACTAACAGCTCGGCTATTGGCAGCCACATTTAACAACAAAGGCTCCTTATCAATGGGAGCAGCAAGAATCGGTGGCTCAGCTAACTGTTTCTTCAAGTCCTCAAACGCCTGATTAGCAGCATCACTCCAAACAAAATGATTTGTCTTCTTCATCATCTGGTAAAGAGGGATGGCCTTCTCACCCAACCGGCTTATGAGCTGGCTTAAGGCTGTAATACGAACCACGAAACGCTGAACATCATTGATACACACCGGTTTAGCCAGAGAGGTGATAGCCTTTATCTTCTCCGGGTTTGCTTCAATACCTCGTTCTAAAACTAGAAAACCCAAGAGCTTGCCTGCTGGCACACCAAAGACACACTTGGCCGTGTTAAGCATCATCTTGTAGACCCGGAGATTATCAAATGTCTCTTTCAAATCATCTATCAATGCTTCCTTTTTCCTGTACTTCACCACAATATCATCCACATAGGCATGAACATTGCGCCCAATTTGATCATGAAGACAATTCTGCACACACCGTTGGTAAGTTGCCTGGGCACTCTTGAGCCCAAAAGGCATGGATACATAACAGAAGGCTCCAAAAGAAGTGATGAAGGCTGTTTTCTCCTGGTCCTTAACTGCCATCTTGATCTAATGATAACCAAAATAAGCATCCAAAAAACTCAAACGCTCACAACCCGCCATAGCATCAATAATCTAATCAATACGGGGGAGAGCAAAGGGATCAGCCGGACAAGCCTTGTTTAAGTCTGTATAATCCACATACATGCACCAGGTGCCATTTTTCTTAAGCACTAGTACCGGGTTAGCCAACCACTCAGGATGAAAAACTTCAACAATGAACCCAGCCGCCAAGAGCCGGGCTACCTCCTCACCAATAGCCTTACGCCTCTCTTCATTAAAACAGCGAAGGAATTGCTTGCCGGTTTAAAATTTGGATCAATATTGAGAGTGTCCTCAGCGAGTTCCCTCAGGACACCTGGCATATCTGAAGGCTTCCATGCAAAGATGTCCCGGTTCTCATGGATGAACTCGATGAGCGCGCTTTCCTATTTTGGATCCAGATTAGCACTGATGTTGAACTGCTTGGATGAGTCGCCGAGTACAAAGTCAACTAGCTTAGTGTCATCTACCAACTTAAACTTCAACAAGGGATCATGCTTTGTGGTTGGATTCTTCAAAGATGTCATATCCACCGGGTCAACATTATCCTTGTAAAATTTCAACTCTTCTGTTCCACAGGAAGATTCAGCATAAGCGGCATCACCTTCTTCGCACTCCAAGGCTACCTTGCGACTTACATGAACTGTAATAGTGCCCTTGTGACCCGGCATCTTAAGCTGTAAGTAAATATAACAAGGCCTTGCCATGAATTTAGCGTAAGCCGACCGTCCAAACAGAGCATGATAAGGGCTCTTGATTTTAACCACTTCAAATGTCAGCATCTCAGACCTAGAATCATACTCATCTCCAAAGGCAACCTCCAACGACATTTTTCCCACTGGATATGCCGACTTACCAAGCACCACACCGTGAAAAACAGTGTTTGATGGCTTAAGATTTTTGTCGGTCAATCCCATGCGACGAAATGTTTCGTAGTAAAGGATATTGATGCTACTACCTCCATCCATGAGTACTTTAGTGAACTTGTATCCTCCAACCTGAGGTGCCACCACCAGTGTCAAGTGACCCAGATTATCAACTCAGGACGGGTGATCCTCACGGCTCTAGAGAATAGGGTGTTCAGACCATCGCAAGTAACGGGGCACCACCGGCTCAACATCGTTCACTACCCTTTTATGGAGCTTCTGATCCCGCTTACATAAACTCGTGGTGGAGACGTGGTACTGCCCACTATTCAATTGTTTCGGGTTACTCTGATAACTAGACTGCTACTGATTCCCCTGATTATTCTATAGATTGTAACCGCCCTGATTGCCTTGGCCTTGAAAACCGGAATTCAAACCGCCACCTCCATGACCCGGACCATGAGAGCCGGATCCTGAACCACCATTCGGGCCATGGTTATTCTGGAAAAGATGGGAATTCTTGAACTCTTTCATGATAAAACAATCCTTCCACAAATGGGAAAATGGCCTCCCCTGTGTTCCATGCCTTGGACACGGCTGATTCATTATTGCCTCGAGGTCGAATTTTGCCCCTCCAGACTGAGCCGGCCTCCCCTTGCGACGCTGGTTATTATTCCATGCACTAGAGTTGGCCATGAAGTCTAAATTTCCATCATCTCTGTGCTTACCGTTGCCACCCTGACTGGCCAGGTTGTACTGTTGTCCCTTCATGCCGCTACTCTTCTTTCCCTTGCCCGTCCTTTCATCATCAGACTCGGGGTCCTTAGTACTATTACAGTCGGCATACTTGACAAGGGCTGCCATGAGCTCCCCCATGTTACCGCAATGGCGCTTAAGTCGCCCAAGCTTTTGTTTAAGAGGGAGGAAACGGCAATTTTTCTCCAACATTAAAACTGCTGAGCCGACATTGATATTATTTGATGAGTGTATGATAGTTGAGACCCGGCGCACCCAGTTGGTGGTTGGCTCACCTTCACCTTGGACACAAGAAACCAAATCCACAATTGACATAGGCTACTTGCACGTATCTTTGAAATTTTGAATAAAACGGGCCTTCAGCTCTGCCCACGACCTAATGGAGTTGGTGGGCAGCCCCTTCAACCAAGTATGAGCCGACCCTTCTAACATCATTGTGAAATACTTAGCACACGCAGCTTCACTAACACCCAGCATTTCCATGGCCATCTCGTAACTTTCAACCCTAGCCTCATGAGGCTGATCTGCTGTGTAATTAGGCACCTTGCGCGGACCCTTGAAATCCTTGGGCAAGCGCTCGTTATGCAGAGCCAACACTAAACAAGGCACACACAAGGTCTTAGAGGTTATGCTTGTCTCCACTGAGGTTGTGGGCTAAGCCGGAGACTATCGGTGAGCAACTTGCTAAGCCGCCAGCTCCTGATCCACTAGGGTCTGAGCATTGTCACCGCCACGCGCCGGGTTACGGCACTGTTCACTGCTTGAGACTACTGGTTCGTCAATGTGCCTGTTGTAACTCCGTCTTGGATGAGGGGTTGAGTGGATCCGCTCGCGACTGTAAGAATAAGCTGCCTGCTGACCCACGACCGTCTGAAGAAGTTCCCTGACCCGCCGTGTCTCTACTGCTGCTGGAGACTCGCCTTCAACTGGTAGAGCTACCAATCGTGATGCCGCAGCAATCATGTTGTCCAAAGGGTTAGAATAATGACCCGGTGGTGTCGAAACATGTTGAGGCGGAATATTATTCACACACGATGAGCCCATCGTGCGCGGCTGAACCGGAGCTCCGACTCTAGGTGCTTTGATCGTCTGGTTGATCACCGGCGGATTACTGGTCCCTGCTCCAGGCGTGTTAAAGAGGTTTCGTGGCTCATAAACCAGGGGTAAATGACTCCGGTGTCTCCTTCTCATAACCTCATTTGAAGCATTCTGATCCAACGTGAGCCAGAAGGAATCGGCTTGGATCCGCTGTGCATGTGCATCCAAAACGGCCTGTTCTACAGCCATCCTGGTGTTCTCAGCCGCCAAGTCTTCCTTGGCTTGAGCTATCTCATCTTGCGACTTAGCCACATCCACCTTGTGTTGATCTTGGTTGTCCGGGGTTACCTCCATCCCCATCAAAGTCGCCAGTGCTTGTAACAATTCGGTGAGAACTTGAGCCGGCGGGCGCGTAGAGCCACCAACACTAGTCGCCGCCGCAGCCATCGCACTAGAGGTCATGGCCACGGCAGTTGATGAGCCAAGCACCGGTTGTGTACCACCCATGAAAGCTGCAACCCTGTTCGACGGCTCGCAGGGGTCCGGAATACTGTCACCATCAGAATAACCCCCAAACCGGCCGTCTTGAAGTTGATACAATGAGTTGGTCTCACCTGTGGACGACTCACCATCGGAATAGGTGGCTGTCTCACCACCAGATATAGATCCATCCTCAATTTCCGCCCCATGGATAAAACCAACAAAGGCATGCTTCATGGCGGGTTGAACTCGGGCAGGCCGCACACACTGAGCCCTCTCGATGATGTCGGTGCAGATGTCTCGGCTCAGGGCCCAGTTCGCCGATCTTGCCGATGAAGATGTGGATTCCGCCGAAGGGGACCCAGTACCCGTACTCGATTGAGCCGGCCTCGGGGCCCCAGCCTGCATCATCGATGTAGAGCTTGCCGTGACGAATCTTGGTCATCCAGCCCACAGTGTATCCCTTGATCCCTTTGAAGCTGCCCTTCAAGAACTCGAAACCACCATGCGCTGGCCCCACGGTGGGCACCAACTGTCATGGAATTGTCACGGCAGATGTCCTAGCAGAAGGACTTAGTTGTGGTGCCATCGCAACTAGGTTATCTTAAAGGAGTTAAATGGGACAAAGGACACAAGAGTTTATACTGGTTCGGCCCCTTGCAGTGAAGGTAAAAGCCTAGTCCAGTTTGAGGTGGTATTGCTTGGGTTTTGATTACCAGGGAGCGAATACGCTTGACCTAGTTCTCGATCTCTTGTTTCTTGTCCTGAACTGCCGTCGGGTCGTCCCGGGAGACTTGTTGGTGATGATGATAACGATGATTTCCCCCTTCGGGAGGGAAGTTCCCCCGGCGGAATCGCTTCGCCGGAGGGCAAAAGTGCTCCTGCCCAAGTTCCACCTCGAGACGGCGGCACTCCATCCTGAAAGTCCTCTCCCTATTTTTTCTAGGTCAAAATGACTTATATACCAGAAGATGGGCACTGGAGGTGGGCTGCGGGAGCACAACCCACCAGGGTGCGCCTGGGCTCCCTGGCGCCTAGGTGGGTTGTGCCCACCTGGTGGGCCCCCTTTGGTACCTATTGGCTCCATTATTTCTTATATATTCCACACAAATTCCCCGTAAAGTTTCAGCTTGTTCAGAGTTGTGCGGAATAGGTGGCATGGCGTAGGTTTTCCAAGTCCAGATTTCCAGCTGCCGGAATTCTCCCTCTGTGTGTACCCTGCATATTATGAGATAAAGGGCATTAGAATTACTCCAAAAAGCATTATTATGCATAAAAATATCATAAATAATAGTAGGAAAACATGATGCAAAATGGACGTATCAACTCGCCGAAGCTTTGACCTCGCTTGCCCTCAAGCGAAAACCAAAATCGAAAAACATGTCCACATGCTTAGAGAGAGAGGTGTCGATAAAAAGAAAATACGAACATAGAAGCATCAAGTGAATTATTATAACATCAACAAGCTTTAACATAAAGCATTTTTCATAGAACTTTTATGATAGAATTCTTATGAATAAGTAACAATTATCACACTATCGAAGTATAAAGCATAAACTCTATTAGAAACCAACAAACTGTGTTCTCAGTCAACTTTGCAACTACAATTCATCATCTTTTCAGGAAGGGTCACGTATCGGAGCCTTTAGGCAAGTCCACATACTCAAGCATCATTTAGTCTTCTATGAATGCTATCACTCACCGCATACACATGAGCAAAATGTTTCAATCGGATACATAGAAAGATAGGGGCTTATAGTTTCGCCTCCCAACAATAATAACTCATGCCACCCATATTCAACTGGACATATGTGCCTAGATCTTTCCTCACCACATGATGCTTGCCAAAGGAGAAAAATAGAAAGGAATAGAGAGAAAACTTTGACTCTTTGCATAAAAGTAAAAGATAGGCCCTTCGCAGAGGGAAGTAGAGGTTGACATGCGCTTATTTGTTTGTACGCTCAACCCCTTAGTGCAAAAGAACTTCATGTTGTATTGCCCCTTGTGATGGAAACCTTTATTATGCAGTCTGTCGCTTTTATTTTTCACCATCACAAGTTCGTACAACACTCAATTTTCTCTTACACTAAATGATCTCACACTTTTAGAAGCAATTTTTATTGCCTTATTGAACCGATGACAACTTACTTGAAGGATCTTGCTCAATCCTTAGGTAGGTATGGTGGACACTTGAAAATACGATTTGGGTTTAACCGTTTTTGGATGCACAAGTAGTATGTCTACTTAGTGTGGAATTTTTGTCTAGCAAAGATAGGGGGAAGCACCGCATGTTCAAGGATCTATGACAATATAACTTCTATGTGAATATGAACAAACATAAATCATTCCGTTGTCTTCCTTGTCCAACGTCAAAAAATTTGGCATATAATATTTTGATGGGGGCTCACAATCACAAAAGATTTCCAGGATAGTATATTTATATGTGAATTTTCTCTTCCCTTATTAATTCTTTCATGAATTGCATCATTGACCAATGCTATGTTTGTCAATCTCTGACAAAATTTTCTACTTATACTTTTCCTTATGTGGTGTCATCACCTACCATAAGATTAGCATATGATCTTTTTCATTTATTTCCTTTCTTTTTATTGCAACATGAAAGTAAAGAAAGAAAAAATTCAAACTAAACTTTATTATATATCTCACACATGATTACAAGGATAGATAACCAAGAAAGCTCTTGAAAACAAAGGATCGAACTAAACTTTTATTCATCTAAAGCAAAAGATCAAACTAAAATAAGTAAAGGCAAAGATAGTGGGGTGATACGATACCGGGGTACCTCCCCCAAGCTTGGAAAAAGCCAAGGGGAGTGCCCATACCCGATACTCAATTTTCCTTTGGTGATGAAGTAGAGGATTTGTCCTTCTTCCTTAGCTTATGGTTGAGGATGGAATTTCCCTCCTTTAACTCACCGACCTCCTACTCAAGCTCCAGCACCTTTAGATCTTGTTTATTTTCCTGTAAAATCAGGAAAGGTATAAACTAAACCTTAGACCTCTTCGCTTTGCTGGGGAGGCTGGACTTCTTGAATTCCACATGCATGTCCCCAGGTTGAGGCAACGGGGCTTCATCCTCGTCTGAGCTCATCTCCTCCTTCTCCCTAGGATAATAGTCTTCCTCTTCCTCCGAAGTCCAACCATAATGCTCCACATCCCCATAAGACTTGGGTTTGTGATGAAATCAGCAACATATATAGCACTCACCCTCAGAGTCTTCGGATGACATATTTTCAGGCCTGTCAGGGAAACAACAAGGAAATAAAACAGAAGATTTCTCCGTGATATGGTGGTTAATAGTTTCGGGGGGTATATAAAGATTTTTTATCTTGGGAGACAAGCAAGCTGCAGAAAAATGGAGTCCGGAAGGTATTCGAGATGGGCACAACCCACCTGGGCGTGCCTGGCGTGCCCTGGTGTCTTGTGCCCACTAGGGTATGCTTCCCGATAGTTTCTTATTTTCCTAATTTTTGTTATATTCCAGAACTGACAAAAAATATTTTTGCGGATCTTTCGGAGTCCGTTTACTTACCATATCACGTACCTCCTCTTTTTCACGATTCTGGAGTGCTCTGAAAGGAATCTTTTATGTGTTATTTCGGTGTCAAAGTTTGGATAATATTACTTTCAAAATTAATGGGTGTACCTGAGATATAATGTTGTATTCGTTGCCCATTAACTGAAGGAAATATGCCCTAGAGGCAATAATAAAGTTATTATTTATTTCCTTATTTCATGATAAATGTTTATTATTCATGCTAGAATTGTATTAACCGGAAACATAATACATGTGTGAATACATAGACAAACAGAGTGTCACTAGTATGCCTCTACTTGAAAAGCTCGTTGAATCAAAGATGGTTAAGTTTCCTAGCCATAGACATGAGTTGTCATTTGATTAACGGGGTCACATCATTAGAGAATGATGTGATTGACTTGACCCATTCCGTTAGCATAGCACTTGATCATTTAGTTTGTTGCTATTGCTTTCTTCATGACTTATACATGTTCCTATGACTATGAGATTATGCAACTCCCGTTTATCGGAGGAACACTTTGTGTGCTACCAAACGTCACAACGTAACTGGGTGATTATAAAGGTGCTCTACAGGTGTCTCCAAAGGTACTTGTTGGGTTGGCGTATTTCGAGATTAGGGTTTGTCACTCCGATTGTCGGAGAGGTATCTCTGGGCCCTCTCGGTAATGCACATCACTTAAAGCCTTGCAAGCATTGCAACTAATGAGTTAGTTGCGGGATGATGTATTATGGAACGAGTAAAGAGACTTGTCGGTAACGAGATTGAACTAGGTATTGAGATACCGACGGTCGAATCTCAGGCAAGTAACATACCAATGACAAAGGGAACAACGTATGTTGTTATGCGGTTTGACCGATAAAGATCTTCGTAGAATATGTGGGAGCCAATATGAGCATCCAGGTTCCGCTATTGGTTATTGGCCGGAGACGTGTCTCGGTCATGTCTACATAGTTCTCGAACCTGTAGGGTCCGCACGCTTAAAGTTTCGGTGATGATTGTATTATCAGTTTATGTGATTTGATGTACCTAAGGTAGTTCGGAGTCCTGGATGAGATCGGGGATGTGACGAGGAGTATCGAAATGGTCGAGACGTAAAGATCGATATATTGGACGACTATATTCGGACATCGGAAAGGTTCCGAGTGATTCGGGTATTTTCAGGGGTACCGGGGAGTTACGGGAATACGAGGAAGAAGTAATGGGCCTCATGGGCCAAGTGGTGGAAGAGAGGAGGCAGGGCGCGCGGCCCCCCTAGCCCAAACCGAATTGGACTAGGGGGCCGGCCCCCCTTTCCTCCTTTTCCTCCTTCTCCTTCCTTCTCCTTCTCCTCCTTCCTTTCCTCCTCCTAGTAGGAGTAGGAAAGGGGAGTCCTACTCCTACTAGGAGGAGGACTCCTCCTGGCGCGCCCATAGAGGGTCGGCCGGCCTCCCCCCTTGCTCCTTTATATACGGGGGCAGGGGGCACCTCTAGACACACAAGTTGCTCAGTTGATCTCTCCCAGCCGTGTGCGGTGCCCCCCTCCACCAAATTCCACCTCGGTCATATCGTAGCGGTGCTTAGGCGAAGCCCTGCGTCGGTAGCAACATCATCACCGTCACCATGCCGTCATGCTGACGGAACTCTCCCGTGAAGCTCTGCTGGATCAGAGTTCGCGGGATGTCATCGAGCTGAACGTGTGCTGAACTCGGAGGTGCCGTGCGTTCGGTACTTGGATCGGTCGGATCATGAAGACGTACGACTACATCAACCGCGTTGTGCTAATGCTTCCGCTTTTGGTCTACGAGGGTACATGGACAACACTCTCCCCTCTTGTTGCTATGCATCACCATGATCTTGCATGTGCATAGGAAAATTTTGAAATTACTACGTTCCCCAACAGTGGCATCCGAGCCAGGTTTTATGCGTTTATGTAATATGCACGAGTAGAAAACAAGTGAGTTGTGGGCGATATAAGTCATACTGCTTACCAGCATGTCACACTTTGGTTCGGCGGTATTGTTGGATGAAGCGGCCTAGACCGACATTCCGCGTACGCTTACGCGAGACTGGTTCTACCGACGTGCTTTGCACACAGGTGGCTGGCGGGTGTCAGTTTCTCCAACTTTAGTTGAACCGAGTGTGGCTATGCCCGGTCCTTGCGAAGGTTAAAACAGCACCAACTTGACAAACTATCATTGTGGTTTTGATGCATAGGTAAGAACGGTTCTTGCTCAGCCCGTAGCAGCCACGTAAAACTTGCAACAACAAAGTAGAGGACGTCTAACTTGTTTTTGCAGGGCATGTTGTGATGTGATATGGTCAAGACGTGATGAGATATAAGTTATTGTATGATATGATCATGTTTTGTTGAAGTTATCGGCAACAGGCAAAAGCCTTATGGTTATCTCTCTATTGCATAAGATGCAAGCGCCAAATAATTGCTTTACTTTATCGCTATGCGATAGCAATAGTTGCAAGAGAAATTGTTGGCGAGACAACCATGTGACGACACATTGATATAGATCAAGATGATGGAGATCATGGTGTCATGCCGGTGACGATGGAGATCATGACGATGCTTTGGAGATGGAGATCAAAGGCACAAGATGATGATGGCCATATCATGTCACATATTATGATTGCATGTGATGTTTATCTTTTATACATCTTATTTTGCTTAGTTCGGCGGTAGCTTTATAAGATAATCTCTCACTAAATTATCAAGGTATAAGTGTTCTCCCTGACTATGCACCGTTGCGAAAGTTCTTCGTGCTGAGACACCACGTGATGATCGGGTGTGATAGGCTCTATGTTCAAATACAACGGGTGCAAAACAGTTGCACACGCGGAATACTCAGGTTAAACTTGACGAGCCTAGCATATAACAGATATGGCCTCGGAACACGGAGACCGAAAGGTCGAGCGTGAATCATATAGTAGATATGATCAACATAGTGATGTTCACCATTGAAACTACTCCATCTCACGTGATGATCGGACATGGTTTAGTTGATATGGATCATGTGATCACTTAGAAGATTAGAGGGATGTCTGTCTAAGTGGGAGTTCTTAAGTAATATGATTAATTGAACTTTAATTTATCATGAACTTAGTCCTGATAGTATTAGCATATCTATGTTGTAGATCAATAGCTCGCGATGTTGCTCCCAGTTTATTGTGTTCCTAGAGAAAAATTATGTTGAAAAATGTTACTAGCAATGATACGGATTAGATCCGTGATCTGAGGATTATCCTCATTGCCGCACAGAAGAATTATGTCTTTGATGCACCGCTAGGTGACAGACCTATTGCAGGAGTAGATGCAGATGTTATGAACGTTTGGCTAGCTCAATATGGTGACTACTTGATAGTTTAGTGCACCATGCTTAACGGCTTAGAATCGGGACTTCAAAGTTGTTTTGAATGTCATGGACCATATGAGATGTTCCAAGAGTTGAAGTTAATATTTCAAGCAAATACCCGAGTTGAGATATATGAAGTCTCCAAAAAGTTCTATAGCTAAAAAGATGGAGGAGAATAGCTCAAGCAGTGAGCATGTGCTCAGATTGTCTGGGTACTACAATCGCTTGAATCAAGTGGGAATTAATCTTCCAGATAAGATAGTGATTGATAGAATTCTCTAAGTCACCATCACCAAGCTAGTAGAACTTCGTGATGAACTATGATATGAAAGGGGTAACGGAAACGATTCCCAAGCTCTTCATAATGCTGAAATCAACGAAGGTAGAAATCAAGAAAAATATCAAGTGTTGATGGTAGACAAGACCACTAGTTTCAAGAAAAGGGCAAAGGGAAGAAGGGGAACTTCAAGAAGAACGGCAAGCAAGTTGCTGCTCAAGTGAAGAAACCCAAGTCTGGTCCTAAGACTGAGACTAAGTGCTTCTACTGCAAAGGGACTGGTCACTGGAAGCGGAACTGCCCCAAGTATTTGGCGGATAAGAAAGATGGCAAAGTGAACAAAGGTATATTTGATATATAGATTATTGATGTGTATTTTACTAGTGTTCGTAGCAACCCCTCGGTATTTGATACTGGTTCAGTTGCTAAGAGTAGTAACTCTAAACGGGAGTTGCAGAATGAACAGAGACTAGTGGAGGGTGAAGTGACGATGTGTGTTGGAAGTGGTTCCAAGATTGATATGATCATCATCACACACTCCCTATACTTTCGGGATTAGTGTTGAACCTAAATAAGTGTTATTTGGTGTTTGCGTTGAGCATGAATATGATTTGATCATGTTTATTGCAATACGGTTATTCATTTAAGTAAGAGAATAAATTGTTGTTCTGTTTACATGAATAAAACCTTATATAGTTACACACCCAATGAAAATGGTTCGTTGGATCTCGATCGTAGTGATACACATATTCATAATATTGAAACCAAAAGATGCAAAGTTAATAATGATAGTGCAACTTATTTTTGGCACTGCCATTTAGGTCATATTGGTGTAAAGCGCATGAAGAAAGTCCATGCTGATGGACTTTTGGAATCACTTGATTACGAATCACTTGATGCTTGCGAACCATGCCTCATGGGCAAGATGACTAAGACTTCGTTCTCCGGAACAATGGAGCGAGCAACTAACTTATTGGAAATAATACATATTGATGTATGCGGTCCGATGAGTGTTAAGGCTCACGGCAAGTATCGTTATTTTCTGACCTTCATAGATGATTTGAGCAGATATGGGTATATCTACTTAATGAAACACAAGTCTGAAACATTTGAGAAGTTCAAAGAATTTCAGAGTGAAGTGGAGAATCATCGTAACAAGAAAATAAAGTTTCTACGATATGATCGCAGAGGTAAAATATTTGAGTTAAGAGTTTGGCCTTCAGTTAAAACAATGTGAAATAGTTTCACTACTCACGCCACCTGGAACACCACAGTGTAATGGTGTGTCCGACCGTCATAACCGTACTTTATTAGATATGGTGCGATCTATGATGTCTCTTACCGATCTACCACTATCGTTATGGGGTTATGCATTAGAGACAACTTCATTCACGTTAAATAGGGCACCATCTAAATCCGTTGAGACGACACCATATGAACTATGGTTTGGCAAGAAACCTAAGCTGTCGTTTCTTAAAGTTTGAGGTTGCAATGCTTATGTGAAAAAGTTTCAACCTGATAAGCTCAAACCCAAATCGGAGAAGTGCGTCTTCATAGGATACCCAAAAGAAAATGTTGGGTACACCTTCTATCACAGATCCAAAGGCAAGATATTCGTTGCTGAGAATGGATCCTTTCTAGAGAAGGAGTTTCTCTCGAAAGGAGTGAGTGGGAGGAAAGTAGAACTTGATGAGGTAATTGTACCTGCTCCCTTATTGGAAAGTAGTTCATCAAAGAAATCTGTTCCTATGACTACTAGACCAATTAGTGAGGAAGCTAATGATGATGATCATGTAACTTCAAGATCAAGTTACTACCGAACCTCGTAGGTAAACCAGAGTGAGATCCGCACCAGAGTGGTACGGTAATCCTGTTCTGGAAGTCATGCTACTAGATCATGATGAACCTACGAACTATGAAGAAGCGATGGTGAGCCCAGATTCCGCAAAATGGCTTGAGGCCATGAAATCTAAGATGGGATCCATGTATGAAAACAAAGTATGGACTTTGGTTGACTTGCCCGATGATCGGCAAGCAATTGAGATTAAATGGATCTTCAAGAGGAAGATGGACGCTAATAGTAGTGTTACTATCTACAAAGCTAGAATTGTCGCAAAAAGGTTTTCGACATGTTCAAGGTGTTGACTACGATGAGAGTTTCTCACTCGTATCTATGCTTAAGTCTGTCCGAATCATGTTAGCAATTGCCGTATTTTATGAAATCTGGCAAATGGATAAACAAAACTGCATTCCTTAATGGATTTATTAAAGAAGAGTTGTATATGATGCAACCAGAAGATTTTGGCAATCCTAAATGTACTAACAAAATATGCAAGCTCCAGCGATCCATCTATGGACTGGTGCAAGCATCTCGGAGTTGGAATATACGCTTTGATAAGTTGATCAAAGCATATAAATTTGTACAGACTTGCGGTGAAGCCTGTATTTACAAGAAAGTAAGTGGGAGCACTACAGCATTTCTGATAAGTATATGTGAATGACATATTGTTGATCGGAGATAATGTAGAATTATTCTCAAAGCATAAAGGAATGTTTGAAAGGAGTTTTTCAAAGAAAGACCTCGGTGAAGCTGCTTACATATTGAGCATCAAGATCTATAGAGATAGCTCAAGACGCTTGATAAGTTTTTCAATGAGTACATACCTTGACAAGATTTTGAAGTAGTTCAAAATGGAATAGTCAAAGAAGGAGTTCTTGCCTGTGTTACAAGGTGTGAAGTTGAGTAAGACTCAAAACCCGACCACGGCAGAAGATAGAGAGAGAATGAAAGTCATTCCCTATGCCTCAGCCATAGGTTCTATAAAGTATGCCATGCTTTGTACCAGACCTATTGTATACCCTGCCCTGAGTTTGGCAAAGGAGTACAATAGTGATCTAGGAGTAGATCACTGGACATTGGTCAAAATTATCCTTAGTGCAATAAGGATATGTTTCTCGATTATGGAAGTGACAAAAGGTTTGTCGTAAAGGGTTACGTCGATGCAAGTTTTGACACTGATCCAGATGACTCAAAGTCTCAATCTGGATACATATTGAAAGTGGGAGCAATTAGCTAGAGTAGCTTAGTGTAGAGCATTGTTGACATAGAAATTTGCAAAATACTTACGGATCTGAATGTGGCAGACCCGTTGACTAAATTTCTCTCACAAGCAAAACATGATCACACCTTAGTACTCTTTGGGTGTTAATCACATAGCGATGTGAACTAGATTATTGAATCTAGTAAACCCTTTGGGAGTTGGTCACATGACGATGTGAACTATGGGTGTTAATCACATGGTGATGTGAACTATTGATGTTAAATCACATGGCGATGTGAACTAGATTATTTACTCTAGTGCAAGTGGGAGACTGAAGCAAATATGCCCTAGAGGCAATAATAAAGTAATTATTTATTTCCTTATTTCATGATAAAATTTTATTATTCATGCTAGAATTGTATTAACCGGAAACATAATACATGTGTGAATACATAGACAAACAGAGTGTCACTAGTATGCCTCTACTTGACTAGCTCGTTGAATCAAAGATGGTTAAGTTTCCTAGCCATAGACATGAGTTGTCATTTGATTAATGGGGTCACATCATTAGAGAATGATGTGATTGACTTGACCCATTCCTTTAGCATAGCACTTGATCGTTTAGTTTGTTGCTATTGCTTTCTTCATGACTTATACATGTTCCTATGACTATGAGATTATGCAACTCCCGTTTACCGGAGGAACACTTTGTGTGCTACCAAACGTCACAACGTAACTGGGTGATTATAAAGGTGCTCTACAGGTGTCTCCGAAGGTACTTGTTGGGTTGGTGTATTTCGAGATTAGGATTTGTCACTACGATTGTCGGAGAGGTATCTCTGGGCCCTCTCGGTAATGCACATCACTTAAAGCCTTGCAAGCATTGCAACTAATGAGTTAGTTGTGGGATGATGTATTACGGAACGAGTAAAGAGACTTTCCAGTAACAAGATTGAACTAGGTATTGAGATACCGACAATCGAATCTCGGGCAAGTAACATACCGATGACAAAGGGAACAACGTATGTTGTTATGCGGTTTGACCGATAAAGATCTTCGTAGATTATGTGGGAGCCAATATGATCATCCAGGTTCCGCTATTGGTTATTGGCCGGAGACGTGTCTCGGTTATGTCTACATAGTTCTCGAACCCGTAGGGTCCGCACGCTTAAAGTTTCGGTGACGATTGTATTATGAGTTTATGTGATTTGATGTACGGAAGGTAGTTCGGAGTCCCGGATGAGATCGGGGACATGACGAGGAGTCTCAAAATGGTCGAGACGTAAAGATCGATAAGTTGGACGACTATATTCGGACATCGGAAAGGTTCCGAGTGATTCGGGTATTTTCAGGGGTACCGGGGAGTTACGGGAATACGAGGAAGAAGTAATGGGCCTCATGGGCCAAGTGGTGGAAGAGAGGAGGCAGGGCGCGCGGCCCCCCTAGCCCAAACCGAATTGGACTAGGGGGCCGGCCCCCCTTTCCTCCTTTTCCTCCTTTTCCTCCTTCTCCTTCCTTCTCCTTCTCCTCCTTCCTTTCCTCCTCCTAGTAGGAGTAGGATAGGGGAGTCCTACTCCTACTAGGAGGAGGACTCCTCCTCCTGGTGCGCCCATAGAGGGCCGGCCGGCCTCCCCCCTTTCTCCTTTATATACGGGGGCAGGGGGGCACCTCTAGACACACAAGTTGATCAGTTGATCTCTCCCAGCCGTGTGCGGTGCCCCCCTCCACCATATTCCACCTCGGTCATATCGTAGCGGTGCTTAGGCGAAGCCCTGCGTCGGTAGCAACATCATCACCGTCACCATGTCGTCATGCTGACGGAACTCTCCCGTGAATCTCTGCTGGATCGGAGTTCGCGGGACGTCATGGAGTTGAACATGTGCTGAACTCGGAGGTGTCGTGCGTTCGGTACTTGGATCGGTCGTATCATGAAGACGTACGACTACATCAACCGCGTTGTGCTAACGCTTCCGCTTTCGTTCTACGAGGGTACGTGGACAACACTCTCCCCTCTCGTTGCTATGCATCACCATGATCTTGCGTGTCGTAGGAAAATTTTGTAATTACTACGTTCCCCAACATTAACAACCTTCGGGTTAGTGCCTCCGGCATTATTTGTTTTGATAGCTCCAGACCGATAAACCTCCTCGATAACATAGGGTCCTTCCCATTTTGAGAGGAGTTTTCCCGCAAGGAATCTAAAACGAGAGTTGTACAAAAGAACATATTCTCCAACTTTAAACTCACTTTTTTGAATTCTTTTATCATGCCATCTTTTAACCATTTCTTTAAATAACTTGGCATTTTCATAAGCTTGGGTTCTCCATTCATCTAATGAGCTAATATCAAATAACCTCTTTTCACCGGCAAGTTTGAAATCATAGTTGAGTTCTTTGATTGCCCAATATGCTTTATGTTCTAACTCAAGAGGCAAATGACAAGCTTTTCCATAAACCATTTTATATGGAGACATACCCATAGGATTTTTATATGTTGTTCTATAAACCCAAAGTGTATCATCTAATTTCTTAGACCAATTCTTCTAGGACCTATTGACAGTCTTTTGCAAAATTAATTTTATTTCTCTATTGCTAAGTTCAACCTGACCACTAGACTGAGGATGATAAGGTGATGCAATTCTATGGTTAACATCATACTTGGCAAGCGTTTTACAGAAAGCACCATGAATAAAATGTAAACCACCATTAGTCATTAAATATCTAGGGACTCCAAACCTTGGGAAAATAACTGCCTTAAGCATTTTAATAGAGGTGTTGTGATTGGCACTATTGGTTGGAATAGCTTCTCCCTATTTAGGAACATAATCAACAGCAACCGAAATATGTGTATACCCATTAGAGGAAGGAAAAGGTCCCATGTAATCAAATCCCCAAGCATCAAATGGTTCAACAGGAAATGAATAATTCATAGGCATTTCTTGACGCTTACCGATATTACCTATTCTTTGGCATTCATCACAAGATAAGACAAACTTACGTGCATCATTAAAGAGAGTAGGCCATCAAAATCCAGATTGCAATACATTGTGAGCAGTTCTGTCTCCAGCATGATGCCCTCCATAAGCTTCAGAGTCACATTTCCGAAGGATTTGTCCTTGTTCATGCTTAGGTACACAACGTCTAATAACACCATCTACTCCTTTATAAACATGTGGGTCATCCCAAAAGTAGTGTCTTAAATCATAGAAGATTTTTTTTTCTTTTGTTGCTATGTAAAGTTAGGTTGTTAATATTTAGCAACAATATAATTAGCATAGTCAGCATACCAAGGAGTGTTATGAGAAACATTTATTGCAGCTAACTGCTCATTAGGAAAACTATCATCAATAGGTAGTGGGTCATCAAGCACATTTTCAAGCCTAGACAAGTTATCAGCTACGGGGTTCTCTGCTCCTTTTCTATCAGTGATATGTAAATCAAATTCTTGTAGCAAGAGAACCCAACGAATAAGTGTAGGTTTAGCATCTTTCTTTTCCATAAGATATTTTATAGCAGCATGATTGGTGTGAATAATTACTTTTTAATCAACAATGTAAGATCTAAATTTATCAAAAGCAAACACCATTGCTAGGAATTCTTTTTCAGTAGTAGCATAATTTCTTTGAGCACTTTCTAGAGTTTTACTAGCATAATAAATAACATTTAGTTTCTTATCAACTCTTTGTCCTTGAACAACACCAACATCATAATCACTAGCATCACACATAATTTCAGAAGGCAAGTTCCAATCAGGTGGTTGAACAATAGGTGCAGAAATTAAGGCTTTCTTGAGTGTTTCAAAGGCTTCTAAACAATCATCATAAAAAAAAGGAACATCCTTTTGCAAAAGATTTGTAAAAGGCCTAGAAATTTTAGAAAAGTCTTTGATAAATCTCCTATAGAAACTAGCATGACCTAGGAAACTATGAATACCTTTGATATCTTTAGGACATGGCATTTTCTCAATTGCATCAACCTTAGCTTTGTCCACTTTAATACCTCTTTCAAAAAATTTATGGCCCAAAACAATACCTTCATTAACCATGAAGTGGCACTTCTCCCAATTCAAGACAAGATTTGTTTGCTCGCATCTCTACAAAACTCGATCAAGATTGCTTAAACAATCATCAAAAGACTTCCCATAAACAGATAAGTCATCCATGAAAACCTCAACAATCTTTTCACAAAAGTCAGAAAATATAGCAGTCATACATCTTTGAAAGGTAGCAGGTGCATTGCATAAACCAAAAGGCATACGTTTATAAGCATAAGTTCCAAAGGGACAAGTGAAAGTGGTCTTTTCTTCATCAGGTTGAGAAACAGGTATTTGTGAAAAACCATAGTATACATCAAGGAAGCAAAAATGTCTGTGTTTAGATAATATTTCTAGCATTTGATCGATAAAAGGCAGAGGGTAATGATCTTTCCTAGTTGCTTTATTTAATTTTCTAAAATCAACTACCATTGTATAGCCTGTAACAATTCTTTGTGGAATAAGTTCATTCTTATCATTAGGAACAATAGTAATACCTCCTTTCTTAGGGACACAATGAACACGACTTCCCCATCTACTATCACCTATAGGATAGATTATACCTGCTTCCAGAAGTTTTTAATATTTCCGTTCTTACCATTTCCTTCATCTTTGGATTTAACCGACATTGGTGATCAACTACGGGTTTAGCATCAGGTTCCATATTAATATTGTGCTGGCATAGAGTGGGACTAATGCCCTTTAAATCATCAAGAGTATATCCAATAGCAGCTCGGTGCTTCCTTAGAACTTTCAATAATCATTCTTCTTCATGTTTTGAAAGGTTAGCACTAATAATAACAGGATATATCTTCTTTTCATCAAGATAAGCATATTTCAATGTGTCTGGCAATTGTTTTTATTCAAACACAGGATCACCTTTAGGTGGAGGAGGACGTCCTAGAGTTCCAATAGGCAAATTGTGTTTAAGCAGAGGACGTTGTTCAAAGAAAATCTGATCTATTTCATTTCTTTCATGCATATGTAAATCATTTTCATAGTCTAGCAGATATTGTTCTAGTGAATCAGTAGGAGGTACAGCAATAGAAGCAAGACCAATTATTTTTTCCTTACTAGGTAATTCTTTTTCATGAAGATTTCTACTAAACTTGGAAAAATTAAACTCATGAGACTCACCACCAAAACTAATATTGATGGTTTGTTTCTCACAATCTATTTTAGCATTAACGATGTTCAAGAAAGGTCTACCAAAGATAATGGGACAAAAGTCATCTTGTGGGGAACTGAGAACAAGAAAATCAGTAGGGTATTTTATTTTCCCACATAAGACTTCAACATCTCTAACAATCCCAAGTGGTGTCATGGTGTCTCTATTACCAAGTTTAATAGTGGCATCTATTTCTTCTATTTCAGTGGGTGCTATGTGACGGAGTCCTGGATTAAGGGGTCCTCGGGCATCCGACCCGTTGGACATGGGCCGGACTAATGGGCCGAGAAGATATAAGACGGAAGACTCTCTCCCATGTCCGGATGGGACTCTCCTTGGCATGGATGGCAAGCCTAGCACTCGGATATGAAGATTCCTTTCTCTATAACCGACTTTGTACAACCCTAGTCCCCTCCGGTATCTATATAAACCGAAGGGTTTAGTCCATAGAGGCAATAATAATCATACATGCTAGATTTCTAGGGTTTTAGCCATTACGATCTCGTGGTAGATCAACTCTTGTAACCCCCATACTCATCAATATCAATCAAGCAGGACGTAGGGTATTGTCTCCATCAAGAGTGCCCAAACCTGGGTAAAACTTCGTGTCCCATGTCTCCTGTTACCATCAACCTTAGATGCATAGTTCTGGACCCCCTACCCAAGATCCACCGGTTTTGACACTGACATTGGTGCTTTCATTGAGAGTTCCACTGTGTCGCCATCAGAAGGTTCGATGGCTCCATCCATCATCTGCAACAATGCTGCCCTAGGGAAGGTTTTCCTCCCCGGCCAGATCTTCATATTCCGCGGCTTCGCACTATGGACCAACTCGCTTGGCCATCTAGAGCAGATCGACAACCACGCCCCAGGTCACCAGATTAGTTTGGAAACCTGGATTATGTCGCTGATATCCAAGGAGACTTGATCTTCCAAGGATTCATGAACCCAACCTCCGCTGTAGCCTTAGAGCTGGAGCGCCTCGTCAGGACCGAAGACGGGATTTCTACACCCGACGGATTATCTGTGGCCACCACGCCTAGTACGGTAGAGCCAGAGGAAGCAGTGTTGCCGGCAACCATCACAAAGCCGGACCCTTCCCCGGATACTAGCTCTGAACTCTCGTAGTCAACATCGTGTGATCTTGATCGAGTAATTCCCTTCCTGCCATACTCCATGGATTCTTTTCTCCCTCGGCAAACCTCGCCTTTAAGCGAGGCTCTAGACTTGATGCGATCCCTCGTGATTACGGAGGAGAAACGTCCGAACTACGCCCAACCCGGACTAGGGGCTGAAAGTGGGGAATTTTACGTCCCACCCACCACCCACTTCATCGCCACAGTAGAGGACTTAACTGACATGCTTGATTACGGCTCTGAAGACATCGATGGTATGGACGACGATGCCGGAGAGGAGCAAGCCGAAAACCCGCTGTTTACCGGACGCTGGACGGCCACCTCTTCGTATGACGTGTACATGGTGGATACACCCAAGGAGGGTGACAACGATAATGAGAAAAATCTAGTAGAGGATAAACCTCCCGAGATACAACCAAAGCGCCGACGGCGCCGCTCTAAAGCACGCGCAACAAAGACATCAATACCGGCCCAAGAGACAACAATACTCCGGACAATGCCGAAGACCAAGAAAACCCCGTCAAGCAAAATTCAGAACAAGACGCTCGGGAGGACAGTAAACGAAGACTCGGAGGACAGTAATTACCTTCCACCCCCCGAGGACGAGGTGAGCCTCGGTGATGAAGACTTTATCGTGCCTGAGGAACCTCTCGAGCAGGAGCGCTTTAAGCAACGGCTAATAGCCACTGCAAGGAGCCTGAAAAAGAAGTAGCAGTAGCTTCAAGGTGATCAAGATCTGCTCAATGATAGATGGTTTAATGTCCTGGCAGCAGATGAATACGGCCTTGAGCGCCCAACCAAAAGTTACCCGAAGCGTAAACTGCTACCTCAATTCGATGACGAGGCACTTGAGCCCGTACCATCAGCGCGTAATGTGGCTGATCGACCACCATGTGGCCGGGACAAAACGACAACTCAAGCCGAACACCAGCCCGTCCCTCCTCGCCATAAAGGCAGAGATAAAACAGCTCAGGCATACACGTACGACCTGGAGCAGGACCTGAAGAATAAAGCAGGTCTGGCCAGATCGATCTACAGATCATGGGGGCGTGCCCTGACCGCGACGATAGCTATCAAGCCAAACATGGCAAGCACAATCACGTCCGGGCCGAAAACCACAGACGGACTCCATCCGAACTACGTCACGTTCTGGCCCGATATAGAGGCGCCGCACACCCCCTCTGCTTCACTGATGAAGTAATGGAACATGAGTTCCTAGAAGGGTTCAAACCCGTGAATATTGAATCATTTGATGGAACCACAGATCTCGTGGTATGGATTGAAGACTTCATTCTCCATATTCATATGGCCCGCGGCGATGATCTTCATGCCATGAAATACCTCCCCCTAAAACGCAAGGTACCAGCCCGGCACTGGCTGAACAGCCTGCCTGAAAACTCTATTGGCAGCTGGGAAGACCTAGAAGACGCCTTCCACGACAACTTCCAAGGCACATATGTCAGACCCCCGGATGCCGATGACTTAAGTCACATAGTCCAACTGTTGGGGAACGTAGTAATTTCAAAAAATTTCCGACGTACACGCAAGATCATGGTGATGCATAGCAACGAGAGGGGAGAGTGTTGTCTACGTACCCTCATAGACCGACAGCGGAAGCGTTATGACAACGCGGTTGATGTAGTCGTACGTCTTCACGGCCCGACCGATCAAGCACCGAAACTACGGCACCTCCGAGTTCTAGCACACGTTCAGCTCGATGACGATCCCCGGACTCCAATCCAGCAAAGTGTCGGGGAAGAGTTCCGTTAGCACGACGGCGTGGTGACGATCTTGATGTTCTACCGTCGCAGGGCTTCGCCTAAGCACCACTACAATATTATCGAGGATTATGATGGAAGGGGGCACCGCACACGGCTAAGAGAACGATCACGAAGATCAACTTGTGTGTCTATGGGGTGCCCCCTGCTCCCGTATATAAAGGAGCAAGGGGGGGAGGAGGCCGGCCCTAGGAGGGGTGCGCCAGGGGAGTAGGATTCCTACTCCTAGTTGGAGTAGGTTTCCTCCTTTCCTAGTCCAACTAGGAGAAGGGGGGAAAGGGGGAAGAGGGGAAGGAAGGGAGAGAGGGGTCGCGCCCCAAACCCCTTATCCAATTCAGAATGAGCTTGGGAGGGGCGCGTGCCACCTCCTGGTCCTTCCCACTAAGGCCCATTAAGGCCCATTGCTTCTTCCTCGTATTCCCGTAACTCCCCGGTACCTCCGAAAATACCCGAATCACTCGGAACCTTTCCGATGTCTGAATATAGTCGTCCAATATATCGATATTTACGTCTCGACCGTTTCGAGACTCCTCGTCATGTCCCCGATCTCATCCGGGACTCCGAACTCCTTCGGTACATCAAAACATATAAACTCATAATGAAACTTTCATCGAAACCTTAAGCGTGCGGACCCTACGGGTTCGAGAACAATGTAGACATGACCGAGACACGTCTCCGGTCAATAACTAATAACAGAACCTGGATGCTCATATTGGCTCCCACATATTCTACAAAGATCTTTATTGGTGAGACTGCATAACAACATACGTTGTTCCCTTTGTCATCGGTATGTTACTTGCCCGAGATTCGATCGTCGGTATCTCAATACCTAGTTCAATCTCGTTACCGGCAAGTCTCTTTACTCGTTCCATAATACATCATCTCACAACTAACTCATTAGTTGCAATGCTTGCAAGGCTTAAGTGATGTGCATTACCGAGAGGGCCCAGAGATACCTCTCCGACAATCGGAGTGACAAATCCTAATCTCGAAATACGCCAACCCAACATGTACCTTTGGAGACACCTGTAGAGCTCCTTTATAATCACCCAATTACGTTGTGACGTTTGGTAGCACACAAAGTGTTCCTCCGGCAAACGGGACTTGCATAATCTCATAGTCATAGGAACATGTATAAGTCATGAAGAAAGCAATAGCAACATACTAAACGATCGGGTGCTAAGCTAATGGAATGGGTCATGTCAATCACATCATTCTCCTAATGATGTGATCCCATTAATCAAATGAGAACACATGTCTATGGTTAGGAAACATAACCATCTTCGATCAACGAGCTAGTCAAGTAGAGGCATACTAGTGACGTTTAGTTTGTCTATGTATTCACACAAGTATTATGTTTCCGGTTAATACAATTCTAGCATGAATAATAAACATTTATCATGATATAAGGAAATAAAATAATAACTTTATTATTGCCTCTAGGGCATATTTCCTTCAGTCTCCCACTTGCACTAGAGTCAATAATCTAGTTCACATCGCCATGTGATGTAACATCAATAGTTTACATCTTTATGTGGTTAACACCCATAGTTCACATTGATATGTGACCAACACCCAAAGGGTTTACTAGAGTCAGTAATCTAGTTCACATCGCTATGTGATTAACACCCAAAGAGTACTAAGGTGTGATCATGTTTTTCTTGTGAGATAATTTTAGTCAATGGGTCTGTCATATTCAGATCCATAAGTATTTTGCAAATTTCTATGTCAACAATGCCCTCACGGAGCTACTCTAGCTAATTGCTCCCACTTTCAATATGTATCCAGATTGAGACTTAGAGTCATCTAGATCAGTGTCAAAATTTGCATCGACGTAACCCTTTACGACGGACCTTTTTGTCACGTCCATAATCGAGAAACATATCCTTATTCCACTAAGGATAATTTTGACCGCTCTCCAGCGATCTACTCCTAGATCACTATTGTAGTCCCTTGCCTAAATTAGTGTAGGGTATACAATAGATCTGGTACACAGCATGGCATACTTTATAGAACCTATGGCCAAGGCATAGGGAATGACTTTCATTCTCTTTCTATCTTCTGCCGTGGTCGGGTTTTGAGTCTTACTCAATTTCACACCTTGTAACACAGGCAAGAACTCTATCTTTGACTATTCTATTTTGAACTACTTCAAAATCTTGTCAAGGTATGTACTCATTGAAAAAAACTTATCAAGCGTCTTGATCTATCTCTATAGATCTTGATGCTCAATATGTAAGTGGCTTCACTGAGGTATTTTAAAAAAAACTCCTTTCAAACTCTCCTTTATGCTTTGCAGAATAATTCTACATTATTTCCGATCAACAATAAGTTATTCACATATACTTATCAGAAATGCTGTAGTGCTCCCACTCACTTTCTTGTAAATACAGGTTTCACCGCAAGTCTATATAAAACTATATGCTTTGATTAACACATCAAAGCGTATATTCCAACTCTGAGATGCTTGCACCAGTCCATAGATGGATCACTGGAGCTTGCACATTTTGTTAACACCTTTAGGATTGACAAAACCTTCTGGTTGCATCATATACAATAAATCCATTAAGGAATGCAGTTTTGTTTATCCATTTGCCAGATTTCATAAAATGTGGCAATTGCTAACATCATTCGGACAGACTTAAGCATAGATACAAGTGAGAAACTCTCATCGTAGTCAACACCTTGAACTTGTCGAAAACCTTTTGCGACAATTCTAGCTTTGTAGATAGTAACACTACTATCAGCGTCCGTCTTCCTCTTGAAGATCCATTTAATCTCAATGGCTTGCCGATCATCGGGCAAGTCAATCAAAGTCCATACTTTGTTCTCATACATGGATCTCATCTCAGATTTCATGGCCTCAAGCCATTTCGCGGAATCTGGGCTCATCATCGCTTCCTCATAGTTCGTAGGTTCGTCATGGTCAAGTAGAATGACCTCCAGAACAAAATTACCATACCACTCTGGTGCGGATCTCACTCTGGTTTACCTACAAGGTTCGGTAGTAACTTGATCTGAAGTTATATGATCATCATCATTAGCTTCCTCACTAATTGGTGTAGCAGTCACAGGAACATATTTCTGTGATGAAGTACTTTCCAATAAGGGAGCAGGTACAGTTACCTCATCAAGTTCTACTTTCCTCCCACTCACTTCTTTTGAGAGAAATTGCTTCTCTAGAAAGGATCCATTCTTAGCAACGAATATCTTGCCTTCAGATCTGTGATAGAAGGTGTACCCAACAGTCTCCTTTGGGTATCCTATGAAGACATATTTATCCAATTTGTCAGGATGAAACTTTTTCTTGTAAGCATTGCAACCCCAAACTTTAAGAAACGACAACTTTGGTTTCTTGCCAAACCACAGTTCATACAGTGTCGTCTCAACGGATTTAGATGGTGCCCTATTTAACATGAATGTAGCTGTCTCTAATGCATAACCCCAAAACTATAGTGGTAAATCGGTAAGAGACATCATAGATCGCACCATATCTAATAAAGTACGGTTATGACATTCAGACACACCATAACACTGTGGTGTTCCAGGTGGCGTGAGTAGTGAAACTATTTCCCATTGTTTTTAACTGAAGACAAAACTCGTAACTGAAATATTCTCTTCCACGATTAGATCGTAGAAACTTTATTTTCTTGCTACGATGATTTTCCACTTCACTCTGAAATTCTTTGAACTTTTCAAATGTTTCAGAGTTATGTTTCATCAAGTAGATATGCTCATATCTGTTCAAATCATCTGTGAAGGTCAGAAAATAATGATACCTGTCGCGAGCCTCAATATTCATAGGACCACATACATCAGTATGTATGATTTCGAACAAATCTGTTGCTTGCTCCATTGTTCCGGAGAACGGAGTCTTAGTCATCTTGCCCATGAGGCATGGTTCGCAAGCATCAACTGATTCATAATCAAGTGATTCCAAAAGCCCATCAGTATGGATTTTCTTTATGCGCTTTACACCAATATGACCTAAACGGCAGTGCCACAAATAAGTTCCACTATCATTATTAACTTTGCATCTTTTGGCTTCAATATTATGAATATGTGTATCACTACGATCGAGATCCAACAAACCATTTTCGTTGGTGTGTATGACCATAGAAGGTTTTATTCATGTAAACAGAACAACAATTGTTCTCTAACTTAAAGGAATAATCGTATTGCAATAAACATGATCAAATCATATTCATGCTCAACGCAAACACCAAATAACACTTATTTAGTTTCAACACTAATCCCGAAAGTATAGGGAGAGTGCGATGATGATCATATCAATCTTGGAACCACTTCCAACACACATCGTCACCTCGACTTTTACTAGTTTCTGTTTATTCTACAACTCCCGTTTCGAGTTACTAATCTTAGCAATTGAACTAGTATCAAATACTGAGGGGTTGCTATAAACACTAGTAAAGTACACATCAATAACATGTATATCCAATATACCTTTGTTCACTTTGCCATCCTTCTTATCCACCAATTACTTGGGGTAGTTCCGCTTCTAGTGACCAGTCCCTTTGCAGTAGAAGCACTCAGTCTCAGGCTTAGGTCCAGACTTGGGCTTGTTCACTTGAGCAGCAACTTGCTTGCCGTTCTTCTTGAAGTTCCCCTTCTTCCCTTTGCATGAAACTAGTGGTCTTGTTAAACCATCAACACTTGATGGTCTTTCTTGATTTCTACCTTCATCGATTTCATCATCATGAAAAGCTCGGGAGTCGTTTTTGTCATCCCTTGCATACTATAGTTCATCACGAAGTTCTACTAACTTGGTGATGGTGACTAGAGAATTCTGTCAATCACTATCTTATCTGGAAGATTAACTCCCACTTGATTCAAGCGATTGTAGTACCCAGACAATCTGAGCACATGCTCACTAGTTGAGCTATTCTCCTCCATCTTTTAGCTATAGAACTTGTTGGAGACTTCATATCTCTCAACTCGGGTATTTGCTTGAAATATTAACTTCAACTCCTGGAACATCTCATATGGTCCATGACGTTCAAAACGTCTTTGAAGTCCTGATTCTAAGCCGTTAAGCATGGTGCACTAAACTATCAAGTAGTCATCATATTTAGCTAGCCAACCATTCATAACGTCTGCATCTGCTCCTGCAATAGGTCTGTCACCTAGCGGTGCATCAAGGACATAATTCTTCTGTGCAGCAATGAGGATAAACCTCAGATCACGGATCCAATCCGCATCATTGCTACTAGCATCTTTCAACACAATTTTCTCTAGGAACATATCAAAATAAACACAGGGAAGCAACAATGCGAGCTATTGATCTACAACATCATTTGCAAAATACTACCAGGACTAAGTTCATGATAAATTTAAGTTCAATGTAATCATATTACTTAAGAACTCCCACTTAGATAGACATCCCTCTAATCCTCTAAGTGATCACGTGATCCAAATCAACTAAACCATGTCCGATCATCACGTGAGATGGAGTAGTTTCATTGGTGAACATCACTATGTTGCTCATATCTACTATATGATTCACGCTCGACCTTTCGGTCTCCGTGTTCCGAGGCCATATCTGTATATGCTTGGCTCGTCAAGTATAACCTGAGTATTCCGCATGTGCAACTGTTTTGCACCCGTTGTATTTGAACGTAGAGCCTATCACACCCGATCATCACGTAGTGTCTCAGCACGAAGAACTTTCGCAACGGCGCATACTCAGGGAGAACACTTCTTGATAATTAGTGAGAGATCATCTTAAAATGCTACCGTCAAACTAAGCAAAATAAGATGTATAAAAGATAAACATCATATGCAATCAAAATATGTGACATGATATGGCCATCATCATCTTGCGCCTTTGATCTCCATCTCCAAAGTACTGTCATGATCTCTATCGTCACCGGCATGACACCATGATCTCCATCATCTTGATCTATATCAATGTGTCGTCACGTGGTCGTCTCGCAACAATTTCTCTTGCAACTATTGCTATCGCATAGTGATAAAGTAAAGCAATTATTGGGCGCTTGCATCTTATGCAATAGAGAGACAACCATAAGGATTTTGCCAGTTGCCGATAACTTCAACAAAACATGATCATCTCATACAATCACTTATATCTCATCACGTCTTGACCATATCACATCACAACATGCCCTGCAAAAACAAGTTAGACGTCCTCTACTTTGTTGTTGCAAGTTTTACGTGGCTGCTATGGGCTTAAGCAAGAACCAATCTTACCTACGCATCAAAAACCACAATGATAGTTTGTCAAGTTGGTGCTGTTTTAACCTTCGCAAGGACCGGGCGTAGCCACACTCGATTCAACTAAAGTTGGAGAAACTGACACCCGCCAGCCACCTGTGTGCAAAGCACGTCGGTAGAACCAGTCTCGCGTAAGCGTACGTGTAATGTCGGTCCGAGCCGCTTCATCCAACAATACCGTCGAACCAAAGCATGACATGCTAGTAAGCAGTATGACTTATATCGCCCACAAATCACTTGTGTTCTACTCGTGCACAACATCAACCCATAAAACCTAGGCTCGGATGCCACTGTTGGGGAACGTAGTAATTTCAAAAAAATTCCTACGTACATGCAAGATCATGGTGATGCATAGCAACGAGAGGGGAGAGTGTTGTCTATGTACCCTCGTAGACCGACAGCGGAAGCGTTATGACAACGCGGTTGATGTAGTCGTATGTCTTCACGGCCCGAAGGATCAAGCACCGAAACTACGGCACCTCCAAGCTCTAGCACACGTTCAGCTCGATGACGATCCCCGGACTCCGATTCAGCAAAGTGTCGGGGAAGAGTTCTGTCAGCACGACGGCGTGGTGACGATCTTGATGTTCTACCGTCGCAGGGCTTCGCCTAAGCACCGCTACAATATTATCGAGGATTATGGTGGAAGGGGGCACCGCACACGGCTAAGAGAATGATCACGAAGATCAACTTGTGTGTCTATGGGGTGCCCCCTGCCCCCGTATATAAAGGAGCAAGGGGGGGAGGAGGCCGGCCCTAGGGGGGTGCGCCAGGGGAGTAGGATTCCTACTCCTAGTTGGAGTAGGTTTCCTCCTTTCCTAGTCCAACTAGGAGAAGGGGGGAAAGGGGGGAAGAGGGGAAGGAAGGGAGAGAGGGGCCGCGCCCCAAACCCCTTGTCCAATTCGGACTGGGCTTGGGAGGGGCGCGCACCACCTCCTGGTCCTTCCCACTAAGGCCCATTGCTTCTTCCTCGTATTCCCGTAACTCCCCGGTACCTCCGAAAATACCCGAATCACTCGGAACCTTTCCGATGTCCGAATATAGCCGTCCAATATATCGATCTTTACGTCTCAACCATTTCGAGACTCCTCGTCATGTCCCTGATCTCATCCGGGACTCCGAACTACCTTCGGTACATCAAATCACATAAACTCAATCGGTCAGACCGCATAACAACATACGTTGTTTCCTTTGTCATCGGTATGTTACTTGCCCGAGATTCGATCGTCGGTATCTCAATACCTAGTTCAATCTCGTTACCGGCAAGTCTCTTTACTCGTTCCATAATACATCATCTCGCAACTAACTCATTAGTTGCAATGCTTGCAAGGCTTAAGTGATGTGCATTACCGAGAGGGCCCAGAGATACCTCTCCGACAATCGGAGTGACAAATCCTAATCTCGAAATACGCCAACCCAACATGTACCTTTGGAGACACCTGTAGAGCTCCTTTATGATCACCCAGTTACGTTGTGACGTTTGGTAGCACACAAAGTGTTCCTCCGGCAAACGGGAGTTGCATAATCTCATAGTCATAGGAACATGTATAAGTCATGAAGAAAGCAATAGCAACATACTAAACGATCGGGTGCTAAGCTAATGGAATGGGTCATGTCAATCACATCATTCTCCTAATCATGTGATCCCATTAATCAAATGACAACACATGTCTATGGTTAGGAAACATAACCATCAACGAGCTAGTCAAGTAGAGGCATACTAGTGACGTTTAGTTTGTCTATGTATTCACACAAGTATTATGTTTTCGGTTAATACAATTCTAGCATGAATAATAAACATTTATCATGATATAAGGAAATAAAATAATAACTTTATTATTGCCTCTAGGGCATATTTCCTTCACCAACAGCCCGGAGAGTCAACGAGGAAATTCTGGACTAGGTTCTGAACTAAAAAGAACAAAATCATCGACTGTCCGAATGACGAAGCCCTAGCGGCCTTCAAACATAGCATCCACGACAAATGGCTCGCCCGACACCTCGGCCAAGAAAAGCCGAAGTCCATGGCGGCCCTCACGGCACTCATGACCCGCTTTTGCACGGGTGAAGATAGCTGGCTAGCCCGCAGCAATAACAATGGAAGCGAACCTGGCACCTCGGAAGCCAGAAATAGGAACGGCAAGCCCCGACGCAACAGGCACAAGCGTCAAAACAATGGTGACAATATTGATGTCACGGCGGTCAACGCCGGATTCAGTGGCTCCAAGTCCGGTCAGCAGAAGAGGCCATATAAAAGGAATAATCAGGGCCCTTCCATCCTGGACCGCATACTCGACCGTCCATGTCAGATCCATGTCACCCAAGGGAGTCCTGGACTAAGGGGTCCTCGAGCGTCTGGCCCGTTAGCCGTGGGCCGGACTGATGGGTTGTGAAGATACGAAGACCGAAAGCTGCACTGCTACCTCTTGAGCATTGTATTGGTTTTTCCCCGAAGAGGAAGGGATGATGCAGCAGAGTAGCGTAAGTATTTCCCTAAGTTTTTGAGAACCAAGGTATCAATCCAGTAGGAGGCTACGCGCGAGTCCCTTGTACCTGCACAAAGCAAATAGCTCCTCACATGATTCCTATTTGCAACAATAAGAACATCATTAATTCTTCCCATAGGTTTCTTAATAGTGGAATCCGCAAGATGCAAGTTTAGAGAGCAACCATCAAAATCACGGAAACCTAACAAATCACACAAAGTCTTTGGAATCGTGGAAACGCTAGCACCCAAATCACATAAAGCATATTAGATCCAATATACTCACATATTATATGAATTGACATCTTATATTATGGGCCGGAAGGAGTTTATTGCATTCTTACAAATTATCGGCTGATTAACTCCTGTTGTATCCATGGTTTTGAGTTAGTTTGAGGTAGTTCGGGATCAAATAGCCCTAAAGTATATCCAAACACGAGGGCTAGTGTAACACCCTCGATGCGACTATATCTCCCACGTGTCGAGGCACGACTTAGAGGCATAATCGCATTGAAGGCATATGTCGCAAGTTAGGCAATCTTCACAACATCCCATGTAATATGAATAAAAAGGGGGGATAACATAGTTGGCTTACACTCGCCACGTCAATCAAGTACATAAATAACATTACATCATTCAAACACTCATGGCACGACTACGGCACCAAAATAAAAGATAACCCAACATGCGACACGGTCCCGTTCACCCCCAACTGGGCACCACTACTGATCATCGGGAAAGGAAACATAGTATCGTTGAGAGTCTTCGTCGAACTCCCACTTGAGCTCATACGCGTCTCCTGGAGCGGAATCATCAGGCCCTGCATCTGGTGTAATAGTAATCTGTGAGCCACAGGGACTCAGCAATCTCGTACCCTCGCGATCAAGACTATTTAAGCTTATAGGTAAGGCAAGGTAATTATATATGTGGAGCTGCAGCAAGCGACTAGCAAGTATGGTGGCTAACTTATTCGCAAAAGAGAGCGAGACGAGGAGGCAAAGAACGAGCGAGTAACTAGAGAGCAACCTGCGAAAACATTACTCCAACACCGTGTCCACTCCCCGGACTCCGCCGAGAAAAGGCCATCACGGTAACACACTCGGTTGATTCATTTTAGTTAAGTTAAGGTTCAAGTTATCTACAACCGGACATTAACAAATTCCCATCTGCCCATAACCGCGGGCACGGCTTTTGAAAGTTCAAATCCCTGCAAGGGAGTCCCAACTTAGCCCATGACAAGCTCTCACGGTCAACGAAGGAATAGACCTCCTCCCAAGACGTTCCGATCAGACTCGGTATCTCGGTTATTCAAGACACTTCGACAGGTTAAAACAAGACCAGCAACACCGTCCGAATGTGCCGACAAATCCCGATAGGAGCTGCACATATCTCTTTCTCAGGGCACACTCAGATGAGACATCCTACGAGTAAAACCAAACCTCAAGTTGCCCCGAGGTGGCCCCGCAGTCTACTCGGTCGGACCAACACTCAGAGGAGCATTGGCCCGGGGGGTTAAATAAGATGACCCTCGGGCTCCGGAAACCCAAGGGAAAAAGAGGCTAGGTGGCGAATGGTAAAACCAAGGTTGGGCATTGCTGGAAAAGCTTTAATCAAGGCGAACTATCAATGGGTTCCCATTATAACCCAACCGCGTAAGGAACGCAAAATCCGGGAACATAACACCGATATGACGGAAACTAGGGCGGCAAGAGTGGAACAAAACACTAGGCGAGAGGCCGAGCCTTCCACCCTTTACCAAGTATATAGATGCATTAAGATAACAAGATAATATAATGATATCCCAACAAGTAAATAAATGTTCCAACAAGGAACGGCCTTCAATCTTCACCTGCAATTAGCAACGCTATAAGAGGGGCTGAGCAAAGCGGTAACATAGCCAATCAACGGTTTGCTAGGACAATGGTGGGTTAGAGGTTTGACATGGCAATTTGGGAGGCTTGAAAGCAAGTGGTAGTCATCGTAGCAATGGCATAGCAAAAGAGCGAGCAAACTAGCATAGCAAAGATAGTAGTGATTTCGAGGGTATGATCATCTTGCCTGCACAGTTGTCAGAGTTGACTGGATCCTCGAAAGCAAACTCAACGGGCTCCTCGTTAGCGAACTCATCTCCCGGCTCTACCCAAACAAGACAAACAAGCAACAAGGACACAATCAACCACGTGCAAACTCAAACAACACAATGCAAAAATGATATGATATGCGGGATGCGACGCGGGATGCAAAATGCAAGATATGATAGTGAAAGCATGAACCTGGTCTCAACTTGGAAAAACAAGTGTGCCACTGGAAAGATGATATGAAATCGCTTGAAAACGATATAAAGAACGCCGGAATCGGAGTTACGGTTTGGAAATGGCAAGCGATTCAAAAATGACACCGGTCTGCGATTTACAGCAAGTAGCCATCTAAATGCGATGAGATGAACATGCTACAGCACCCAAACATGACAACAAAATACATGGCAGGGATGCACACAAGATGCTTAACAAAAGTCTAGCACTGAGCTGTGGCCAATTCATCCATTAACAGGTTCAAACAAGCATGGCAAAAATGCATATGGCAAACAGATCTCAGACTTTGTGAAATCAACACTTGTCT
Organism: Triticum urartu; assembly: GCF_056163025.1. Taxonomy (NCBI): domain Eukaryota; kingdom Viridiplantae; phylum Streptophyta; class Magnoliopsida; order Poales; family Poaceae; genus Triticum; species Triticum urartu. Next base: position 622,467,634 of record NC_141875.1, read on the forward strand.
GGAATTTCAGATCAGGTAGCCCTCTTCGGAGCAACAAAACTACATGCTACACGAACTGAACATGGCAAAGTAAAGCATGGCATGGAGCTACTCAAAGAGCTTAACAAAAGTCCCTTAGTGACCTTGAGCCAAAAGGGATCAGAAAATACAATTGCAAGCATGTGAACATAGCAAAAACATAATCAGTTTTCATACTTGGTGAAAACTGGCACATGCTGAAATATAACTCAAGTAGGCATGTTTACGAGCTCGATGCACTCACTACGTTGCAAGTCATGGCAAGACAAGCATACACCCATCAAGAAGTCACAAAATGCAATCTAGACATGGCAATAACAATAGCATAGCATGCACGGACCAACTACAACATCACCGGCAAAATTGCAAATAAGTTGACAATCTGCCCAGATTCACAAAGTAGCAAAAGTAGAGCTCGACTGACTCAAGCTAGGTTGCTCCATAATTGCAAAAAAAGACATGGATGGATAGAGCACTACAATATAACAAAACTCCCTTACTGATCATCCTCAAAAGAGGCACGGATCACTAGGAAACAACATGAACATATGGCAACATGAGATAAACAGCTCCAGGACTTAGTGGATTTGCTAAGTCCCTGAAAACAGAATTAGCAAGTGCACCACTTTGCAAGCTTGCACAAGTCACCACACACATCACAAAAATACATGGGTTGCACCTCTGAAAAGATGACAAAACCCTTAACAAAACACACGTAGAGCATCAAGGCATAGCATGCACAAAATAATCATGGCAAAAATGACAAAAAGCTAAATGGAATAGCAGATCTGACAATTATCTCAAGTAGCCCTCTTCTAACGGCATTTCGGGCATCAAGATGAGCTCAAATGAAAATGATGCAATGGAATGAAATGATGTACTCTCTGAGGTGAACATTTTGATATGCTATATGCATGAATCGGAGCTACGGATGCAAAGTTACGGAGCTACGAACGTGAGCACTTGTATCGGAATTCTGGGACTTAGAGAAAATTCAACCTCCGATCTAGGGTTTCCAGATCTGCACGCAATCCGAGGCGGCGGCGCGAGCACTGTAGCAGCCGGGGTTCGGTTCGCCGGCGGGAGAGAAGAAGAGACGAGGACGAGGGCGAGGGCGGCCGGCGGCGGTGGAGCTTGCCGGCGTCGAGGAGGCGGCGGCTCCGGGCGGCGAACACGGCACGGCGGCGGCGGGGACCCGCGGCGGCTGCGGCGGCCGGAGAAGGAGGCAGCGGGCGGCGGCCTCATCGAAGATGGCGCGCGGCGGGGGGGCTCACAGCGCCGGCGCGCGGCGGCGCACAGGCGGTGGGGAGGCGGCGCGGCTGCGGGGAAGAAGGCGCGCGGCCTCTGGCCCGGATCGGCGGCGGGTCAGCCGGCCTCGGGCCCGAGTGGGCCTCGGCGGAAGTGGAGGTGATGTGGTCTGGGGCGCCCACGTGGCGGCTCCCGGTTGGCGGAGGCGGATCCGGACGTTGTCCGGCTTGTGCGGACACGTCCGGCGGCGGCGGAGATGGTTTTTTTTAGGGTTTGACGAGGGGATCCGAGATTTGGAATGGGGGAGGTATATATAGGCATAGAGGGAGCTAGGAGAGTCCAAATGAGGTGCGGTTTTCGGCCATGCGATCGTGATCGAATGCTCTAGATAATGGAGTGGAGTTTGGTGGGTTTTGGGCCAAATTGGAGGGGTGTTGGGCTGCAACACACACGAGGCCTTTTCAGTCCCTCGGTTAACCATTGGAGGATCAAACGAAGTCCAAATGGTACGAAACATGACAGGCGGTCTACCGGTAGTAAACCAAGGCCGCTTGGCAAGTCTCGGTCCAATCCGGAGATGTTTAATCCCCACACACGAGAGAAAGCTAGAAATGGCCACCGGAGGAGAACGAAGCACCGGAATGCAAAACAAACAACGGGGAAAATGCTCGAATGCATGAGACGAACACGTATGCAAATGCAATGCACATGATGACATGATATGAGATGCATGACAATGACAACAACACACGGAGACAAAAACCCGAACCCGAGATAATAAATATAACTTAGCGCCAGAAACGGCAAGAATTGGAGTACAAAAACGGAAAGTTATATCCGGGGTGTTACAGCTAGTTTGAGCTAGTTGCATCTAACCCACCCAAAAAAAACTATCCAACCCAAGAGGTGCTAATTGGAGCTAGTTCTACTAGTGCATTTACTGTCAATTTAACCCTGTCATCCAAACACCTCTTTGGATGGAGTTAGTTCAGGGTTAGTCATGAGCTAGAAACTAACTCTAACTTCTAGCTAAGTTGAGTATCCAAACGGGGTTGTGTTGTTGTGTTGCTGCTGTTGCTCTTCTACGAATTGCTATGTAGCCTAGGGGGAAGATATCAGGTGATACCAAGATTTAGGTGATACCATGATACGGGCTCCTGACAGCCGTTGGATCTCAGATCCGATGGCCATGGGAAGCTCTTAAACATTTTGCAAAAAAGTCATCCAAGAGTCTCAAAATCGCACGCAGGTACAATAGCTCTTTAGATGCCGTCGTATTTGAGATCCAACGGTCAAGAAGTCTGTATCACGATATCATCTAAGTCTCGGTATCACCTGAAATTTTCCCGTAGCCTAGGATTGCATATTTAGACATTAAGTACAGTGCTTGTTGCTATGTAGCCTCAGATATATTACATATGGCCCTAGTTAACCTAATGATAAATGGGTTACACATATATTCAGTTAAAAGTCTGATTCACTGATTAGTCCCTTATTAGCCCTGACCTATACGGTACCAGCTATCGATATCCTGAACAGTGAGTATATATAAGCCATGGGATGAAACTAACCTCGATGGAAAACAATAGTTGTTCCCAAAATTGTCATGTGTAGGTACATCGAGACGCATGTTAAGCACAACAGGCTAAACATCAACCAAAATTATCCATGGCAGACAAAATAATCTCCAAAAGATAGCTTCAGTGTGCAGGTTTAAGCACGCTAGTAAAGCAAAACAAGTGGAAAGGTGTGTTAGCTGCAACAGGCCTAACATTTAACAACAAGCAAACATAGTCATTCAAACTGGTATTGTGCCGGTCTAAGTACATTGGTTATTGTTAAATAAAAATGGAAAGGCGTGTTAACTACAAGATGCAGCAACTAAATGTAGTCATTCATAGTGGTATTGTTGAAACTGGTATTGATCAAATTGAACTGCACAGTTCATACTTGCACATATAGAACAACACATTGTGAATAACTGGAATAAACAAGGCATACTACGAAGAACCAAAGATAGCATTTGAAACTGAACATATGCTAACTACAAACAACCGAACAATCAAAAAACTTTAAAAGAGGCAGATGCGCTATAACAGGCTTAACAGCAAGAAAATATATGCATTCCTATCGGTATGTTTAAAACTGGATTGATGAAATATACTGCACATTAAATAATTGCACATATAGAGCGTCACATTGTGAACAACTGAAATAAACAAGGCATACCGCAAACAACCAAATATAGCAATTAAAACTGGACATTTTCTCACTACACTACAAAAGGGACTCGACAAAACAAATCATGGGTTTCCCCCTGTGAAGAGGCACGACAAAACAAATCATGGGTTCCCTCACTTGTCACAGATGGGCTCGTTCTCGTGGGAAGAGCACGGACCCTGGATGTGCTCCATGTTGTCGCCGATGGGCTTCTTCCCCTTGGAAGAACACGGCTGTAGGGTGCCCTCCCTAATGTCGCAGAAGGGCTCTTTCCCCTTGGAAGAGCAGATGGGCTCTTTCCCCTTGGAAGAGCCGGAGAGGGTGCCCTCCTCGTGGTCACCGTCTGTGAGGTCTAACTTGGACACTGTGGATCCCCAGCCAGCGTCGCAGAACGTGTCCTTCAGAAATGACAAAAGGGGCTCGATGGCGATGTAGGATGACAAATTCTTGACAGCGAGCCAGAGGAGATCAGCGACGGGGCCATGGATGAGATCGACGGTGGTTGAACCCGAGGGGTTGGGGCTGGGTCACTTTACCTGTGACATAGCCCGCCTCAGGCCGTCGCTGTCGATGACCTCGATGTCATAGCCCGCGTCCGAGACATACCCGCATACTCTAGCCCACAGATTGCGTGCCTGCGGCCAGTAATGGTCGTCAACTTCCTCGGCGACATCGAGAAAGAGATCGTGATACACCTCTTTTGGGCCAGTCGCTCCTCGAGCTCCACGGGAAGTGTACCCGGGCTTAGGCTGCGACGCTCTGGAGTGGGGGGTGGGCATGGGGATGGGGATCTAAGGGAAACGGGGCATTTGGCAGGTGTTATCTAAGAAACTCAGGGTGGCCTACGTATGGAGATCGGTGGGTAAGCCACATGGGCAAACCAGCAGATGTTGACAATGGAGGCCTTGCGGCGGCGGCGGGGATCTTTATAGGGTTTCAAGCGAGGGAGTGTGTGTGTGTGTGTGTGCACGTGCGCGCGCGCCTGAGGAGGTTTTGGTGCGTGTGTGTGTGGAAGGGGGCGGGGGTGTGTTTGAGGAAATGACGCGGGTACTGAAAATTTTAATACACGGGGGTCGAACGCGGGAGTGAAATGTCGAGGCTATTGAAAATTTTGATGATGCTGCATGCCTCAAAAACCCTCAAGGCTGGCAGATATTTTTGAGGGATGCAGGTGATACGTCTCCATCGTATCTATAATTTTTGATTGTTTCATGCCAATAATATACAACTTTTACATACTTTTGGCAACTTTTTATATGATTTATTAGACTAACCTATTGATCCAGTGCCCAGTGCCAGTTCCTGTTTTTTGCATGTTTTTTGTATCGCAAAATATCCATATCAAACGAAGTCCAAATGCAATAAAATTTTAGGAGAATTATTTAGGAATATATGTGATTTTTGGGAGTTTGAATCACCGCAAACGGAGGCCCACACAGGGCACAAGACACCAGCGCACCACCCGTGAGCCAGGCGCGTGGTGGTGGGTTGTGCCCACCTCGTACGTCGGTTGGACTTCTACTTCGATTACAAGGAAGCTTACATCCGGAAAAAAATCATGTTAAAATCTCAATGCAATCGGAGTTACAGATCTTCGGGAATATAAGAAACGGTTTTCGACCAGATCCGGAGAACGCGAAACAGAAGAGAACAGAGAGGAAGATCCAATCTCGGAGGGGCTCCCGCCCCTCCGCCACCATGGAGACCAAGGACCAGAGGGGGAACTCTCCTCCATCTAGGGGGAGGCCAAGGAAGAAGAAGAAGAAGGAGGGGCTTTCTCCCCCTCGCTTCCGGTGGCGCCAGAGCGGAAAAGAGGCAACGATCGGGATAGTAGATCCGTTTTGTTCTATGGTTTAATTGTGATCTTGGTTGGTATGATTGTATATTTTATTTATGGTGTTGTCCTATGGTGCCCTCCGTTCTCGCGCAAACATGAGGGGCCCCTGCTGTAGGGTGTTGCAATATGTTCATGGTTGGCTTATGGTGGGTTGCGAGAGTGACAGAAACTTAAACCCGAGTAGGTGGGTTATGGTGTATGGGAATAAAGAGGACTTGATACTTAATGCTATGGCTGGGTTTCACAACCTTAATGGTCTTTAGTAGTTGCGTATGCTTGCTAGATTTCCAATCATAAGTGCATATGATCCAAGTAGAGAAAGTATGTTAGCTCATGCCTCTCCCTCATATAAAATTACAAGAAGGATTACCGGTACTTGTTATCGATTTCCTAGGGACAAATAACTTCCTTGTTGACACAAACCCTTTTACTAAACACCTAACTTTTATTATCTTGCAAAGTACTTCTAGTTTTGTTCTTGCAAAGTAGTTATAGCATCACTCCTACAAACTATTTCATACTTGTTTCCGGTAAAGCAAACGTCAAGTGTGCGTAGAGTTGTATCGGTGGTCGATAGAACTTGAGGGAATATTTGTTCGGCCTTTAGCTCCTCGTTGGGTTCGACACTCTTATTTATCGAAGAAGGCTACAAACGATCCCCTATACTTGTGGTTTATCAGCAGGCGGGATTGGGAACAAGAAACATCACACACGGTCGAAACATAATAACTGCAGGTGGGTAGATACTTTTGAGAGGGGAAGCCTCGTGGAGCCCAATGTACCGTGTGGATGTGCGTGACAGGGGCACCGGCGTGGCACACAGTTAGTTTGAGTGAACCGTGTCTATTGCATCATCTGACTTGTCTAATGTTCATAAATTTGGCGAAAAATGACGCCGGAGAGGGTCAGAACACGAACACACTTGCATGTGGACCAAATTTATGTATGAAAAGGGTGGTTTGATGTTCAAATACCAAATGCAACTTCGATGTGGCACCTCTCTCGCAAAGTGCACAATATTGCTTGCCCCCCTCGTGTCGGCACGAAGGGAATCCTAAGCTATGAATGCATGCCCCCCCAACCGAGGTTCACCTAGCAAAGTGCAAAGTAGTAGCCCCCCCCCCCCCACACACACACTCACTTTCAATCAGCGGGCCAGAGAGGCATCTCACCAAGATTGATCGTAAAATGGACCAAGAATAATTCACCTTGGTCGTACAACCTCTCTCTTTTTGTTGGTTAAAGTGATGGTCGTCCATGCGACCTGGGAGATGGGCTAGCTCGCCAATAATCACACAAGTAGCTAGTTCTCGAAGACAACCACTGCATGCGTGTGGCCCAAACATATGTATGGAGAGGTGTGTTTTTTAATATACAATGGAACAACTTTGATGTGGCACCGTGCTTCTGAACTAGTAATCCCCATACTGAATGAGGGTTAGGTTGACGATGCATATGTATGTCACACCACACTTCAAGCCGACGACGGGGATTCATGCATGCATGCACGCATAGTATATGCGCTCAAACTTAGTTAGGTCTGAATCTCAGCATGACCTATATTACGATAACACGGACCAAAGGAAGAATCCGCCATGGTAACCTATCTTGTTGTCGGTCAAGATGATCATGGATGTCCACGCGGGCTCACGAATATATAGGCTTGTCGCCGATAACCACGCGAGGGAGTGTACCGTTCAAAGACAACCACTGCATGCATATGTATGGAGGTGATGCGTGCATGCATGTTTGAATACCATTTCACAACACTGATGTGGCGCATGCATCGAAAATCGTACAGTCCCCACACAGAGCGAGATCGGTTCATGACGTGTCGTTGTACTAGCCACTTCGACTCGATGGGATGGATTCATGCGTACACATGCATGTGTGTGTGTGCTCAAAATGTATCATGTCATCCCAGAGCATTACCTATATATATATACCATATTAGAAACAAAAATAATAATCCCCTCCTAAGTCAAATTAACCTCTCTCGTTGTCAGGTAAAAAGTAGTGATGGGCCAAGCAGGCCCACATATTGAAAGCATCGATATCGCTGATAACCGCTTAAGTGGGTGCGAGAGGACAACCACCATCACTTTGCATGTGGGCCAAACATATGTTAAATACCCAAAATGCACAACTTTGATGTGCCACATGCCTCAAAAACCATAAAGCCCCCACACAGAGCGAAGTTCATGAAGCGTACTACATATGATGGTCCCCTTCCCCCTCTTCGACGCATACTGTATGCTCCTACCGTAATACAACCCAAAAAGAATCCTCCTTGATGGTGAAATTAATTAACCTCTCCCAATGTAGGTCAAAGTGATGTATGCATCGACGATGGCCTCGTGGGCCCATAGATGGAAGCATCACACGTGAGTGTCCTAGCTAAGATAATCACCGCCTACATGCATGTGGCCCAAAGAGGTGTTGTGTGATGTTTGAATAGCCAATTTCACAACTTTGATGTGGCACGTGCCTCGGAAACCGAAAAGTTCCGACACTGAGTGAGGTGTACTTGTTCACAGACGTGTATGTATAGTACATATGCTAGTCCCCTCCCACCTCTTCGACGCGTACTATATATATACTCCCACCATAACACAAACAAAAAAGATTCTACCTTGCTGGTCAAATTAAATTCACTCGTATGTTCGTCAAAGTGATGGACGACGACCTCGCGGGTCCACAGAAAGCGTCACACGCGAGTATCGAGTGTCGTGTAGGACAACCATCGACTACATGTGGCCAAAACATGTATGTAAGAAATGGTTGTGTAATGTTTTAAATAACAAATTCACGACTCTGATGTGGCACCTGCCTAACAAAACGGCCAACCCACACGGTGGCTCACAACTCGTAGTGTACTGCGAGCCAACCGACCCGCCACCCCCCAAACGCACACACACCCACACACACACCACGAATCCACCGCAACTACGATGCATGTTAAATTATCATGCGATGAACATATGTTACAAAAGGAAGGACGTATTAATTTCAAACAAAACAGAGATCATTAAGACGTTTTAGTACATTGATTGATTTTCTACGGGTATAATGTGCAAAAAATAAATTTGAGCTACATGCACACGTGACAGTGCACCTAAATGGATTGCAAAAACACATGTGTCTCACTGGGTGCATGTTTACTCCCCGTGCAAGAAATTTCAAACATTGAGAATCTTGATTTTTAAATTCTAGTACATCCAAAACTAATTTGAAGTTCATGAAACTTATCGTGTTGTCATATGGACACCAATACAAAGTGGCATTGTACTTTTTTGTCAAATTTAAGACCAGTTTTGATGTAATCTTTATTTAATTACAAACAGGAGATTATTAATAATTGGGAACCAATATCCCAAACGGATTATTTATTCGAACCGTGAGCGTTAGACCAACAATGGATATGTGACAGGCTTCGGTTAAGTAATAAAGCGACAACATTAATCATCCAAATAGAAAAACAATATACGTGTCGCCACGCGACCCGTGTGCCGTGCGAGCAGGCGTGAATTGATGGGACGCATGCGACCAGTCCGCCGCGCAGGCAAATAGGGAGGCGTTTGTGCATGTGTGTGAATTGACGGAGGCATGCTCGATGCGCAGTGTCATCGGGAGGCGTGTGAGTAGTTGTGTGAAACGACGGTAGGCATGCCAATAGTCTGGTGCGCAGGCTCACCGGGAGGCGAGCCAGCGGTTTGACCGCCGCCCGCCTCTCTCCCACTACTCCATATTAATGGTATGCCCGAGCGGCCGCACCCCCATCCTCGCCACACACACAATCCTCTCTCTGCTTGCATCCTCGATGCCGCTCTCAGTCCTCAAAGCCGCCAGTGTACGAGGATGTCGCCGAAGCACCCCATCGGAGGGAGTAGCGACGCCGGGGCTGCTGAAGCACCGGAGCACGGCATGGAGATGGAGAAAAGAGGTTGCCATTGCCGCCGTCGAGGTATCGCTGCACCCTGACGTTGTCGAGCTTTGTCGGGGGTTTGGTGCGACATATACCAATGGATGGCTTATCATGGTGGGGGCGACTAGAACGTCGCCGGTGCCTGGAAACGGGATGAGGCGAAGACATGCACGCCGGCGAATCTTACCCAGCTTCGGGACTCTCCCGGGAGATAATACCCCTACTGCTGCTCTGCGGGGTGTCTGCATGATCACTATGGCAAAGTGCTTACACGGTTGCTCCTTGAGCTGTTTTCTGGTGGTAGGAGAGGGCAAGGCTAGCTCTCTCCCTTCTATATGATCTGGTCTAGAGCTAATGGGTTCCAACCCTTTGCATGGGTGCTCTGGGGGGTTTATATAGGCCTACCCCCCAGGGGTACAATGGTAATCCGGCTGGGCGCGGGCCCAGCCGTCAGTGTCTCTGGCCTCCGTCTTCTCTGCTGACCGTTGGGGCCCGCCGACTGGCGGGCCCCACCGACTAGCCGGGTACGGAGCCGACAGGCCGCGTCCGCCGCGGGCGGGTCTTGCCGGCTGCTGGTTACTGTAGCCGTACTTCTGATGACGCGGGCTTGATCATGAGGCCGTGGCAACAGCCCCGCCGCCTGGCGGGCGATCACTGTTGCCACTCCCCATCTCATCTTGATTAATGGTGCATGGGCCCCGGGGGAGAGCTCGGCCGACTCCCCCGGGCCGACTCCCGACGGGTCCGACTGGTGGTTCTCCCGCCGTCTCCCGAGGTCTCACTGACTGGTGGGCCTGGCTGCCTCCAGGCCGTACAGACAAGCCGTCGTGGGTGCAGGACTCGGCTCTGCGGTGCTGATGTCAGGGCCGGCATGGCAACAGTGCCACGCCGCACGGAGATCTTTCGGGGTACAGCGTGCTGTGGCCATGCCTGCCCTTGGTGAGGGGCGGGGGTGGGCTTTGTTGTAGCCACGCCCCTGCCTCGTCCCCTTTGATGAGGCCATGGGGTTTGTTGGAGTCGCAGGCCGACTCCCCAAAGCCGGCTTCTCTGGAAGTCGTCCCTGGGACTCGGCCATAAGCGGGCAGTCGGCCGCCTTGCCGTCGACTCCTCCGGAGGCGGCTCTTTGTCCTGGGGTCGTGAGGGGCGCAGCCTGCCCTGATGTCTTGAAAGGTCATGGGACTCAGGTTGGCCTACCCGTGGCCCATTACTCCGACAGTAGTCCCCGAAGCTGGTTAGGCGCCGTGGACGATCCGCCGAGAAGCCTCAGCAGTTTCTCTTTCCGGGTGCTCAACACATGGTCTTTAATTGACTTCTGTCGGTCCGACTAGAAGGAGTCGGACTTGTTCAACTCGGACTCACTCAATTCCGATTCGCTCAGTATTTCGAACGTCGCGGCGGGATTTAAGTGGCGTGCTAGCTAAGCCTCCAGGCCGCCGCTCGTTCTTGGCCTGCCACGCGGGGGCACGTGGCTAGGCCATCCAGCCAGCCTATGCGAGCGACGGGACAGGCCCATAGGCGGGGCCCGCCACTACCGCGCCTCGGCGCCCGAGCGGATCCGCTGCGGCCCTGGTGGACGGTTGGGATTCCCGCAGAGTTACTGTGCACAGTAACTTTATCGTGGATCGTGGGGGTCATGGGGTTGTGGGCGCAGTAAATCCCACGTCCGCCCCCTCGGCTTCGCAGCCCACGAGGCTATAAGTAGGGGGAAGAGGGGGGGCACGCGCGCCCCTCCTTCCCACTACTCCTCGTTCTCTTCCTCCTTGCTGCCCCTCGCTCTCCTCATTCTCTTTTCTTCTTCGCTCTGCCACACGCCCAAGCTCCGGCGAACGCTGCAGCGACAGCTCGCGATGAGTTCTTCCTCCGCCGCCGCGCCTTCCCCAGTGCGCTCCGGCACCTGGGACGGCTCCGAAGTTCATGAAGACCACATTGAGTTCCTCCGCCGGATCCGTCGGGTTCCCGGCGAGGATCGCGTGCAGGTGCATCTTGCACCGAAGGGGGAGATTTCCCCCGCACCGCAGGAGGGCGAGCGGGTCATCTTCCGCTTGCACTGCCTGCGCGGGCTGGGGCTGCCGGCAAGCAGTTTCTTTCGGTCCTTTCTGGAGTTCCATGGCCTCCAACCGCACCACCTCACCCCCAACGCAGTGGTGCTGCTGTCCACCTTCGTGGCCATGTGCGAAGGCTTCCTCGGAGTCCTCCCCACCCTCGAGCTCTGGGGGGAGTTCTTCTTCTCCAAGCTCGGCACCCAGGCTGCAGGCGTGCCGGCTCAATGCGGCGCTTTCATCATTGTGCGAAGGTCGGGGGCCGACAATCCCTTCCCCTCCATCTCGCTGATCAAGTCGGTGAAGATGTGGCAGAAATCCTACTTCTACATCAAGAACGCCTCCGCGAGGGGATACTGGGTCAACCTGCTGGCTTTCGAAGCCGGCCCGCTGGCTGGGCGACTGCCCAACTGGTCGTACCGGGCCAAGTCGCTGACGCCTCCGGGAGCCGGTGCCATCACGCGACTCCGAGTGCTGACGCAGTCGGAGGGTCTAACTGGTCCGGACCTGTTGGCCGCTGTTGGCGTTCTGGGAACGGGGGTCCCCAGACTTGCCTACCTGCGGCCTGCGGCGTGGCTCAAAAGGGGGCCCAGTGCGGCCCATCTTCACAAACACAAACCCAAGACCCTCGCGAGGGGCCAAGCCTAGTAGGACGGACGACGCAGAGCTTCCTCAGGCACGGCCTCGTCAGGCTGGCTCACAAGGAGGCGGAGAGATCAAGGCGGGGTACCTCGTGAGGTGCCCGTGACGCAAGCCATGACGACTCAGGGCGCCAGGCGGGTGCCAGCCGCGCAGCGTCCTCCTTTCCTCTTTGGTGCAAAGGGGGCAAGCGCAGCCGCAGAGTACCGAGGCATCAGGCGAAGGTTTCCATTTTGGTGCAACGAGACCAAGACCAGGAGGACTACGAGACGGAGGTCACCGTGGAGCCCAAGACGGCGTCATCACCAGAGCTTTGCGCAGGCGAAGACTACTTTTGTCAGGATAGCTGATACTTGCTGTCCCCCTTCAAATTAGCCCGCCATTGTTGGCTCCCTTCCCGCTCGATATTTGGGAAGAGGACCAGGGCCTCTATAAATAGGACCAGCCACCCACATAGCAAGGGGGTTCGGTCGGTTGGAGGAAGCACAGAGAGAGAGAGAGAGAAAGGTGACTGAACTCGTCCGAGCAGTTCATCGCCCTAGCCAAGAACAGACCCTCGTGAGGCTGTTCTTCCTTGTATTGTTCATCATCATCAGCCCAAGAGGCAATCCACCACACCACACACTGGAGTAGGGTATTACACCACAACGGTGGCCCGAACCAGTATAAACCCTGTGTCTCTTGTGTTGTTCTTTCCTTAGTTTTAGATCCTAGACTGGCGGGGGGTGCAGGTAGGTAGGAGGCGAAATCTCCGCGCGCACCCCAGTGTTCGAAACTCAAGGGTCTGCCGGAACCCAAAATCCGACATTTGACGCGCCAGGTATGGGTGCGCCGGGACCCGTCTTCCACCACCCCGTTCTCCTCCGACCATCATGCCCATGTCTGACGCTCGTCGGGCCCGCACCGAGCGCCGGGCTGCACTCGCTTCCCGCATCGCCCAGACGGCCCCTGTCGGCGGGCATCCACGCCGTTGCCCGTCACCTGCCGTCAACGCCGCCACCGGCCCGGCGGGGGATGAACAGCAAGCATCGTCTCAGCATCCATCCGTGCGGCAAGACGGCCGCACCGCAACTCCCTCGCTCGCCCCAGCTGGTTCTTCGACCCGCGCGCTCCGTGCGCCCATGGAGCCCCGCAACCTCTCCCCTGTCTATCACGCTGCATCAACACCCCCGGCCGTCGCGGCCCTCTTGGGCGGCTCGCAGGCGCCGCCCACAAGTCACCACGTCAATCCGTTCATCCGCCGGGTCAGCGCCGCTTCCACGCGGCAGGGGGCTCCCCTGGATCGGGCGGCGCCCGAGACCGGCCTGACCTTCAGCTCGGAGGACCACCCCTCCAACTCGGCCTGCTCGGGTGCGCTCCCCATGCTGTGCACCCCCACCATCTGCCAGGTGGCCGTCACCAGAACCCTCATCGATGGCGGCGCGGGCCTCAGCATGCTCTCGGTCGAGGCCTTCAAGCTCCTTTGCATACCCCAGGAATGGCTGCGACCCAGCCGGCCCTTCTCAGGCGTTGGGGGCGGATCGTCCAACTCCTTGGGACAGATCCGGCTCCCAGTAACCTTCGGCACCTACGACAACTTCCGCACGGAGCTGGTCGACTTCGACATCGCCCCCATCGGCCTCCCCTACAACGCCATCCTCGGCTACCCAGCGCTGGCCCAGTTCATGGCAGCGACACACCCGGTGTACAACCTCATGAAGATGCCCGGGAGCAGCAGCATCCTCACCGTGCACGGGGACACCGGGGATGCTCTGCGGGTGCTCAAGCTCGTCTTCAAGACAGCGGCGTCGGCACAGCCCGCCGACTTGGAGGCCCCCGAGCCCAAGGGAGCTGCGCCCACCAAGAAGAAGCAGTTGTTCACCCAAGACAAGGCAGAAACCAAGAAGATACCCGTCGATGAGGACGGGTCCACCAACGCCACTTTCACCATAGGCGCCCACCTCAAACCCGAGCAGGGAGAGGCCTTGGTAGGGTTCCTGAGCGCAAACAAGAAGGTATTCGCTTGGGTGCCGGACCAGTTGGCAAGGATCCCCAGGAGTGTAATCGAGCATCACCTCAACGTATGCCCCAACGTGAGCCCTATGAAGCAGAAGGCCAGGCGGCAGTCCACAGAAAAGCAGGCCTTCATCATCCAAGAGACCTGCAAATTAGAGGCCGCTGGGGTCATTCGCGAGGTCTGATACCCAGATTGGATGGCCAACCCTGTCGTTGTGCCAAAGAAAGGAGGGAAGGAGCGCATGTGTGTCGACTTCACCAACCTCAACAAAGCGTGCCCGCAAGATCCGTTGCTGCTCCCCCGCATTGACCAGATCGTCCATTCCACTGCGGAATGTGACCTGTTATGCTTCCTGGATGCCTTCTCTGGGTATCACCAGATCAAGATGGCAGTAGAAGACGTCGAGAAGACAGCCTTCCTAACCCCGTGTGGGGTGTACTGCTACACATGCATGCCGTTCGGGCTGCGTAACGCAGGGGCGACCTTTCAGTGGCTGATGCACATCACCCTGGGCCCGCAGCTCAGGAAGAATGTCGAAGCTTACGTCGATGACATCATGGTAAAATCTCGGGAGGCCAGGACCTTGATACAAGACCTGGAGGAAACCTTTGCGAGCCTCAATGCAGTGAACCTACGGCTCAACCCAGAGAAGTGTGTGTTCGGAGTCCCCTCGGGCAAGCTCTTGGGTTTCCTCGTGTCCCACTGAGGCATCGAGGCTAACCCGGAGAAGTTCAAGGCAGTGGAAGACATGAGCCCGCCAAAGACCCTCAGAGAAATGCAGAAGCTCACGGGGCGTGTGACGCGCTAGGGTGCTTCATCTCCAAGTTGGGGGAGCGAGCGATACCTTTCTTCCAGTTAATGAAGAAAAAGGGGCCCTTCGAGTGGACTGAAGAGGCCGACAAGGCGTTCCAGGATCTCAAGAGATACCTGACTAGTCCACCGGTCATGGTGGCTCCGCGCCCTCAAGAGCCCCTGGTGCTTTACCTCGCCGCCACTCCCTACTCCGCCAGCGCAGCCTTGGTGGCAGTCAGAGAGGAGCGTCGAATCAAAACCGCAGCAGCGGCCCGGGATGAGGCGGAACAGGAACCGGGAAGGCCCACAGAAACCGCTACAGCGGCTGAGGAGGATCAGCCGCCGCAGAGGGGCGCACCGGAAGCGGAAGAGGCCCCACTCCCAGATGGCCAGTCTCAGGAGTCCTCATTGCCTCAAGAGGCGCCAAGGTCTCCGAAGGGAGCCACCAGCACTGACGCACTCCACCTCATCGAGCACCCAGTGTACTTCGTCAGCACGGTGTTGCGGGATGCAAGGGCACGGTACCCCATGCCTCAGAAACTCCTCCTCGCACTACTGGTGGCCTCGCGCAAGCTGTAGTACTATTTTCAGGGTCACCCCATCAAGGCCGTCTCGTCATACCCCCTGGAGAGAGTGCTCAGGAGCCCCAATTCAGCTGGGAGGGTCGCCGAGTGGAACATAGAGCTGCAAGCGTTCCAGCTCGAATTCAGCATGACCAGAGTCATCAAGGGAGCAACGTTGGCGGATTTTGTGGCAGAATGGACGGAGGCGCCAGGCCTCAAGGCCGACGAGGATCGGTCCCTGTCCCCGGGAAGCGAGGCGCCAGATGGCTGGGTCATGTACTTTGATGGGGCATTCTCCAGGCATGGCGCTGGGGCTGGGGCGGTGCTTATATCGCCCACTCAGGACAAGCTCTATAACGCCGTGCAGCTCTATTTCCAGCAAGGCGAAAAGGTCTCCAACAACATAGCGGAGTATGAAGGTCTAATAGCGGGCTTAAAGGCCGCAGCTGCCCTGGGGGTGAAACGCCTCACCATCAAGGGCGATTCGTAGCTCCTTGTCAACTTCTCCAACAAGGTGTACGAGCCGAAGGATGAGCACATGGAAGCCTACCTGGCGGAGGTCCGCAGGATGGAGAAGCAGTTCTGGGGGTTGGAGTTGCAGCATGTGCCCCGTGGCACCAATCAGGAAGCCGATGACATCGCCAAACGTGCGTCCAAGCGGGTACCTGAAGAGCCTGGCATTTTCGAGGAGCGGCTCTTCAAGCCTTCAGCCCTGCCGTCATTATCAAACATGGATCAGCCCCAGGAGGAGCTCCCCCCAACCACCTGCCTTAGGAGCTCCGGCCTGTGGCCCGGCCTCGGGAGCACGCCTGCTCCTGATGATGGAACCTCAGGAGGGATGTTGGATCGCGGAGCTCCGGAGCTACTTAACACAAGGGACCCTACCGGAGAAGGAGGAGGAAGCAGAGCGAGTGGCACGCCAGGCCACGGCATACTGCATCAAAGATGGAGAGCTCTACCGAAAGCGACCAAACGATGTATCCATGCGCTGCATCTCTAGGGAGCAAGGGAAGGAACTACTGGAAGATATACACGGCGGAGACTGCGGACATCATTCATCATCACGGACCCTCGTCGGCAAGGCGTTCCGCAGTGGGTTTTATTGGCCCACCGCGCTCAATGACGCCGTGGAACTAGTGAAAGCTTGTGAAGCCTTCCAGTTCCACGCCAAGCAGATTCATCAGCCAGCAAGAGGCTTGCAGACTATCCCCCTTTTGTGGCCATTCGCAGTCTGGGGGCTGGACATCTTGGGCCCATTTCCTCGGGCGCCAGCGGGCTACCGCTACCATTATGTTGCCGTGGACAAGTTCACCAAGTGGGCTGAAGTAGAGGCTGAACGCACCATTCCCGCGGGTTCCGCGGTCAAGTTCATCAAGGGCATCGTGAGCCGGTTCGGGGTGCCGAGTCGCATCATCACGGACAATGGTTTGCAGTTCACCAGTAACCTGTTCAAAACATACTGTGCTAACCTTGGAACACAGATATGCTACGCTTCAGTGGCGCACCCCCGAAGCAACGGCCAGGCTGAGCGGGCAAACGCGGAGGTCCTGAGGGGCCTCAATACCAGGACGTTCAAGAAGAAGCTGGAGGCCTGCGGCAGAGGTTGGTACGACGAGCTTCAGTCCGTGCTGTGGTCCATCCGCACCACTGCGACCAAGCCGACTGGAGAGACCCCGTTCTTCCTGGTCTACGGAGCAGAAGCGGTCCTCCCTCACGAGGTGAGACGTCGCTCCGCGCGGGTCCTGGCGTTCGACGAGGCGCAGCAGGACGCCATGCGGGGGATGGACCTCGTGCTAGGGGAGGAACGTCGCCGAGAAGCGGCGCTGCGAGCGGTGAGGTACCAACAAGCGCTGCGGCGATATCACTGCCGCAACATCCGACCCAGGACTCTTGAGGTAGGAGACCTCGTGCTCAGGTGGGTTCCCTCCAGGGAGGGACTGCACAAGCTCTCTCCCATGTGGGAGGGCCCGTTCAAGGTTGTTCATGTTTCCAGGCCCGGCTCCGCGCGCTTGGAGACTCAAGAGGGAGTGCCGGTCCAGAATGCGTGGAACATCCAGCACCTCCGAAGGTTCTACCCCTAAAAAGGCCCAGAGCCTGTGAAGCAAGGCGAGTGCCTGTGAAGCTATCGCGTTTTGGAAAAGGCCCAGAGCCTGTGAAGCAAGGCGAGTGCCTGTGAAGCTATCGCGTTTTGGAAAAGGCCCAGAGCCTGTGAAGCAAGGCGAGTGCCTGCGAAGCTATCGCGTTTTGGAAAAGGCCCAGAGCCTGTGAAGCAAGGCGAGTGCCTGTGAAGCTATCGCGTTTTGGAAAAGGCCCAGAGCCTGTGAAGCAAGGCGAGTGCCTGTGAAGCTAACGCATTTTGGAAAAGGCCCAGAGCCTGTGAAGCAAGGCAAGTGCCTGTGAAGCTATCGCGTTTTGGAAAAGTCCCAGAGCCTGTGAAGCAAGGCGAGTGCATGTGAAGCTATCGCATTTTGGAAAAGGCCCAGAGTCTGTGAAGCAAGGCGAGTGCCTGTGAAGCTATCGCATTTTGGAACAGGCCCAGAGCCTGTGAAGCAAGGCGAGTGCCTGTGAAGCTATCGCGTTTTGGAAGGCCCGGAGCCTGTGAAGAAGGCGAATGCCTGTGAAGCTGTCGCGTTTTGGAAAAGGCCCGGAGCCTGTGAAGAAGGACAACGCCTGTGAAGCTCGCCTCCCGTGACACTCTCACGTAATAATGAGTTGGGGCTATACACGCCCCGAAGTCTCAGGAGTGCCGGCCTCAGGCCCTGGGGCTCCCTCCCACGCCCAGTGGCAGCACTTAGCTCCGCGCTGGTGAGAAGACGTCGAAGACTAGATTAGGTGTCGGACGCGGCCTTTCATTTGCTTTCTGCAGTTGGCTTGTTCATTCTCATTCGAAGTTTTATTGAAGTTGTTTCCGTCTTTGGCTTGCGGTTCTTCGACCTTTCATTCTCCTGCCTCGATTTCTCTGGTGCAAAGCCTCGCGAGGGGGGCAGCCGAGCGCCCTTGCGAGAGTTCCTATCCTAGTCATTCAAAGGGTTCGCGACCTGGGCCCCTTGCAGGAGCACCCCTCCAGTCTGTGCCCCTCGGGCACCGCGACACAGACACAGGGCCTGGGTCGGTCGCCCCCACGGCTGGGGCTGGGAACCATCCATGCGTGAGCACGTAGCCAGAAGGTACGATAAAGAAAGCAAAACGATGATTAACAGCAGTAACCCACACATGCACCCGCGGGGCTCCACACTACTGTCCTTTTTACGCAGGAAAAAGGAAAAGGAAGAACAAATCTGGTGCAGCTCGCCTTGCACCGGCCCGCAGTGAAGCCCGAGCTGCCTCCGGAGCTCAGGCGGACTCCCTCTCGCGCTTCACCAGGGCGCGACGGTGGGCGGACACGCTACCACCTCCCAAGCAGATACGACAGCGTGGAGGCTGACCACGGCCACCGCTAGAAGAGTCGCCGCCTGAAGAAGAACCATAGAAGCTTGAGGAACCCTGAGCGCCGCCGGCCGCGCGAGCGCTGCCCTCTCCATCATCGCCGGAGCTGGGTTCCCAGCCGCGGTCATCACCCTCGGGGCAGCACCCTGCGCGGCGACCATCTTCCCCAAACACCCTCATGTAGAGGGTGGCATCACCGTCGAACTTGAAGTGTAAGGTACACCGACGGCCCAGGCCGCGCACGCGGGCAAACGACTGCCAACCGTGGGCCAGGGCCAGGCTCCCGGCTGCGGAGACCTCCAGTGAAACCCATGAGGCCCGGCTGCAGCAGCCGTCGGCCTGAAGCCAGAGGCTGCCCGGGGCGCCGGCCGGGAGCACGCCGAGGAGGAAGCGAGGAAGAGGAAGCCGGGTGCTAGTCGGCTCTGCCGACCACACGACGAACTCCGGCAGCACCTCGGCAGCGCGGAAGCGCGGCATGGGGGGACGCGCAGCCGGAGCACACACCCTGGTCGCAGTAGTCTACCCACCACCGTGCTGGAAAGCGTCTCCGCGGCCGCGGGGAGCTGCCGTGGTGGCCACAGGATGTTTGCGGGGGCGCCCTCGGCCGCGCTTGGGCGGAGGAGAGGCATGCACAACCTGGCAGGCCTTCCCCTTCTCCGCGGCCGAGAACCTCCTCGACGGGGCCATGGAGAAGGAGAAGCAAGGGGAGATGAACTGGAAGGGCGCGCGTCGATCAGTACTTATAGTTGGCGAGGGCCAACCGACGGCCCCCACGATCGCAGGTAATAATGACCCGCTTCGCATGCAGGGACTTGTATAATCCGTGCAGTTGCCGAGGCGCCATGGGGAAGTGGAGACACCCACGTCCAATCAACCGCCATGCGGCGCCCAAGGCCGCAGGCTATTAGGGCCCGCGGCGCTTTGCTCCTGCCCTTTCGCCTCCCAGCATGGCCAAGTCCGGGCGCGCCTTGAGCCCGGGGGCTACTGTCGGCGTTCTGGGAACGGGGGTCCCCAGACTTGCATGCCTGCGGCCTGTGGCGTGGCTCAAAAGGGGGCCCAGTGCGGCCAATCTTCACCAACACACACCCAAGACCCTCGTGAGGGGCCAAGCCTCGCGGGGCGGACGACGCGGAGCTTCCTCAGGCACGGCCTCGTCAGGCTGGCTCACAAGGAGGCGGAGAGATCAAGGCGGGGTACCTCGTGAGGTGCCCGTGACGCAAGCCATGACGACTCAGGGCGCCAGGCGGGTGCCAGCCGCGCAGCGTCCTCCTTTCCTCTTTGGTGCAAAGGGGGCAAGCGCAGCCGCAGAGTACCGAGGCATCAGGCGAAGGTTTCCATTTTGGTGCAACGAGACCAAGACCAGGAGGACTACGAGACGGAGGTCACCGTGGAGCCCAAGACGGCGTCATCACCAGAGCTTTGCGCAGGCGAAGACTACTTTTGTCAGGATAGCTGATACTTGCTGTCCCCCTTCAAATTAGCCCGCCATTGTTGGCTCCCTTCCTGCTCGATATTTGGGAAGAGGACCAGGGCCTCTATAAATAGGACCAGCCACCCACATAGCAAGGGGGTTCAGTCGGTTGGAGGAAGCAGAGAGAGAGAGAGAGAGAGAGGTGACTGAACTCCTTCGAGCAGTTCATCGCCCTAGCCAAGAACAGACCCTCGCGAGGCTGTTCTTCCTTGTATTGTTCATCATCATCAGCCCAAGAGGCAATCCACCACACCACACACTGGAGTAGGGTATTACACCACAACGGTGGCCCGAACCACTATAAACCCTGTGTCTCTTGTGTTGTTCTTTCCTTAGTTTTAGATTCTAGCATGGCGGGGGGGTGCAGGTAGGTAGGAGGCGAAATCTCCGCGCGCACCCCAGTGTTCGAACCTCAAGGGTCTGCCGGAACCCAAAATCCGACAGCCGCCTTCATTTCGCGCTGAGTTCTCCCACTCCAAGGCCGCCCTCATATGATATGCCAGATGAGCGGGCACCGCGACCCGAGTCGGATGTGCACCAAGGACATGCCTCACGAAGAGGTGGCCTTCATGGTGAACTATCTCTCGGACAGCAGGCTCCTGGAGGACTGGCGATTCGGCAAGGAGCTGTACTCCCGCGCCAACCCCCCGCCCATGGTGAGTCGCCTTTCTTTTCTTTCTTTGGATTGTCCTCTTCTTTCCGAGTTTTGTCTTGACCAGTCGTCTTTGGTTAGTATCCCCTTCTTCACCCACCAGCCGGCACCTCGGGGCCGGCCCGCGAGTTCCTCGCCGACCGGGCGAAGAGCGACGTCGACGACCCCGATCTGGGGGCGGCGGCTCTGGAAGATGACGCCGAGGGAGGAGGAGGAACAGCGGGCGACTTCAGGCCTTCAGCCACTTTCGCCGACTGGCCTGACGATGACGCCGAGGGAGAAGTCGCCCCTCGCCATCGGCTAGGAGCCAGCCAGCCTGGTGCGGGTTCTTCTGCCGCGTCGGGCGCTCCAGGCAGTGGGAAGAAGCGCAGGGCCGTGCCGACCTTGTTCGGCAGTCGGCCGAAGAAGCCCAAGGGTTCGGCTGCGGCGACCCGGCGGGACGAGGCGGCCGCGAAGGCCATCCGCTTCCGTAAGGAAGTGAAGAAGCCGCCGTTGGTCTCCGCGTATGTATTCTGTCTTCAAAGTTTTATTCTTTCTTCGTGATTTGTCTGAGTCTCTGCTTGCCCCTCTTGCTTCAGGGCTCCCCTCTCTCTTAAGAGGGTCACCGCCGCCTCCGTCATGGGGTCAGCGGAGACGTCCGCCACCACTCGGCGGATTGACCCCGCTGCTGACCTCCGGGAGGCGACGGAGCGGAATGCGCAGGAGAAGCGCAACGAAGAAGAGGCCCTCCGCCTGGAGAAGGCGGAGGCCGACAGGGCGGAGGCGGAAGCCGCCGCCGCGGCGAAGCAGCAGGCCGAGGAAGCCGCACGCCGCCAGTCGGCGGTTCTCGTTACCCCGTTGAACTCTGCGCCGCCGCCTCCGAAGTTCACGGGGCAGACTGGGGAAGCCGGCGGGGAGAACCCCGTCGTGGAGGGGGAGGGCGGTGACCCCTCTACGCCGGAGGTGAATGTTCCGCCGTCGCCTCTGCCGCCGTCTGAAGGTGCGCAGGGCGGGCAGCCAGTGGGCCCTCCGGTGCCGCCGACGGAAGACGAGGCCGTGGCGAGGCTACTTCTTCAAGTCAGCTTGCCAACGCGCCGCCGTCTGGAGAAGGCGACTTCGGCGCCCTGCCCCCTGGAAGCCGGCACCGCCAGCTCGGCGATCCCAGACGCCGAGGCGACAAGCGCCGCGCCTACTGGGTGGGTGCGAGGAGGCGACACAGGGCCGCTGAACCAGGCGCTCCTGGATGTCCAGGTGAAGCTTCGGGCTGAGGGCGACGCTCTCCAGAATTGCACCAAGGCGTACCTGGCGTCGCGGGCAGCCGTCCGGGTATGTTTTTCCTTTTGGCCTTTGTTGTTTTTTTTTGTTCCTCTCTGTGGGGGCGCGCCAGCGCACCCACTGGGTGTAGTCCCCGAGTTTCGGGCTGGCTGCTGAGCAGGCAGCCCGGAACTTCAATTGATGAACTTTGGGTATTAACCTTTTGTCTGAAACGTTCGTCACAGGATTACCACAACCTCCGCGTCACTGCCTTCAACCGTAACATTGAAGAACTGGGCAAGCGGACCGCCGATCTGTCAGAGAGCCGGAGTAAGTCCTTTTCCTTCTTTGCGGGGGTGCGCTGGCGCACCCGCGGGCTGTAGTCCCCGAGATAAGGGCCGACTGCTGAGCAGTCGGGCCGGATCTCCCCGGCGACCTTCTTTACTGGTGGCTTGACGCCTTCTTTCTTTCTTCTTCTCAGGGGCCAACATTGCTCTTCAACAGCAGCTGAGCGACGCCAACTCCGGTTTGCGTGCCAAAGAGGAGGAGTGCAGCAAGCTCGCCACGGAGCGCGATCTGCTGGCCACTCAATTGGCAGAGCAGAAGGAGCTGCTTGTGAAGTCGCAGAGGGAGGCGGAGGATACGGAAACCGCCCTCTTGGCCGAGTTCGTGAGCGAGCGCTCCTCCTGGTCTGACAAGGAGGCGCTGCTGTCCTCCGGCTTCCACGAGATTGAAGACATCGTTGATGGTGAGTCTCTTTATTTTCTTTCTTCGACATGCCGATTTAAGTCGTGCCGACTCCTGGTTTATGACTAGCTTCTTCATTTCTTCGCGTCTTTGCAGACTTCTTCCCTGGGCAGTCGCAGGCCGCCATCCAAGCCATCGAGGCTGACCGTGAAGGTCGGAGGGCGGAGGGCGCAGAGATTGCCGCCGATGCCCCCCGAACTCTTGACGAGCACATCCTGAGCATCGAGACTCACCTCCGGCCGGCTCACCGGATGCTGCGCCGGCTTCAGCGTGTCGGTGCCCAGGCGATTGCCGCCCTGTGGCCGGATATGCAGGCTCCGCGCACCCCCAGCCTGACGGCCGACTGGCTGGAGGTCGCGGCTGGTCGTCTTGAGGCCTGGAAGGGCTCTTCGGCTCGAGCTGGAGCGCGCCGGGCCTTGGAGTTCGTCAAGGCATGGTATCCGGGGCTGGACCTAGACCGGCTGGCCATGCTTCGGTCGGAGGCCCAGCCGGAGCTGGCAGCCGCGGAAGACGCCCTCATCAAGCGTGCTGTGGCGATCGCTGAGTACACCGACACCAGCATCTTCGTCCCCGAGCGGTCTGAAGATGGTGAGGAGGTACCGCCGGAGTGGTTTGGGATGAACCCAGACTACGGCGAGGACTCGGCGGAGGTGATTGGCTCCAGCGTCGAGGAAGAGGGCGAGGCGGAGAACGGAGGCGAGGCGGAGGCACCAGAAAACGGAGCAGACGGCCAACCTCAGCTCGACTGTGCCTCCAGCAACGAGCCACGTGCAATCGACCCGACTGCTGCCGGAGGCGATCAAGCCGAGACTAGCCAGCCGGCCGCCCCGACGCCTGGCGCTGGCGCCTCCTCCGACCCTCCGAGTCCGTCTGCTGCTTCCTAATCTGCCACTATATCTTTGTTTTGTCTGCTTCAGTAGTCTTTGAAGAACTTTGTTAATTCACACAATTCCACCCGCGGGGTGTATTTTGAACCTCTACTCGACAATTCGGCCAAGCGCCTATGTTATGTAAATATATATATATCTTTTCTTGCTTATTGTTCTTTTGGCTTTTTTCCTTTGCCGCTTTCTCTTAGCTGCCTGCCTTGCCAATCGGACAGCCGCTCTGCGGACTATCGCTGGATCAAGTGCTAGGCTACTTTGGGAAAGCAAGTACTTAGCTGTTTTCAAGATTTTTTGAGCAAGTTAGATAGAAGACGGCAATCCGACTATCCGAGAGTCGGTTTGCGAGAAAGGCTGGAAGCTGTCTTGAGCTATGTTTTATGCTTTGAGTCCTTAGCCATTTTTCATGCGAATGCCCATTCTACCTTACTGCTGCCCACCGTACAGTCGCTCTGCGAGCTGCGGCTTCTGACAAGAGACGGTTTAGGCGTTTACACACTACTTGTCCGACTGCAGGAAGCATTTCATAGTGCAAGGCGGCAAGTCCCCGGGCCGACTTGTCGAGCTCGGTGCCAGACGGCATAAAAAAGGAGTAACGTACTCGCAGTCATAATTTTTATCATACAGACAAAAGAGGGCAGTCCCCGAGCTCGCCTCGGGGGGCCCGAAGTCTTGGTACTTTAATACAAAAGGTAGCGTGGTACATACTGCATCAACTGTAAAATCTTCGGAGGAGATTTGCATTCCATGGCCGCTCTGTCTCCTTGTCGGAGTCGTCCCTCTTGCGTGCTCGGGGCTTCTGAGCGTCGATCAGGTAGTAGGAATCGTTGCCGAGTACTTTGCTGATGATGAAAGGGCCTTCCCAAGGCACCGACAGCTTGTGCTGGCCAGCTGTTCGCTGGATCAGCCGGAGCACAAGGTCGCCTTCTTGGAAAGATCTTGGCCTGACCTTCCTATTGTGGTATCGGTGCAGGCTCTGCTGGTAGATGCTGGACCAGCTAAGTGCCAACAGCCGGCCCTCTTCCAGCAGATCGACGCCGTCTTGTCGTGCTTCTTCTGCTTCCTCCTCGATGTACATGGTGACTCGTGGGGAGTCGAACTCTATGTCCGTTGGGATGACGGCTTCGGCACCGTAGACGAGGAAGAAGGGCGTGAAGCCGGTTAACTTGTTTGGAGTCGTGCGCAGACTCCAGAGGACGGCTGGCAGCTCGTCGAGCCAACAGCCAGCCGAGCGCTCCAGAGGCTCGATCAACCGAGGCTTGAGGCCGGACAGGATGAGGCCATTTGCCCGTTCGACTTGGCCGTTTGACTGCGGGTGGGCGACGGATGCTAGGTCCAGTCGGATGCCCTGTGTTGCGCAGAAACGGGCCAAGGCGCCTTTGGCGAAATTTGTGCCATTGTCGGTGATGATGTTGTGCGGTATGCCGTACCGAATTGTCATATCGGAGATGAAAGTTACGGCAGTCGGACCGTTCAGCTTCTTGATTGGCTTTGCTTCTATCCACTTGGTGAACTTGTCCACTGCGACAAGTAAGTGAGTTAAACCACCTCGTGCTGTTTTGAATGGTCCCACCATGTCTAGACCCCAAACTGCGAAAGGCCAGGCAATGGGGATGGTCTTGAGTGCAGAAGCCGGCTGGTGCGGCTTGGAGCTGAACTTCTGACACCCTTTGCATCTTTGGACCAGCTCCTTGGCCTCTTCCAAGGCAGTTGGCCAGAAGAAACCGTGCCAAGAGGCTTTGGCGACAAGTGCTCTTGAAGCCGCATGGTGGCCGCACTCGCCTTGATGGATGTCTTTGAGAATTGCTTGGCCTTGCTCTGGCTCTACGCAGCGCTGGTAGACACCAGTGACGCTGCGCCTCACCAGCTCTCTGTTGACTATGGTGTAGGCTACCGCTCGGCGTTGTATTTGCCGAGCTGAAGTTTCATCGGTCGGCAGCTCTTTGTTCACCAGGAATTTGAGGATGGGCTGGGCCCATGAGGGTGTTGCTATTTCTTCGACTGCTAGAACTGCGACTTGGACGAGGGCGATTGGGCTGGGAGGCGGCAGGGTGGAGTCAACAGCCGCTTGCTGGGTTGTTGAAGTCCCCAGGCCGACTGGCGTGGTCCTTGGGCCGAGTTCTGGAGTCTTCAAGTCTGCCACCGCAGTCCCCGGGCCGGGTTTGGCAGCTTTGGGGTCTTCCGCAAAAATCCTTGTTCCGACTGCCGGAGCTCTGGAGTCGGATCCGACGTCTTCGGGAGGAGCTGGCACAAAAATGGAGTCTGATTCTGGTGATGGCTTGACAGACGGCTTGAGGAGGCGTTGAAGGGCGACACTAGATGGTATTGCTTGGTGGGTAGAGCCGATTTGTGCCAATGCATCTGCTTGGTCGTTTTCATTCCTTGGCACATGGAGGAACCCGCACCCATCGAAATACCCGCTGAGTTGTTGCACGAGGAAACGGTAGCTTGCCATGTTTGCATCTTTCGTGTCCCAGTCGCCAGATGATTGCTGGACCACTAAGTCCGAGTCGCCATAACACAAGATCCGGCGGATGCCAACCTCTTTGGCAAGCCGAAGCCCGTGAATGAGCGCCTCGTACTCGGCGATGTTATTGGAGGCGGCAAAGTGGATTTGCAGCGCATACTTGAGCTTGTCGCCTTTGGGAGAGGTGAGGACGACGCTGGCTCCCAAGCCAGTGCGCATCTTGGAGCCATCGAAATGCATCCGCCAATGGGTGGAATCAGGTGCTGGAGGTAGGTACTGGGTCTCGGCCCAATCGTCAAGGAATTCGGCCAGTGCTTGTGACTTGATGGCGGTGCGGGGCTGGTAGTGGATGGTGTGTAACACCCCGGACGTAACTTTCCCAATTTGTACTCCAACTCTTGTCGTTTCCGGCGTTAAGTTATATTTATTTCCTCGGGTTCGGGTCTTTGTCTCCGTGTGTTGTTGTTGTTGTCATGCATCTCATATCATGTCATCATGTGCATTGCATTTGCATACGTGTTCATCTCATGCATTCGAGCATTTTCCCCGTTGTCCGTTTTGCATTCCAGCGCTTCGTTCTCCTCCGGTGGTCATTTCTAGCTTTCTTTCGTGTGTGGGGATTAAACATTTCCGGATTGGACCGAGACCTGCCAAGCGGCCTTGGTTTACTACCGGTAGACCGCCTGTCAAGTTTCGTACCATTTGGACTTCGTTTGATACTCCAACGGTTAACCGAGGGACCGAAAAGGCCTCGTGTGTGTTGCAGCCCAACACCCCTCCAATTTGGCCCAAAACCCACCTAAATCTGCTCCATCATCTAGAGCGTTCGATCACGATCGCGTGGCCGAAAACCACACCTCATTTGGACTCTCCTAGCTCCCTCTACCTCTATTTAAAGAACCCCTCCGTTTTCGGATCTTCCTCTCCCCCCGAAACCCTAAAAAATCCACCTCGCGCGCCGGACATGTCCGTTTCTCGCCGGACAGATGCCGCCGCCGCCCGCAGCCACTGAGGGGCTGCCACATGGCATCGCGCCGCCGCCACCGCCGAAGCCCGCCGTGGCCCGAGCCGGGCCCCCGCGGCCCAGTCGCTCCCGCCGCCGCCCGGGTCGTCTCCCTCCTCCGCCCGCGCCGCCTTGCGCCCCCGCGCCGACCACCGCCGACTCGCCGGCCGCTGCGCGCCAACTCCGGCGGCTCGGCCCTCGCCTCCGCCCGCCGGCCCTCGCCTCTGCCCGCCGCCCGGTGCCTCCGGCGCCGCAAGATCCGGCCGCCGCGGGCCCCTGTGCCGCCGCCCCCGGCCACCTGCGACCTCTCCGGCCTCGCCTCGCCCACGCCGACCGCCGGCGACCTCGGATCCGCCGGCGGTGAACAGTGCCCGCCGCCGCCTCGGTTCGCACGCCGGTCAAACCCTAGATCTGAGGGTTGTTTTTTTTCTAAGTCCTGGAGATTTTCAATTCAAGTGCTCCTGTTCACGGCTCCGTAACTTTGCATCCGTAGCTCCGATTCATGCATATAGCATATTGAAATGTTCATCTCAGAGAGTACATCATTTCATTCCATTGCATCATTTTCATTTGAGTTCATCTTGATGCCCAAAATGCTGTTAGAAGAGGGCTACTTGAGTTAATTGTCAGATCTGCTACTCCGTTTAGATTTTTGTCATTTTTGCCATGGTTAATGTGTGCATGATAGGCCCTGATGCTCTACATGTGTTTTGTTAAGGGTTTTGTCATCTTTCTAGAGGTGCAACCCATGTATTTTTGTGATGTGTGTGGTGACTAGTGCAAGCTTGCAAAGTGGTGCACTTGGTAATTCTGTTTTCAGGGACTTAGTAATTTCACTAAGTCCTGGACCTGTTTATCTCATGATGCCATATGTTCGTGTTGTTTCCTAGTGATACGTGCCTCTTTTGAGGATGATCAGTAAGGATGTTTTGTTAATCTTGTAGTTCTCTATCCATACATGCCTTTGTTTGCAATTATGGAGTACCCTAGCTTGAGTCAATCGAGCTCTACTTTTGCTACTTCGTGAATCTGGGCAGATTGTCAACTTGTTTGCAATTTTGCCGGTGATGTTGTAGTTGGTCCGTGCATGCTATGCTATTGTTCTTGCCATGTCTAGATTGAATTTTTTGCCTTATTGATGGGTGTATGCTTGTCTTGCCATGACTTGCACCGTAGTGAGTGCATCGAGCTTGTAAACATGCCTACTTGAGTAATATTTCAGCATGTGCCAGTTTTCACTAAGTCTGTGAACTGATTATGTTTTTGCTATGTTCACATGCTTGCAATTGTATTTTCTGATCCCTTTTGGCTCAAGGTCACTAAGGGACTTTTGTTAAGCTCTTTGAGTAGCTCCATGCCATGCTTTACTTTGCCATGTTCAGTTCCTGTAGCATGTAGTTTTGTTGCTCTGAAGAGGGCTACCTGATCTGAAATTCCAGACAAGTGTTGATTTCACAAAGTCTGAGATCTGTTTGCCATATGCATTTTTGCCATGCTTGTTTGAACCTGTTAATGGATGAATTGGCCGTAGCTCAGTGCTAGACTTTTGTTAAGAATCTTGTATGAATCCCTGCCATGTATTTTGTTGTCATGTTTGGGTGCTGTAGCATGTTCATTTCATTGCATTTAGATGCCTACTTGCTGTAAATCACAGACGGGTGTCATTTTTGAATCGCTCGCCATTTCCAAACCGTAACTCCGATTCCGGCGTTCTTTATATCGTTTTCAAGCAATTTCATCTCATCTTTCCAGTGGCACACTTGGTTTTCCAAGTTGAGGCCAGGTTCATGCATTTCCTGTCATATCTTGCATTTCGCATCCCGCATTGCATCCCGCTTAGCATACCATCTTTGCATTGCGCTGTTTGAGTTTGCACATGGTTGATTGTATCCTTGTTGGTTGTTTGTCCTGTTTGGGTAGAGCCGGGAGACGAGTTCGCTAACGAGGAGCCCGTTGGGTTTGCTTTCGAGGATCCAGTCAACTCTGACAACTGTGCAGGCAAGATGATCATACCCTCGAAATCACTACTATCTTTGCTATGCTAGTTTGCTCGCTCTTTTGCTATGCCATTGCTACGATGCCTACCATTTGCTTGCAAGCCTCCCATATTGCCATGTCAAACCTCTAACCCTCCATTGTCCTAGCAAACCGTTGATTGGCTATGTTACCGCTTTGCTCAGCCCCTCTTATAGCGTTGCTAGTTGCAGGTGAAGATTGGAGGCCGTTCCTTGTTGGAACATCTTTTATTTACTTGTTGGGATATCATTATATTATCTTGTTATCTTAATGCATCTATATACTTGGTAAAGGGTGGAAGGCTCGGCCTCTCGCTTAGTGTTTTGTTCCACTCTTGCCGCCCTAGTTTCCGTCATATCGGTGTTATGTTCCCGAATTTTGCGTTCCTTACGCGGTTGGGTTATAATGGGAACCCCTTGATAGTTCGCCTTTATTAAAGCTTTTCCAGCAATGCCCAACCTTGGTTTTACCATTTGCCACCTAGCCTTTTCTTTCCCTTGGGTTCTGCAGACTCAAGGGTCATCATTATTATAACCCCCCCCCGGGCCAGTGCTCCTCTGAGTGTTGGTCCAAACCGTCAGCCACCGGTGGCTACCAGGGGCAACCCTGGGCTGGCCTACCGGAAGTTTGGACAATCTGAGTGTGCCCTGAGAAAGAGATATGTGCAGCTCCTATCGGGATTTGCCGACACATTCGGGCGGTGTTGCTGCTCTTGTTTTAACCTGTCGAAGTGTCTTGAAGAACCGAGATACCGAGTCTGATCAGAATGTCTTGGGAGGAGGTCTATTCCTTCGTTGACCATGAGAGCTTGTCATGGGCTAAGTTGGGACTCCCCTGCAGGGATTTGAACTTTCGAAAGCCGTGCCCGCGGTTATGGGCAGATGGGAATTTGTTAATGTCCGGTTGTAGATAACTTGAACCTTAATTAATTAAAATGAATCAACGGAGTGTGTTACCATGATGGCCTCTTCTCGGCGGAGTCCGGGAAGTGGACACGGTGTTGGAGTAATGTTTGCGCAGGTTGCTCTCTAGTTTCTCGCTCGCGCTTTGCCTCCTCTTCTCGCTCTCTTTTGCGAATAAGTTAGCCACCATACTTGCTAGTCGCTTGCTGCAGCTCCACATATTTCTACCTTGCCATACCTATAAGCTTAAATAGTCTTGATCGCGAGGGTGCGAGATTGCTGAGTCCCTATGGCTCACAGTTTACTATTACACCAGATGCAGGGCCTGATGATTCCGCTCCAGGAGACGCATATGAGCTCAAGTGGGAGTTCGACGAAGACTCTCAACGTTACTAAGTTTCCTTTCCTGTTATCAGTAGTGGTGCCTAGTTGGGGGTGAACGGGACCGTTGTCGCATGTTGGGTTCTCTTTTATTTTGGCGCCGTAGTCGGGCCATGAGTGATTGGATGACGTAATGTTATTTATGTACTTGATTGACGTGGCGAGTGTAAGCCAACTATGTTATATCCCCTTTCATTATTATATTACATGGGATGTTGTGAAGATTGCCTAACTTGCGACGTATGCCTTCTATGCGATTATGCCTCTAAGTCGTGCCTCGACACGTGGGAGATATAGTCGCATCGAGGGTGTTACAAGTTGGTAATCAGAGCCTTCCCCGACCTTAGGAGCCCCATTGCTTGATCGTTTTTAGTGGCCGAGTTGTGTCTAGAAAAATGTTTTGAGTCTTTTAGGAATTATATATCGGAGAGATTAGGAATTCTTTTTACTTCCCAGTCTCCTCATCACTCTGGTAAGGCATCCTGACGTAGAGTTTTGACTCTAATCTTCTCAAATTTCACTAAAAAAATTTAGGATCACGCGGGTATCTTGGAATCGTTCCGATGGTTTTATGATGAGAACATTGTCTTGGTGCCTCCTGTCAGGGGTTTAGTGGAAGTGTCCCGGGGAGTTGAGCTCTGAGGTGTTGTCATCATAATTTTATCATTGCAGTTCTGGAATACCTGAGTTTAGTACGCCGACATCGAAAATCACTTTTATGTAGTTCGTTGGTGAGATAACCTCGACGCCACCCAGTAGTGGGGCGGTAGTTCGGGAGTATCGCCATAACTTGTATAACGGATGCTTTTCGAAGGTTGAGGTAGATGGTTTCCGAAGGTTTCTTGGTTATGTGTTGAAGGATGGATACAGCTGGATGTAGGATTTGCTAGTTTGGGTGAGATATTATGCTTCCCCTGTATCCCCAACACCTGATTGCATAACCGGAAAGGTTCGGGAGTTTCATAGGTGGGAATTCTAGTAGCTCTAGTTCTTCTTCCATGGATATTGGTTTGAGATTGGGATTTCTTACCGATTATTCGTTCTTGATCCGTACCTTGTTGAATTATTTCTTTACCTTAATTCTACGTGGCTTCTCAATTTATGGATATGTGACCATTTCAAGAGGAATGCATTCGTTCATTTTGTTCGGATGTGAAGACTATATGTTGCAATTTTCATTCCGTTGGATTCAGCTTCAATATTTATCTGTCAATGTGCTAATGGTGGTCAACCTCTTCAGGATGGCTCCTGCAACGCGCACCACACGAAATCCTGATCCGCCACCACCTCCACCTCCTCCGGAGGCATGGCAAGCTGTGATGGCCGCAACCAATGCAAACACACAGTTGATCATGCAAATTCTCCAACAACGCAATCAAGGCAACCAAGGGAATCAAGGCAGCAATCAGAATCACTTTGCTACACTCAACCAGTTCCTTGCTAACGGGCCAAAGACTTTCAGCAATTGTGTTGAGGCAACTGATGCTGACGATTAGCTTGTGGATCTGGGCAAGCATTTCGAGTGCAGTAACGTCAGGCCTGAGGACTTTGTTAAGTTCGCTTCCTTCCAACTCAAAGATCAAGCTGCAGAATGGTTCCAGCAGTACAAGGACTCCAGAGGTGGACGTGTTATCACTTGGGATGATTTCCGTCGAGATTTCCGAGCTCATCATATTCCTCAGAGCGTGGTTGAAAGCAAGCGTGAGGAATTCCGCAACCTGAAGCAAGGCTCTTTGTCTGTCTATGACTACAACAAGTTGTTCCAGAAGCTCGCCCGCTTTGCCATGCAGGACGTCCCTGATGAGAAGAGCATGATATATCAGTTCAGGGGTGGTCTCAGAGAAGAAATTCAGCTAGCTCTTGTTCTCTTCGAGCCCTTGAGATACGATGAGTTCTACAACATGGCACTGGAGCAAGAGGCTGCTCAGTTGAAGTGTGATGCTTCCAAGAAGCGAGTCAGAGATGTTACTTCTTCTTCCTCTACTCAAGTGGCCAAGCAGCAGAAGTTTTGGCTTCCTCCTCCTCCGTTTCGGCAGCCGTATCAGTAGAAGAGCAAAGGTGGCAGTGGTTCTTCCCACCCACCCAACCCTGGCTTTCAAAACAAGACTTCGTCTCAAGCTCCAAGATCGAGTGCTCCGTATCACCGTCCGCTTTCAGAGGTCACGTGCAACAAGTGCCAACAGAAGGGTCACTATGCCAACAAGTGTTTCAACCAGAGGCGTCTTCCTCCTCCTCCTGTCAGATCGGCAAGTACAGCTGTGGTCAAGCATAACCCCAAGCACGCCAAGGTCAACTTGATGAACGCAGCCCAGGCAGAGGACTCGTCAGATGTGATTATGGGTAACCTTCCTATTAACGATGTTCCTGCAAAAGTTCTTTTTGACACTGGTGCATCGCATTGCTTCATCTCGAAACCTTTTTCATCTAAGCATGAGTTGACTTCCCAAGTTATGCATAAACCGTTAGCAGTTGTCTCTCCGCGTAAATGTTTGCTCGCTAATCACGAGATTCCGGATGTTTCTATCATGATGGGTGATTTCAAGTTTCTGGCTTCTCCAATGGTTCTTGGTAACTCGGATATTGATCTTATCCTCGGGATGGATTGGCTTTCTAAGCACAAGGCTCAGCTTGATTGTGCAGCCAGACAAATTCAATTGACTCATTCGTCTGAGGATGTAATTTTCTTTGCCGCTCGGGATAATACCATCCGTCTGTTTTCTCTCAATGAGAAGGGTGAACTCGATGCCATCTCGCAAATTCCAGTCGTTTGCGAATATCAAGACGTCTTTCCAGAAGAGCTTCCAGGAATGCCTCCGCACCGGCCAGTTGAATTCGTTATTGATCTTGAGCCTGGCACGGAACCTGTGTGCAAACGTCCTTACAAGCTCGGACCTGAAGAGTTGAAGGAGCTGAAGAAGCAACTCGATATTCAAGAGAAAATGGGTCTCATCCGCCCTAGTTCTTCTCCGTGGGGTTGTGGTGTTCTTTTTGTGAAGAAGAAGGATGGAACGGACCGACTTTGTGTTGCTTACCGTCCAGTGAACAAGAAGACCATCAAGAACAAATACAAACTTCCCAACATCAATGAGCTGTTCGAACAACTCAAAGGTGCCCAAGTATTCTCCAAGCTTGATCTCCGTATGGGTTACCATCAGATTCGAATCTGTGAGCAAGATATTCCCAAGACGGCTTTGAGGACAAGCTTTGGTTCATATGAATACACTGTCATGTCTTTTGGCCTCCTCAACGCTCCTCCGACGTTCTCCCGCATGATGAACTTCATCTTCAATTCCTACACCAATGACTTTGTTTTGGTCTATCTCGAAGACATTCTGGTTTTCTCGAAGAACAAGGAAGATCATGCCAAGCACTTGCGTTTGGTTCTCGAAAAGCTCAGAGAACATCAGTTCTACGCCAAGTTCTCCAAGTGTGAATTTTGGCTCGATGAGGTTCTTTATCTTGGTCATATCATCTCTTCCAAGGGCATTGCCGTGAATCCCAAGAAGGTGTCTGCAATTTTGAATTGGGAACCTCCTCAGAACGTGAAGCAACTCCGCGGTTTTCTTGGTCTCGCAAGCTATTGTCGAAGATTCGTTGAAAACTTTCTAAGATCGCGAAGCCTCTCTCTAATCTTCTTCAAAAGCACGTCAAGTACGTTTGGTCTTCGGAGTGTGATATTGCTTTCAACACTTTGAAAGAGAAATTGATCACTGCTCCAGTTCTGACTCCGCCTGATGAATCCAAGCCGTACGAGGTCTTTTGTGATGCCTCTCTCCAAGGTCTTGGCGCAGTATTGATGCAAGAGAAGAAAGTTGTTGCTTATACTTCTCG
This sequence comes from Triticum urartu, assembly GCF_056163025.1. Taxonomy (NCBI): domain Eukaryota; kingdom Viridiplantae; phylum Streptophyta; class Magnoliopsida; order Poales; family Poaceae; genus Triticum; species Triticum urartu. The sequence continues at coordinate 622,501,924 of NC_141875.1, forward strand.
CCAGTTGAAGCCTAATGAGAAGAACTACCCCACTCATGATCTCGAGTTGGCGGCAGTTGTGCATGCTCTTTTGACTTGGAGACATCTTCTATTGGGAAGAAAAGTGGACATTTTCACTGATCACAAGAGTCTCAAGTACATCTTCACTCAGCCTAATCTCAACCTCAGGCAAACTCGATGGGTCGAAATGATTCAAGAGTATAATCCGAGTATTGAGTATACTCCAGGCAAGGCTAATGTGATTGCTGACGCATTGAGCAGGAAAGCTTACTGCAACAGTCTTATTCTCAAGCCTTATCAACCCGAGCTTTGTGAAGCTTTCCGCAAACTTAATCTGCAAATTGTTCCTCAAGATTTCCTCGCCAACCTTCTAGTCTCTCCTACCTTGGAAGACCAGATTCGCCAAGCCCAGCTTCTTGATGCTATGGTGAAAAAGGTGAAGATTGGGATTGCCAAGAGCCAGTCCAAGTACAAGTGCTACCGCCTTGATGACAAGGATACTCTCTTCTTCGAGGATCGTATTGTTGTACCCAAAGGTGACCTCCGTAAAGTGATCATGAACGAGGCTCACAATTCTCTCCTCTCCATCCACCCTGGGAGCACGAAGATGTATCAGGACCTTAAGCAAGCTTATTGGTGGACTCGAATGAAGCGCGAGATTGCTCAATTCGTGAATGAATGTGATGTCTGTAGAAGAGTGAAGGCAGAACACAAAAGGCCAGCAGGTCTCCTCCAACCTCTTGCCATTCCAGAATGGAAGTTTGACCACATTGAAATGGACTTCGTGACTGGGTTTCCAAAGTCCAAGCGTGGCAATGATGCTATATTCGTTGTCATCGACAAACTCACCAAAGTGGCTCATTTTCTGCCTATCAAAGAGTCGATCACTGCAGCTCAATTGGCAGAACTCTATACCTCCCGTATTGTTTCTCTGCATGGTATTCCACAAGTGATCTCTTCAGACCGTGGCAGCATCTTTACCTCGAAGTTTTGGAATTCTTTTCAGAAGGCCATGGGCACCAACATCCACTTCAGCACAGCTTTCCATCCTCAAACTAGCGGTCAAGTTGAGCGTGTCAACCAGATTCTTGAAGATATGCTCAGGGCTTGTGTGATCTCCTTCGGCATGAAGTGGGAGGATTGTCTTCCTTATGCTGAATTCTCCTACAACAACAGTTTTCAAGCAAGTTCGGGCAAGGCCCCATTTGAAATTCTGTATGGCAGGAAGTGCCGTACCCCTCTCAACTGGTCTGAAACCGGTGAACGTCAGCTTTTGGGTAATGACTTAATCACAGAGGCAGAGAAAATGTGCAAAGTCATTCGTGATAACCTCAAAGCAGCCCAATCCCGTCAGAAGAGCTACTATGATAGTAAGCACCGTGATTTGGCTTTCGAGATCAGAGATCATGTTTACCTCCGCGTCTCTCCTATGAAAGGTACTCGTCCCTTCGGTATCAAAGGGAAGCTTGCCCCCAGATACGTGGGACCTTTCAAGATTGTCAGCAAGAGAGGCGACCTCGCCTATCAACTCGAGCTTCCTTCAAACTTTGCAAATGTTCACAACGTGTTCCATGTCTCTCAGCTTCGAAAGTGCTTCAAGACTCCTGACCGCACCGTCAACTTCGAGGACATTGAGCTCCAAGAAGATCTCTCTTATCGTGAGCACCCAGTTGCTATTCTTGAAGAGACTGGACGAAAGACTCGCAACAAGTCAATCAAATTTCTCAAAGTCAAGTGGTCACACCATTCCGACCGTGAAGCTACCTGGGAATGCGAGGATCACCTCCATTCTGAGTACCCGGCGTTCTTTCAGTCCTGGATCTCGGGACGAGATCCTTTCGTAGTGGTGGAGTGTTGTAACACCCCGGATGTAACTTTCCCAATTTGTACTCCAACTCTTGCCGTTTCCGGCGTTAAGTTATATTTATTTCCTCGGGTTCGGGTCTTTGTCTCCGTGTGTTGTTATCGTTGTCATGCATCTCATATCATGTCATCATGTGCATTGCATTTGCATACGTGTTCATCTCATGCATTCGAGCATTTTCCCCGTTGTCCGTTTTGCATTCCGGCGCTTCATTCTCCTCCGGTGGTCATTTCTAGCTTTCTTTCGTGTGTAGGGATTAAACATTTCTGGATTGGACCGAGACTTGCCAACCGGCCTTGGTTTACTACCGGTAGACCGCCTGTCAAGTTTCGTACCATTTGGACTTCGTTTGATACTCCAACGGTTAACCGAGGGACCGAAAAGGCCTCGTTTGTGTTGCAGCCCAACACCCCTCCAATTTGGCCCAAAACCCACCTAAATCTGCTCCATCATCTAGAGCGTTCGATCACGATCGCGTGGCCGAAAACCACACCTCATTTGGACTCTCCTAGCTCCCTCTACCTCTATTTAAAGAACCCCTCCGTTTTCGGATCTTCCTCTCCCCTCGAAACCCTAAAAAATCCACCTCGCGCGCCGGACATGTCCGTTTCTCGCCGGACAGACGCCGCCGCCGCCCGCAGCCACTGAGGGGCTGCCACGTGGCATAGCACCACCGCCACTGCCGAAGCCTGCCATGGCCCGAGCCGGGCCCCCGCGGCCCAGTCGCTCCTGCCGCCGCCCGGGTCGTCTCCCTCCTCCGCCAGCGCCGCCTTGCGCCCCCGCGCCGACCACCGCCGACTCGCCGGCCGCCGCGCGCCAACTCCGGCGGCTCGGCCCTCGCCTCCGCCCGCCGGCCCTCGCCTCTGCCCGCCGCCCGGTGCCTCCGGCGCCGCAAGATCCGGCCGCCGCGGGCCCCTGCACCGCCGCCCCCGGCCACCGGCGACCTCTCCGGCCTCGCCTCGCCCTTGCCGGCCGCCGGCGACCTCGGATCCGCCGGCCGTGAACAGTGCCCGCCGCCGCCTCGGTTCGCGCGCCGGTCAAACCCTAGATCTGAGGGTTGTTTTTTTTTCTAAGTCCTGGAGATTTTCAATTCAAGTGCTCCGGTTCACGGCTCCGTAACTTTGCATCTATAGCTCCAATTCATCCATATAGCATCAAAATGTTCATCTCAGAGAGTACATCATTTCATTCCATTGCATCATTTTCATTTGAGTTCATCTTGATGCCCGAAATGCTGTTAGAAGAGGGCTACTTGAGTTAATTGTCAGATCTGCTACTCCATTTAGATTTTTGTCATTTTTACCATGGTTAATGTGTGCATGATATGCCCTGATGCTCTACATGTGTTTTGTTAAGGGTTTTGTCATCTTTCCAGAGGTGCAATCCATGTATTTTTGTGATGTGTGTGGTGACTAGTGCAAGCTTGCAAAGTGGTGCACTTGGTAATTCTGTTTTCAGGGACTTAGTAATTTCACTAAGTCCTGGACCTTTTTATCTCATGATGCCATATGTTCGTGTTGTTTCCAAGTGATCCATGCCTCTTTTGAGGATGATCAGTAAGAATGTTTTGTTAATCTTGTAGTGCTCTATCCATCCATGCCTTTGTTTGCAATTATGGAGCACCCTAGCTTGAGTCAATCGAGCTCTACTTTTGCTACTTCGTGAATCTGGGCAGATTGTCAACTTGTTTGCAATTTTGCCGGTGATGTTGTAGTTGATCCGTACTTGGTATGCTATTGTTCTTGCCATGTCTAGCTTGCATTTTTGCCATGCTTGTTTGAACCTGTTAATGGATGAATTGGCCGTAGCTCAGTGCTAGATTTTTGTTAAGCATCTTGTGTGCATCCCTACCATGTATTTTGTTGTCATGTTTGGGTGCTGTAGCATGTTCATTTCATTGCATTTAGATGCCTACTTGCTGTAAATCGCAGACCGGTGTCATTTTTGAATCGCTCGCCATTTCCAAACCGTAACTTCGATTCCGGCATTCTTTATATTGTTTTCAAGCGATTTCATCTCATCTTTCCAGTGGCACACTTGGTTTTCCAAGTTGATGCCAGGTTCATGCATTTCCTATCATATTTTACATTTCACATCCCGCATCGCATCCCGCTTAGCATACCATATTTGCATTGCGCTGTTTGAGTTTGCACGTGGTTGATTGTATCCTTGTTAGTTGTTTGTCTTGTTTGGGTAGAGCCGGGAGACGAGTTCGCTAACGAGGAGCCCGTTGAGTTTGCTTTCGAGGATCCAGTCAACTCTGACAACTGTGCAGGCAAGATGATCATACCCTCGAAATCACTACTATCTTTGCTACGCTAGTTTGCTCGCTCTTTTGCTATGCCATTGCTACGATGCCTACCATTTGCTTGCAAGCCTCCCATATTGCCATGTCAAACCTCTAACCCTCCATTGTCCTAGCAAACCGTTGATTGGCTATGTTACCGCTTTGCTCAGCCCCTCTTATAGCGTTGCTAGTTGCAGGTGAAGATTGGAGGCCGTTCCTTGTTGGAACATCTTTTATTTACTTGTTGGGATATCATTATATTATCTTGTTATCTTAATGCATCTATATACTTGGTAAAGGGTGGAAGGCTCGGCCTCTCGCTTAGTGTTTTGTTCCACTCTTGCCGCCCTAGTTTCCGTCATATCGGTGTTATGTTCCCAAATTTTGCGTTCCTTACGCGGTTGGGTTATAATGGGAACCCCTTGATAGTTCGCCTTTATTAAAGCTTTTCCAGCAATGCCCAACCTTGGTTTTACCATTTGCCACCTAGCCTTTTCTTTCCCTTGGGTTCTGCAGACTCAAGGGTCATCATTATTTTAACCCCCCCCCCCCGGGCCAGTGCTCCTCTGAGTGTTGGTCCAAACCGTCAGCCGCCGGTGGCTACCAGGGGCAACCCTGGGCTGGCCTACCGGAAGTTTGGACAATCTGAGTGTGCCCTGAGAAAGAGATATGTGCACTCCTATCGGGATTTTGCGGCACATTCGGGCGGTGTTGCTGGTCTTGTTTTAACCTGTCGAAGTGTCTTGAAGAACCGAGATACCGAGTCTGATCGGAACGTCTTGGGAGGAGGTCTATTCCTTCGTTGACCGTGAGAGCTTGTCATGGGCTAAGTTGGGACTCCCCTGCAGGGATTTGAACTTTCGAAAGCCGTGCCCGCGGTTATGGGCAGATGGGAATTTGTTAATGTCCGGTTGTAGATAACTTGAACCTTAATTAATTAAAATGAATCAACGGAGTGTGTTACCGTGATGGCCTCTTCTCGGTAGAGTCTGGGAAGTGGACACGGTGTTGGAGTAATGTTTGCGCAGGTTGCTCTCTAGTTTCTCGCTCGCGCTTTGCCTCCTCTTCTCGCTCTCTTTTGCGAATAAGTTAGCCACCATAGTTGCTAGTCGCTTGCTGCAGCTCCACATATTTTTACCTTGCCATACCTATAAGCTTAAATAGTCTTGATCGCCAGGGTGCGAGATTGCTGAGTCCCTATGGCTCATAGTTTACTATTACACCAGATGCAGGGCCTGATGATTCCGCTCCAGGAGACGCGTATGAGCTCAAGTGGGAGTTCGACGAAGACTCTCAATGTTACTATGTTTCCTTTCCCGTTGATCAGTAGTGGTGCCCAGTTGGGGGTGAACGGGACCGTTGTCGCATGTTGGGTTCTCTTTTATTTTGGCGCCGTAGTCGGGCCATGAGTGATTGGATGATGTAATGTTATTTATGTACTTGATTGACGTGGCGAGTGTAAGCCAACTATGTTATATCCCCTTTCATTATTATATTACATGGGATGTTGTGAAGATTGCCTAACTTGCGACGTATGCCTTCAATGCGATTCTGCCTCTAAGTTGTGCCTCGACACGTGGGAGATATAGTCGCATCGAGGGTGTCAAGACGGCTTTCAGGACAAGCTTTGGTTCATATATATGAATACACTGTCATGTCTTTTGGCCTCGTCAACGCTCCTCCGACGTTCTCCCGCATGATGAACTTCATCTTCAACGCCTACACCAATGACTTTGTTTTGGTCTATCTCGACGACATTCTGGTTTTCTCGAAGAACAAGGAAGATCATGCCAAGCACTTGCGTTTGGTTCTCGAAAAGCTCAGAGAACATCAGTTCTACGCCAAGTTCTCCAAGTGTGAATTTTGGCTCGATGAGGTTCTTTATCTTGGTCATATCATCTCTGCCAAGGGCATTGCCGTGAATCCCCAGAAGGTGTCTGCAATTGTGAATTGGAAACCTCCTCAGAACGTGAAGCAACTCCGCAGTATTCTCGGTCTCGCAAGCTATTGCCGAAGATTCGTTGAAAACTTTTCTAAGATCGCGAAGCCTCTCTCTAATCTTCTTCAGAAGCACGTCAAGTACGTTTGGTCTCCGGAGTGTGATATTGCTTTCAACACTTTGAAAGAGAAATTGATCACTGCTCCAGTTCTGACTCCGCCTGATGAATCCAAGCCGTACGAGGTCTTTTGTGATGCCTCTCTCCAAGGTCTTGGCGCAGTATTGATGCAAGAGAAGAAAGTTGTTGCTTATACTTCTCGCCAGTTGAAGCCTAATGAGAAGAACTACCCCACTCATGATCTCAAGTTGGCGGCAGTTGTGCATGCTATTTTGACTTGGAGACATCTTCTATTGGGAAGAAAAATGGACATTTTCACTGATCACAAGAGTCTCAAGTACATCTTCACTCAGCCTAATCTCAACCTCAGGCAAACTCGATGGGTCGAAATGATTCAAGAGTATAATCCGAGTATTGAGTATACTCCAGGCAAGGCTAATGTGATTGCTGACGCATTGAGCAGGAAAGCTTACTGCAACAGTCTTATTCTCAAGCCTTATCAACCCGAGCTTTGTGAAGCTTTCCGCAAACTTAATCTGCAAATTGTTCCTCAAGGTTTCCTCGCCAACCTTCTAGTCTCTCCTACCTTGGAAGACCAGATTCGCCAAGCCCAGCTTCTTGATGCTATGGTGAAAAAGGTGAAGATTGGGATTGCAAAGAGCCAGTCCAAGTACAAGTGCTACCGCCTTGATGACAAGGATACTCTCTTCTTAGAGGATCGTATTGTTGTACCCAAAGGTGATCTCCGTAAAATGATCGTGAACGAGGCTCACAATTCTCTCCTCTCCATCCACCCTGGGAGCACGAAGATGTATCAGGACCTTAAGCAAGCTTATTGGTGGACTCGAATGAAGCGCGAGATTGCTCAATTCATGAATGAATGTGATGTCTGCAGAAGAGTGAAGGCAGAACACCAAAGGCCAGCAGGTCTCCTCCAACCTCTTGCCATTCCAGAATGGAAGTTTGACCACATTGAAATGGACTTCGTGACTGGGTTTCCAAAGTCCAAGCGTGGCAATGATGCTATATTCGTTGTCATCGACAAACTCACCAAAGTGGCTCATTTTCTGCCTATCAAAGAGTCGATCACTGCAGCTCAATTGGCGGAACTCTATACCTCCTGTATTGTTTCTCTGCACAGTATTCCACAAGTGATCTCTTCAGACCATGGCAGCATCTTTACCTCGAAGTTTTGGGATTCTTTTCAGAAGGCCATGGGCACCAACATCCGCTTCAGCACAGCTTTCCATCCTCAAACTAGCGGTCAAGTCGAGCGTGTCAACCAGATTCTTGAAGATATGCTCAGGGCTTGTGTGATCTCCTTCGGCATGAAGTGGGAGGATTGTCTTACTTATGCTGAATTCTCCGACAACAATAGTTTTCAAGCAAGTTCGGGCAAGGCCCCATTTGAAATTCTGTATGGTAGGAAGTGTCGTACCCCTCTCAACTGGTCTGAAACCGGTGAACGTCAGCTTTTGGGTAATGACTTAATCACAGAGGCAGAGGAAATGTGCAAAGTCATTCGTGATAACCTCAAAGCAGCCCAATCCCGTCAGAAGAGCTACTATGATAGTAAGCACCGTGATTTGGCTTTCGAGATCGGAGATCATGCTTACCTCCGCGTCTCTTCTATGAAAGGTACTCGTCGCTTCGGTATCAAAGGGAAGCTTGCCCCCAGATACGTGGGACCTTTCAAGATTGTCAGCAAGAGAGAAGACCTCGCCTATCAACTCGAGCTTCCTTCAAACTTTGCAAATGTTCACGACGTGTTCCATGTCTCTCAGCTTCGAAAGTGCTTCAAGACTCCTGACCGCACCGTCAACTTCGAGAACATTGAGCTCCAAGAAGATCTCTCTTATCGTGAGCACCCAGTTGCTATTCTTGAAGAGACTGAACGCAAGACTCGCAACAAGTCAATCAAATTTCTCAAAGTCAAGTGGTCACACCATTCCGACCGTGAAGCTACCTGGGAACGCGAGGATTACCTCCGTTCTGAGTACCCGGCGTTCTTTCAGTCCTAGATCTCGGGACGAGATCCTTTCGTAGTGGTGGAGTGTTGTAACATCCCGGATGTAACTTTCCCAATTTGTACTCCAACTCTTGCCGTTTCCGGCGTTAAGTTATATTTATTTCCTCGGGTTCGGGTCTTTGTCTCCGTGTGTTGTTGTCGTTGTCATGCATCTCATATCATGTCATCATGTGCATTGCATTTGCATACGTGTTCATCTCATGCATTCGAGCATTTTCCCCGTTGTCCGTTTTGCATTCCGGCGCTTTGTTCTCCTCCCGTGGTCATTTCTAGCTTTCTTTCGTGTGTGGGGATTAAACATTTCCGGATTGGACCGAGACTTGCCAAGCGGCCTTGGTTTACTACCGGTAGACCGCCTGTCAAGTTTCGTACCATTTGGACTTCGTTTGATACTCCAACGGTTAACCGAGGGACCGAAAAGGCCTCGTGTGTGTTGCAGCCCAACACCCCTCCAATTTGGCCCAAAACCCACCTAAATCTGCTCCATCATCTAGAGCGTTCGATCACGATCGCGTGGCCGAAAACCGCACCTCATTGGACTCTCCTAGCTCCCTCTACCTCTATTTAAAGAACCCCTCCGTTTTCGGATCTTCCTCTCCCCCCGAAACCCTAAAAAATCCACCTCGCGCGCCGGACATGTCCGTTTCTCACCGGACAGACGCCGCCGCCGCCCGCAGCCACTGAGGGGCTGCCACGTGGCATCGCGCCGCCGCCACCGCCGACGCCCGCCGCCTGGTGCCTCCGGCGGCTCGGCCCTCGCCTCCGCCCGCCGGCCCTCGCCTCTGCCCGCCGCCTGGTGCCTCCGGCGCCGCAGGATCCGGCCGCCGCGGGCCCCTGCACCGCCGCCCCCGGCCACCGGCGACCTCTCCGGCCTCGCCTCGCCCTCGCCGGCCGCCGGCGACCTCGGATCCGTCGGCCGTGAACGGGGCGCGCCGCCGCCTCGGTTCACGCGCCGGTCAAACCCTAGATCTGAGGGTTGTTTTTTTTCTAAGTCCTGGAGATTTTCAATTCAAGTGCTCCTATTCACGGCTCCGTAACTTTGCATCTGTAGCTCCGATTCATGCAAATAGCATATCAAAATGTTCATCTCAGAGAGTACATCATTTCATTCCATTGCATCATTTTCATTTGAGTTCATCTTGATGCCCGAAATGCTGTTAGAAGAGGGCTACTTGAGTTAATTGTCAGATCTGCTACTCCATTTAGATTTTTGTCATTTTTGCCATGGTTAATGTGTGCATGATATGCCCTGATGCTCTACATGTGTTTTGTTAAGGGTTTTGTCATCTTTCCAGAGGTGCAACCTATGTATTTTTGTGATGTGTGTGGTGACTGGTGCAAGCTTGCAAAGTGGTGCACTTGGTAATTCTGTTTTCAGGGACTTAGTAATTTCACTAAGTCCTGGACCTGTTTATCTCATGATGCCATATGTTCGTGTTGTTTCCTAGTGATCCGTGCCTCTTTTGAGGATGATCAGTAAGGATGTTTTGTTAATCTTGTAGTACTCTATCCATCCATGCCTTTGTTTGCAATTATGGAGCACCCTAGCTTGAGTCAATCGAGCTCTACTTTTGCTACTTCGTGAATCTAGGCAGATTGTCAACTTGTTTGCAATTTTGCCGGTGATGTTGTAGTTGATCCGTGCTTGCTATGCAATTGTTCTTGCCATGTCTAGCTTGCATTTTTGCCATGCTTGTTTGAACCTGTTAATGGATGAATTTGCCGTAGCTCAGTGTTAGATTTTGTTAAGCATCTTGTGTGCATCCCTGCCATGTATTTTGTTGTCATGTTTGGATGCTGTAGCATGTTCATCTCATCGCATTTAGATGGCTACTTGCTGTAAATCGCAGACCGGTGTCATTTTTGAATCGCTTGCCATTTCCAAACCGTAACTCCGATTCCGGCGTTCTTTATATCGTTTTCAAGCGATTTCATCTCATCTTTCCAGTGGCACACTTGTTTTTCCAAGTTGATACCAGGTTCATGCTTTCACTATCATATCTTGCATTTTGCATCCCGCGTTGCATCCCGCATATCATATCATCTTTGCATTGTGTTGTTTGAGTTTGCACGTGGTTGATTGTGTCCTTGTTGCTTGTTTTTCTTGTTTGGGTAGAGCCAGGAGATGAGTTCGCTAACGAGGAGCCCGTTGAGTTTGCTTTCGAGGATCCAGTCAACTCTGACAACTGTGCAGGCAAGATGATCATACCCTCGAAATCACTACTATCTTTGCTATGCTAGTTTGCTCGCTCTTTTGCTATGCCATTGCTACGATGCCTACCACTTGCTTTCAAGCCTCCCAAATTGCCATGTCAAACCTCTAACCCACCATTGTCCTAGCAAACCGTTGATTGGCTATGTTACCGCTTTGCTCAGCCCCTCTTATAGCGTTGCTAGTTGCAGGTGAAGATTGAAGGCCGTTCCTTGTTGGAACATTTATTTACTTGTTGGGATATCATTATATTATCTTGTTATCTTAATGCATCTATATACTTGGTAAAGGGTGGAAGGCTCAGCCTCTCGCTTAGTGTTTTGTTCCACTCTTGCCGCCCTAGTTTCCGTCATATCGGTGTTATGTTCCCGGATTTTGCGTTCCTTACGCGGTTGGGTTATAATGGGAACCCCTTGATAGTTCGCCTTGATTAAAGCTTTTCCAGCAATGCCCAACCTTGGTTTTACCATTTTCCACCTAGCCTTTTCTTTCCCTTGGGTTCTGCAGACTCAAGGGTCATCATTATTTTAACCCCCCCCCCCCGGGCCAGTGCTCCTCTGAGTGTTGGTCCAAACCGTCAGCCGCCGGTGGCTACCAGGGGCAACCCTGGGCTGGCCTACCGGAAGTTTGGACAATCTGAGTGTGCCCTGAGAAAGAGATATGTGCAGCTCCTATTGGGATTTGTCGGCACATTCGGGCGGTGTTGCCGGTCTAGTTTTAACCTGTCGAAGTGTCTTGAAGAACCGAGATACCGAGTCTGATCGGAACGTCTTGGGAGGAGGTCTATTCCTTCGTTGACCGTGAGAGCTTGTCATGGGCTAAGTTGGGACTCCCCTGCAGGGATTTGAACTTTCGAAAGCCGTGCCCGCGGTTATGGGCAGATGGGAATTTGTTAATGTCCGGTTGTAGATAACTTGAACCTTAATTAATTAAAATGAATCAACGGAGTGTGTTACCGTGATGGCCTCTTCTCGGCGGAGTCCGGGAAGTGGACACGGTGTTGGAGTAATGTTTGCGCAGCTTGCTCTCTAGTTTCTCGCTCGCGCTTTGCCTCCTCTTCTCGCTCTCTTTTGCGAATAAGTTAGCCACCATAGTTGCTAGTCGCTTGCTGCAGCTCCACATATTTCTACCTTGCCATACCTATAAGCTTAAATAGTCTTGATCGCGAGGGTGCGAGATTGCTGAGTCCCTATGGCTCATAGTTTACTATTACACCAGATGCAGGGCCTGATGATTCCGCTCCAGGAGATGCGTATGAGCTCAAGTGGGAGTTCGACGAAGACTCTCAATGTTACTATGTTTCCTTTCCCGTTGATCAGTAGTGGTGCCCAGTTGGGGGTGAACGGGACCGTTGTCGCATGTTGGGTTCTCTTTTATTTTGGCGCCGTAGTCGGGCCATGAGTGATTGGATGATGTAATGTTATTTATGTACTTGATTGACGTGGCGAGTGTAAGCCAACTATGTTATATCCCCTTTCATTATTATATTACATGGGATGTTGTGAAGATTGCCTAACTTGCGATGTATGCCTTCAATGCGATTATGCCTCTAGGTCGTGCCTCGACACGTGGGAGAATAGTCGCATCGAGGGTGTCAAGACGGCTTTCAGGACAAGCTTTGGTTCATATGAATACACTGTCATGTCTTTTGGCCTCGTCAACGCTCATCCGACGTTCTCCCGCATGATGAAATTCATCTTCAATGCCTACACCAATGACTTCGTTTTGGTCTATCTCGACGACATTCTGGTTTTCTCGAAGAACAAGGAAGATCATGCCAAGCACTTGCGTTTGGTTCTCGAAAAGCTCAGAGAACATCAGTTCTACGCCAAGTTCTCCAAGTGTGAATTTTGGCTCGATGAGGTTCTTTATCTTGGTCATATCATCTCTGCCAAGGGCATTGCCGTGAATCTCGAGAAGGTGTCTGCAATTGTGAATTGGGAACCTCCTCAGAACGTGAAGCAACTCCGTAGTTTTCTCGGTCTCGCAAGCTATTGCCGAAGATTCATTGGAAACTTTTCTAAGATCGCGAAGCCTCTCTCTAATCTTCTTCAGAAGCACGTCAAGTACGTTTGGTCTCCGGAGTGTGATATTGCTTTCAACACTTTGAAAGAGAAATTGATCACTGCTCCAGTTCTGACTCCGCCTGATGAATCCAAGCCGTACGAGGTCTTTTGTGATGCCTCTCTCCAAGGTCTTGGCGCAGTATTGATGCAAGAGAAGAAAGTTGTTGCTTATACTTCTCGCCAGTTGAAGCCTAATAAGAAGAACTACCCCACTCATGATCTAGAGTTGGCGGCAGTTGTGCATGCTCTTTTGACTTGGAGACATCTTCTATTGGAAGAAAAGTGGACATTTTCACTGATCACAAGAGTCTCAAGTACATCTTCACTCAGCCTAATCTCAACCTCAGGCAAACTCGATGGGTCGAAATGGTTCAAGAGTATAATCCGAGTATTGAGTATACTCCAGGCAAGGCTAATGTGATTGCTGACGCATTGAGCAGGAAAGCTTACTGCAACAGTCTTATTCTCAAGCCTTATCAACCCGAGCTTTGTGAAGCTTTCCGCAAACTTAATCTACAAATTGTTCCTCAAGGTTTCCTCGCCAACCTTCTAGTCTCTCCTACCTTGGAAGACCAGATTCGCCAAGCCCAGCTTCTTGATGCTATGGTGAAAAAGGTGAAGATTGGGATTGCAAGAGCCAGTCCAAGTACAAGTGCTACCGCCTTGATGACAAGGCTACTCTCTTCTTCGAGGATCGTATTGTTGTACCCAAAGGTGACCTCCGTAAAGTGATCATGAACGAGGCTCACAATTCTCTCCTCTCCATCCACCCTGGGAGCACGAAGATGTATCAGGACCTTAAGCAAGCTTATTGGTGGACTCGAATGAAGTGCGAGATTGCTCAATTCATGAATGAATGTGATGTCTGCAGAAGAGTGAAGGCAGAACACCAAAGGCCAGCAGGTCTCCTCCAACCTCTTGCCATTCCAGAATGGAAGTTTGACCACATTGAAATGGACTTCGTGACTGGGTTTCCAAAGTCCAAGCGTGGCAATGATGCTATATTCGTTGTCATCGACAAACTCACCAAAGTGCTCATTTTCTGCCTATCAAAGAGTCGATCACTGCAGCTCAATTGGCGGAACTCTATACCTCCCGTATTGTTTCTCTGCACGGTATTCCATAAGTGATCTCTTCAGACCGTGGCAGCATCTTTACCTTGAAGTTTTGGGATTCTTTTCAGAAGGCCATGGGCACCAACATCCGCTTCAGCACAGCTTTCCATCCTCAAACTAGCGGTCAAGTCGAGCGTGTCAACCAGATTCTTGAAGATATGCTTAGGGCTTGTGTGATCTCCTTCGGCATGAAGTGGGAGGATTGTCTTCCTTATGCTGAATTCTCCGACAACAATAGTTTTCAAGCAAGTTCGGGCAAGGCCCCATTTGAAATTCTGTATGGCAGGAAGTGCCGTACCCCTCTCAACTGGTCTGAAACTGGTGAACGTCAGGTTTTGGGTAATGACTTAATCACAGAGGCAGAGGAAATGTGCAAAGTCATTCGTGATAACCTCAAAGCAGCCCAATCCCGTCAGAAGAGCTACTATGATAGTAAGCACCGTGATTTGGCTTTCGAGATCGGAGATCATGCTTACATCCGCGTCTCTTCTATGAAAGGTACTCGTCGCTTCGGTATCAAAGGGAAGCTTGCCCCCAGATACGTGGGACCTTTCAAGATTGTCAGCAAGAGAGAAGACCTCGCCTATCAACTCGAGCTTCCTTCAAACTTTGCAAATGTTCACGACGTGTTCCATGTCTCTCAGCTTTGAAAGTGCTTCAAGACTCCTGACCGCACCGTCAACTTCGAGGACATTGAGCTCCAAGAAGATCTCTCTTATCGTGAGCACCCAGTTGCTATTCTTGAAGAGACTGAACGCAAGACTCGCAATAAGTCAATCAAATTTCTCAAAGTCAAGGGGTCACACCATTCCAGTCGTGAAGCTACCTGGGAACGGGAGGATCACCTCCGTTCTGAGTACCCGGCGTTCTTTCAGTCCTAGATCTCGGGAGGAGATCCTTTCATAGTGGTGGAGTGTTGTAACACCCCGGATGTAACTTTCCCAATTTGTACTCCAACTCTTGCTGTTTCTGGCGTTAAGTTATATTTATTTCCTCGGGTTCGGGTCTTTGTCTCCGTGTGTTGTTGTCGTTGTCATGCATCTCATATCATGTCATCATGTGCATTGCATTTGCATACGTGTTCATCTCATGCATTCGATCATTTTCCCCGTTGCCCGTTTTGCATTCCGGCGCTTTGTTCTCCTCCGGTGGTCATTTCTAGCTTTCTTTCATGTGTGGGGATTAAACATTTCCGGATTGGACCGAGACTTGCCAAGCAGCCTTGGTTTACTACCGGTAGACCGCCTGTCAAGTTTCGTACCATTTGGACTTCGTTTGATACTCCAACGGTTAACAGAGGGACCGAAAAGGCCTCGTGTGTGTTGCAGCCCAACACCCCTCCAATTTGGCCCAAAACCCACCTAAATCTGCTCCATCATCAAGAGCGTTCGATCACGATCGCGTGGCCGAAAACCGCACCTCATTTGGACTCTCCTAGCTCCCTCTACCTCTATTTAAAGAACCCCTCCGTTTTCGGATCTTCCTCTCCCCCCGAAACCCTAAAAAATCCACCTCGCGTGCCGGACATGTCCGTTTCTCGCCGGACAGACGCCGCCGCCGCCCGCAGCCACTGAGGGGCTGCCACATGGCATCGCGCCGCCGCCACCGCCGAAGCCCGCCGTGGCCCGAGCCGGGCCCCCGCGGCCCAGTCGCTCCCGCCGCCGCCCGGGTCGTTTCCCTTCTCCGCCCGCGCCGCCTTGCGCCCCCGCGCCGACCACCGCCGACTCGCCGGCCGCCGCGTGCCAACTCCGGCGGCTCGGCCCTCGCCTCCGACCACCGGCCCTCGCCTCTGCCCGCCGCCCGGTGCCTCCGGCGCCGCAAGATCCGGCCGCCGCGGGGCCCTGCGCCGCCGCCCCCGGCCACCGGCGACCTCTCCGGCCTCGCCTCGCCCTCGCCGGCCGCCGGCGACCTCGGATCCGCCGGCCGTGAACAGTGCTCGCCGCCGCCTCGGTTCGCGCGCCGGTCAAACCCTAGATCTGAGGGTTGTTTTTTTTTCTAAGTCCTGGAGATTTTCAATTCAAGTGCTCCTGTTTACGGCTCCGTAACTTTGCATCCGTAGCTCCGATTCATGCATATAGCATATCAAAATGTTCATCTCAGAGAGTACATCATTTCATTCCATTGCATCATTTTCATTTGAGTTCATCTTGATGCCCGAAATGCTGTTAGAAGAGGGCTACTTGAGTTAATTGTCAGATCTGCTACTCCGTTTAGATTTTTGTCATTTTTGCCATGGTTAATGTGTGCATGATATGCCCTGATGCTCTACGTGTGTTTTGTTAAGGGTTTTCTCATCTTTCCAGAGGTGCAACCCATGTATTTTTGTGATGTGTGTGGTGACTAGTGCAAGCTTGCAAAGTGGTGCACTTGGTAATTCTGTTTTCAGGGACTTAGTAATTTCACTAAGTCCTGAACCTGTTTATCTCATGATGCCATATGTTCGTGTTGTTTCCTAGTGATCCGTGCCTCTTTTGAGGATGATCAGTAAGGATGTTTTGTTAATCTTGTAGTGCTCTATCCATCCATGCCTTTGTTTGCAATTATGGAGCACCTTAGATTGAGTCAATCGAGCTCTACTTTTACTACTTCGTGAATCTGGGCAGATTGTCAACTTGTTTGCAATTTTGTCGGTGATGTTGTAGTTGATCTGTGCTTGCTTTGCTATTGTTCTTGCCATTTCTAGCTTGCATTTTGTGACTTCTTTTTGGGTGTATGCTTGTGTTGCCATGACTTGCACCGTAGTGAGTGCATCGAGCTTGTAAACATGCCTACTTGAGTTATATTTCAGCATGTGTCAGTTTTCACTAAGTCTGTGATCTGATTATGTTTTTGCTATGTTCACATGCTTGCAATTGTATTTTCTAATCCCTTTTGGCTCAAGGTCACTAAGGGACTTTTGTTAAGCTCTTTGAGTAGCTCCATGCCATGCTTTACTTTGCCATGTTCAGGTCCTGTAGCATGTAGTTTTGTTGCTCCGAAGAGTGCTACCTAATCTGAAATTCCAGACAAGTGTTAATTTCACAAAGTCTGAGATCTGTTTGCCATATGCATTTTTGCCATGCTTGTTTGAACCTGTTAATGGATGAATTGGCCATAGCTCAGTGCTAGACTTTTGTTAAGCATCTTGTGTGAATCCCTGCCATGTATTTTGTTGTCATGTTTGGGTGCTGTAGCATGTTCATTTCATTGCATTTAGATGCCTACTTGCTGTAAATCGCAGACCGGTGTCATTTTTGAATCGCTCGCCATTTCCAAACCGTAACTCCGATTTCGGCGTTCTTTATATCGTTTTCAAGAGATTTCATCTCATATTTCCAGTGGCACACTTGGTTTTCCAAGTTGAGGCCAGGTTCATGCATTTCCTATCATATTTTGCATTTCACATCCCGCATCGCATCCCGCTTAGCATACCATCTTTGCATTGCGTTGTTTGAGTTTGCACGTGGTTGATTGTATCCTTGTTGGTTGTTTGTCTTGTTTGGGTAGAGCCGGGAGACGAGTTCGCTACCAAGGAGCCCGTTGAGTTTGCTTTCGAGGATCCAGTCAATTCTGACAACTGTGCAGGCAAGATGATCATACCCTCGAAATCACTACTATCTTTGCTATGCTAGTTTGCTCGCTCTTTTGCTATGCCATTGCTACGATGCCTACCATTTGCTTGCAAGCCTCCCATATTGCCATGTCAAACCTCTAACCCTTCATTGTCCTAGCAAACCGTTGATTGGCTATGTTACCGCTTTGCTCAGCCCCTCTTATAGCGTTGCTAGTTGCAGGTGAAGATTGGAGGCCGTTCCTTGTTGGAATATGTTCTATTTACTTGTTGGGATATCATTATATTATCTTGTTATCTTAATGCATCTATATACTTGGTAAAGGATGGAAGGCTCGGCCTCTCGCTTAGTGTTTTGTTCCACTCTTGCCGCCCTAGTTTCCGTCATATCGGTGTTATGTTCCCGGATTTTGCGTTCCTTACGCGGTTGGGTTATAATGGGAACCCCTTGATAGTTCGCCTTGATTAAAGCTTTTCCAGCAATGCCCAACCTTGGTTTTACCATTTGCCACCTAGCCTTTTCTTTCCCTTGGGTTCTGCAGACTCAAGGGTCATCATTATTTTAACCCCCCCCCCCCCCGGGGCTAGTGCTCCTCTGAGTGTTGGTCCAAACCGTCAGCCGCCGGTGGCTACCAGGGGCAACCCTGGGCTGGCCTACCGGAAGTTTGGACAATCTGAGTGTGCCCTGAGAAAGAGATATGTGCACTTCTATCGGGATTTGTCAACACATTCGGGCGGTGTTGCTAGTCTTGTTTTAACCTGTCGAAGTGTCTTGAAGAATCGAGATACCGAGTCTGATCGGAACGTCTTGGGAGGAGGTTTATTCCTTCGTTGACCGTGAGAGCTTGTCATGGGCTAAGTTGGGACTCTCCTGCAGGGATTTGAACTTTCGAAAGCCGTGCCCGCGGTTATGGGCAGATGGGAATTTGTTAATGTCCGGTTGTAGATAACTTGAACCTTAATTAATTAAAATGAATCAACGGAGTGTGTTACCGTGATGGCCTCTTCTCGGCGGATTCCGGGAAGTGGACACGGTGTTGGAGTAATGTTTGCGCAGGTTGCTCTCTAGTTTCTCGCTCGCGCTTTGCCTCCTCTTCTCGCTCTCTTTTGCGAATAAGTTAGTCACCATACTTGCTAGTCGCTTGCTGCAGCTGCACATATTTCTACCTTGCCATACCTATGAGCTTAAATAGTCTTGATCGCGAGGGTGCGAGATTGCTGAGTCCCTATGGCTCACAGTTTACTATTACACCAGATGCAGGGCCTCATGATTCCGCTCCAGGAGACGCGTATGAGCTCAAGTGGGAGTTCAACGAAGACTCTCAACGTTACTAAGTTTCCTTTCCCGTTGATCAGTAGTGGTGCCCAGTTGGGGGTGAACGGGACCGTTGTCGCATGTTGGGTTCTCTTTTATTTTGGCGCCATAGTCGGGCCATGAGTGATTGGATGATGTAATGTTATTTATGTACTTGATTGACGTGGCGAGTGTATGCCAACTATGTTATATCCCCTTTCATTATTATATTACATGGGATGTTGTGAAGATTGCCTAACTTGCGACGTATGCCTTCAATGCGATTATGCCTCTAAGTCGTGCCTCGACACGTGGGAGATATATTCGCATCGAGGGTGTTACATGGTGTAAGGAGCCAGCTCTATGGCCCACTTGGCCACTCGGCCAGAAGCATCTCGGCTACCAATGATCTCGGCAAGCGGGGCCTTGCAGACCATCGTGATTGGATACTCTTGAAAGTAATGCTTCAATTTCTTGGCAGCAAAGTGTACGCCATAGCACATCTTCTGGTAGTGGGGGTAGTTCTGCTTGGAGGTCGACAGTACCTCGCTCAGGTAATATACCGGTCTCTGGACGGGCAGCGCCTTGCCTTCCTCCTTGCGCTCCACTACAATGACCGTGCTGACTACTCGACTGGTGGCGGCGATGTACAGGAGCATAGGTTCCTTGGGAGTCGGAGCCGCCAGGACAGGTGGAGTAGTCAACATCTTCTTCAACTGGTGAAAAGCTTCATCCGCTTTATGGTTCCACTCGAAAAAAGTGGTCTTCTTCATGAGTTGGTACAAGGGAAGAGCTTTATCGCCCAGCCGACTGATGAATCGGCTGATGGACGCTAAGCAGCCGGTGAACTTCTGCACATCCAGCAGTCGGCTGGGTACCTCCATTCTCTCAATGGCCTTGATTTTTACTGGGTTGCATTCTATGCCGCGTTCAGAGACCAGGAAGCCAAGGAGCTGGTCGGCTGGTACTCCGAAGACGCATTTCTCGGGGTTGAGCTTGATCTGGAACCGGCGTAGGTTCTCAAAGGTCTCCTTGAGGTCCTCCAGCAACGTCCCATGCTTTTCCGTCTTCACCACCACGTCGTCCACGTAAACGTGGGCGTTCCTGCCGAGCTGCTTGAGGAGGCACTTCTGCATGCAATGCTGAAGGTGGCGCCGGCGTTCCTTAAGCCGAACATCATGGTGAGGTAGCAGAAGGCTCCAAACGGCGTGATGAAGGCGGTTTTCAGTCTGTCGGCCGGGTTCAGCTTGATCTGGTGATATCCTGAATATGCATCCAAAAAACTCAACAGATCACATCCGGCTGTGGAGTCTATCACCTGATCGATTCTTGGTAAAGCAAATGGGTCCTTGGGCAGGCCTTGTTGAGGCTCGTGTAGTCAATACACATTCGCCACTGCTTGTTCTTCTTTAGTACCAGGACCGTATTTGCTAGCCATTCTCAAAAGAATACTTCCATAATGAAGTCGGCTGCTAGGAGTCGGGCTATCTCTTCTCCGACAACTCTTCTCTTCTCTTCTGATAGGCGGCGCAGGGGCTTCCTGACCGGCTTTGCATCAGATCGGACATGTAACTTGTGCTCGGCGAATTCCGTCGGTACACCTGGCATGTCCTTGGGGGACCATGCAAAGATGTCTCGATTCTCACGAAGGAAATCGACGAGCTCGCCTTCCTATTTGCTGTCGAGGTTTGCACCTACGACGGCGTACCTCTCTGGGTGCTCCGGGTCCAATGGTATCTTCTTTGTCTCTTTCGCTGGCTTGAACGAACCCTCGGTCTCCGACTCTTTTGGGTTGGGCGACACCTCAGGCTGCTTGCCGGCCATCGCCACAACTCGCTCAAGGAGCCGCTTCTCAGCCGCGATTACCAAGGATTCGGCCAGCCGACTGCTCTCTGCTGCGCAAGCGGGCGACTTCCGGTAGTCGCCAGCCACAGTCAGAATTCCCTTGGAACTGGGCATCTTCATCTTGAGGTAGGCGTAGTGGGGGACCGCCATGAACTTGGCCAAGGTAGGTCAGCCAAGCAGCGCATGGTATGGGCTCTCAAGATCCACCACCTCAAACCAAACGGGCTCTCTACGGAAGTGATCTTTGTCCCCAAAGAGGACGTCCATTAGGATCCTGCCGATTGGCGAGCAGGAAAGCCCAGGAACAATGCCGTGGAACACAGTTCGGCTGTTTTGAAGCTGTCTTTGCTTGATTCCCAACTTCTCGGCTCGTTTGTCCGTAGCAAAGGTGGCGTCCAGGACCAAGGCGTAGGAGCCCGGACTCGGCATCACCTCTGGGTGGTCAGCCCTGCTCCAGCTGATGGACTTCTTAGACCAGTGCATGAACTTTGGCGTCTCTGACGCTACCGCGTTCATCTCTTGTCGCTGCAGCCTCCTGCTGCGTCGATCATCTGCCACACTGGTGAGCACCACATAGGCTCCATGCTCTTCAGGGTATTCGCTTGTACTGCGCCGACTGGCCTGACAGCCGGCTGCTGGGGCGGAGGCGGAGGCGGCTGCCCAGCAGGCGGGGGAGGCAGGAGGCCGTCTCCCTTGGCGATCCTGGTGAGCCAGTGGCACTTCCAGGTGGTGTGATTCGACGGCTTTGCGCCGCTGTGGAACTTGCAAGGTCCATCCAAGGTCTGCTCATAGGAGAAGGCCGGCAACCAGTTTGGCTTGCCGCCTTTCTGTCGCTTGGGCGGGGGCTGCTCTTCTGGCCGCTGGGCTTCAACGGTCGCGACCTGCCGGCTGCTGGAAGCCGGCTGCGGGGCCTTGCGCTTGTTGTCGCCCTGCTGTTGTCGCTGGCCGGCGTCTGCCGCCGGAGTTCTTGGAGCTTGAGGAGCCACTTTGCCAGTCGTGCTGAGTTGAATTTCCGCCTTCATGGAGGAGTCGGCCGTGGCGTACTTGTCCGCTATGATCAGCAGCTCGTCGAGGGTTTCTGGCTCATTGCAAAGGAGCTTGTGCTTGAGGAGGGTGCCTTCTCTGCACCCGGTCGTGAAGTACTCGATGGCCTGCACCTCGTGCACGCCCTCGCAGGAGTTTCAGAGCTCAGCCCAACGCGTGAGGTAATCGCGAGTCGACTCGTCGGGGCCTTGCACGCACAAGGAGAGCTGACGAGGCTTGGGAGGATGCTTGTACGTGCTGGTGAAGTTGCGGACGAACGCTTCGGTGAAGTCGACCCAGCTGTTGATGCTGCGGGTTTTTAGGCTGTTCAGCCATGTCCGGGCCGTGCCCTGGAGCATGAGCGGAACGTACTTTATGGCGGCACGCTTGTTGCCGTTTGCTATGCTGACAGCTGTGGAGTAGTCGACTAGCCAGTCTTCCGGCTTCACGGAGCCGGTATACTTGGGCGTGTCTCTGGGGAGCGTGAACCCTCTGGGAAAGGGCTCGTCCCGAATGCGGGGCCCGAAACAAGGCGGACCCAGCTCATCTTCTTCTTCCAGTGCTAAGGATCGGTGGAGTCGGTCGATCCGATGGCGGGCGTCGTTCTCTCCAACTCCCTCTCGGCGGCCAAGGCGGTCACCGAGAGTCGGATGGTCAACAGGCGGCGGGGAGACTCGCCTCTCCTTGCGGGGACGGGGAGGCGGACAGTCGTCCCGTCGTTCCACCGTCCTTGGGCGGCCGTCTCGGTCGCGCTCTATGGTAATGCGAGTCCGACTGTGGCTGACAGTCGGCTCCTTGTCTCTTCTTCCTCGGCCGCCGCCAGTCGGCGTCCGAGAGGTCGCGCCTTGGTCTCGGTGAAGGTCATCGCTGGGCCGTTGAGGTGCCTCCGCGCGGCAGCCGGCCTCGTTCTGCGCGGCGGCCGCGTCGAGAAGCCGTTGGACTCGCTCCATCATGAGGCGGCGTTCTTCGCCCTCGAAATTGTCCAGCTCATCCACCGCTGCCTGGGCGGCTCGGATGTTCTCTGCTGGTGTAGCGTACACAGGGCGGCTTGCCCCAAACAGGTTGGCGATGGCTACGCCGCGCTGCCGGACCGCGCCAAGGCGGATGGGCTCCGCCAGGGCCGGCGAGCCGCCGACGGCATGATCCATCTCCCGCTGGTAGGCTTCTGACAAGTGCCTCATGCTTGCCAGCTTCTTCGCGCCTTCAACGAGCTGAAGGCGGCGCGCTTCCAACGTCTCTGCGTCAGCGTCTTCCGGAATGGGCGCAGTTAGGTCTTGCAGCGCCGCGCCGAGTGAGTCGGGCGCTCCTCCGGCGGGGAATTCATCATGACTGATGACTAGCACCTCAGTGACGATGCTTCCGTCGCTTTCTGCGTGGGGGAGAGGTTCGTCGTAGACCACCACGTTGGTGGGGAACGCATCGAGCGACGCGGTGTCGGAGTCGACCAGCATCGGGTCGGTGGAGCCTACGGACTCCAAGTCTACGGCAGGCTTGCCGGAAACGTGGAGTTGATCGAGGAGGCCCGCGAGGAGGTTCTCGGGGCCGTCCGTGCCTGCGTTGGATGCAGTTTCGTCGGAGAGGCGGACCTCGCCGACGAGTTCGGCCAAGGAGCTGACCGCGCAGGCGATCTCAACGCCGCTTAGCGCGTCGGCGCAAACTCCATCTGGCGTGCCAGGCTGGCTGCGCTCGCCAGGGAGGAAAAGGGTTCCCGTCCAGAACAGATCTCCGGACGGCGGTGCACCAGGCCCCACGGTGGGCGCCAAATGTCGGGGGTTTGGTGCGACATATGCCAACGGATGGCTTATCATGGTGGGGGCGAGTAGAATGTCGCCGGTGCCTGGAAACGAGATGAGGCGAAGACATGCACGCCGGCGAATCTTACCCAGCTTCGGGGCTCTCCGGGGAGATAATACCCCTACTGCTGCTCTGCGGGGTGTCCGCATGATCACTATGGCAAAGTGCTTACACAGTTGCTCCTTGAGCTGTTTTCTGGTGGTAGGAGAGGGCAAGGCTAGCTCTCTCCCTTCTATATGATCTGGTCTAGAGCTAATGGGTTCCAACCCTTTGCATGGGTGCTCTGGGGGGGTTTATATAGGCCTACCCCCCAGGGGTACAATGGTAATCCGGCTGCGCGTGGGCCCAGCCATCAATGTCTCTGGCCTCCGTCTTCTCTGCTGACCGCTGGGGCCCGCCGACTGGCCGGGTACGGAGCCGACAGGCCGCGTCCGCCGCGGGCGGGTCTTGCCGACTGCTGGTTACTGTAGTCGTACTTCTGATGACGCGGGCTTGATCATGAGGCCATGGCAACAGCCCCGCCGCCTGGCGGGCGATCACTGTTGCCACTCCCCATCTCATCTTGATTAATGGCGCGTGGGCCCCGGGGGAGAGCTCGGCCGACTCCCGACGGGTCCGACTGGTGGTTCTCCCGCCGTCTCCCAAGGTCTCACTGACTGGTAGACCTGGCTGCCTCCAGGCCGTACAGACAAGCCGTCATGGGTGCAGGATTCGGCCCTGCGGTGCTGATGTCAGGGCTGGCATGGCAACAGTGCCACGCCGCACGGTGATCTTCTGGGGTACGGCGTGCTGTGGCCATGCCTGCCCTTGGTGAGGGGCGGGGGTGGGCTTTGCTGTAGCCACGCCCCTGCCTCGTCCCCTTTGATGAGGTCATGGGGTTTGTTGGAGTCGCAGGCCGACTCCCCAAAGCCGGCTTCTCTGGAAGTCGTCCCTGGGACTCGGCCGTAAGCGGGCAGTCGGCCGCCTTGCCGTCGACTCCTCAGGAGGCGGCTCTTTATCCTGAGGTCGTGAGGGGCGCAGCCTGCCCCGATGTCTTGAAAGGTCATGGGACTCGGGTTGGCCTACCCGTGGCCCATTACTCCGACAAGCTTCCACAGCCAGAGGCGGAGTTCCACACCGACTCCGGTGACAACTCGGGCGACGACCCCGACGACGACTCCGGCGACCACTCCGGCGATGACTCTGACAACGATGGACAACTTGTTAGTCATCTATACCCATTTATGTGTCAAATAGATCCTAGGGTTTCTCTGGTTACTCCTGCCTCCCCCTTTTTGGAATAGATATCCTATGGTTATGTTCTCTCAATTCATGAAATCTGAGTAAGTTTTGTTAGATCCGTGTAGTGTATTGATTGTTTGAATGGTACAAGTGATAAGTGATTAGTTGTTTCATCTATGCAAATGATTTCTGCTAGTAATCTGACTAGGGTTAGTGTTCGTGCTAATAATTTCTAGCCAGAACTTGACAATTGATTTTGAATGACCTACATATATGTTTGTGCCATTATTTTTTTCAAGGTTGGTCTGTACATAGACGACTGCGCTTAAAAATCGAACCATAATCTCTGGATATGTATAAAAATAGCCATAAATTTCTAATCCTACTTCACGGCATGTAAACATTGATTTGATGTCAAATTTGTTTTACTATTTGTATAGGTGTTGTCTGACAATGTGGACAGCGAGGATGAAGATGTCCAGAGGAGGTACAAAAGGCAAATCCTGAGGGAGATTTATTCGGGAATGCATAACAGGCATATTAGGACCTGGGATGGCGGCTATCGATGCCCATTTTGCAACCACAAGATTCATGACGTGTATCAAAGTGTTCTAGCGCATGCAAGAGGACGGGCCATTGGTTCCTTCAAGCAGAAGTATTCTCGCAGGATGGAGCACGGCGCGTACTCCGAGTACCCGGAGAAGCTTCGGGATCGTGCCGCCATGTGAGATGAGATGTGGGATTGAACTATGTATGCTTGAGTATGCTTAATGACGGTTGAACTATGTACTTATGTTTGAACAATGCTTGTGTATGTGTACGCTTATTATCTATGTCTGAGTATGTTTAATCTATGTTTACTTATGTCTAACTGTGGGATATGGATGCAATCAGTTCGGCTAATGGAATCTACCTTCGTCCTCGTTTATTGGTCCCCTTTGTAATTTGTGTTAAATTTTGATCAAAGATTTAACTGACAAAATGTTACACTACTAGGGAAAAGCTTATACACAGAAACTTAGCAGCAGCGCTGTTTAAAAATAGACGCTACTGCTATTTAGCAGTAGCGCTCTCTACAAAACTGCGGTACTAATATCCCTTTAACAGTAGCGCGATAGAAGAGAACAGCGTTACTACTAAAATTGCGAGGGCGTTGCCTCCAGACTAGGTATAGTAGTAGCGCTCTTTCTACTTAGGACTAGCGTGTTTCGCAACACACGCTACTACTTACTGCTGCACCATCCACCTCATCCACTCCCACCCACCAATCTTCTCATTCCCTAATCCTCACAGCCGCCACGCCTCCTGCTCCCACACCGGCGCCGCCTCCTCCATCTCCCTCAGCAACGCACAGCTCCTCCACCTTGCTGGATGCGACGCCCCCTCCCCCCTCCCCCTAAACCCACAACCCCGCCGTGGGGGCGCGTCCGCGGCGGCTGCCCTTCCACGCCGTCTCCGTCCGCCCCTGCCGCTCCGCTGTCTCCTCCGTCTCTGCCTCCTCCCCACAGCAAGCGCCGGGACCGGGCGATGGCGACGATGCCAACGAGCCCACCGGCGTGCCCGTGCCCTTCTCCCGTGAATCCGCCATCGCGCTGCCTCGTAAGGCCGACAATATGTTTATTTTCTGCTTGGTGCTCGCTCGCTGCGGTTCTGCAGGTATAATATGATGTGCTTGCTTGTGAATGCAGGGCCGCTGACGAGCGCAGATCTGATGGGGGAGGCCAGCGGGGAAGGCCTCAGGGTAAGTCTGTTTCTTGTAGGAAGTCTTGCAGCTAACTGCTGAAAAAAGTGGCATGTAAATCTGATTGATGAAAATTGTTGTATGCCATCAGAAGGCTGTTTGTTTGTCTGAATTCTTAAGCTATATGCACATGTTTAGATGTGCAAATTCTCGAGATTAAAGAGTTAGGGTCAGTAGATAATAGTAAGATTAACCCGTCAGGGTAAGTTTCCAAATGTAACTGAAAATTAAACTGCTGTATTATTTTCTTCAGTTGGTGAGGCAGTTCAAGATTAATCTGTGTCCTTGCACGGTTACTTTCACCTACCTAATTCAACTTCTTCCTCCTTTTCACTTGATTTTATTTCACCATGATTCAACTGCTCTCTCTCCAGATCTGAATGAAATAGGGCATCCAGCCATCTGGTTCCATTATTTTGGGAGCCTTGACTGAATATGTTTTGAGCCAGAGGTGTCAAAATGAACACTGACGGTCACGGGAGTCCCTCGGGGGCATCCGATAAAATACTAGCTCAGGGAAAAGATCAAGTTGATTAGAAGAGATTCGCTGACGGAGTTTCTTCCAAAAGCTCGGGTTGACGGGGAGAGACGACACTGCTAGTTTGCTGAAGTGGTAGGTTACCATTCAGGTCAGTCCCCAATACTCTTCTTCCTTGGGCTCCAGAATTTACTTGCATTAGGGAGTTAGCCGAGCCACATTTAACCTGGTGAAGACAAGATTACGACTTCAGTACATTGATAGTCAACAGAAGAACACAACTAAAATATGTGCAGAAGTTAGTTAGGCTGTAGCCAGAAGATGTAGAGACAGTTTGGTTGTGATTCCTGTCGGTGGACTGATGAAATTTTTGGTAGAGCAATTCAGGTGTGTAGTTGGATGGATGAATATACCTTGCATACATCTCTAGGATTTAGAAAATGAAGCTAACAACTTGATGATATACCTTGAATTATCAGTTTGATGGGGATAAGGCTGGTCTGAGTCTGCTGGTTCTGTGCACAGCTCTAGAAGAGCTCAACAACATGTAGAAATGTAGAGCTGGCGCTTGGCGCTTAGGCATTTAATTTGTTTCTATAGCGGTGAATTCTGGCAGCAAAGCCACTTCATTTCGAGCAGTAATGTAGCCCTGTATTGGTAAACTAGTGAGTGCTTTGTCTGTGCTAGTACCTCATGATTTCATCCTTGTATAAGCACAAAATAAATTATTCACCCCGCCATTGTCACTGTTTCCTAATTCAGTACAGCAAACCTCCTATGTTTTTTGCGAAAAATAAGTGTGAAACGTTCTAGTGCTGACCCCACAAGTACCTAGCATTCTGAATGTGTCTATTTCCTTTGATCCCTAGGTAATCTGTTAGGTACAAAAACTTTGAATCGCTCTGTGGGTGGGTTGCTAAATATACAACATGTAGAGATGTACAACTGAAGCTTGGTACTTACTTAGTCATTCAATTTGTTGCTACTTGGTAGTACACACACGATGAAGTCTAGTTGATTTTTCATATGGTATAGATTGTTAGCAGCTGATGCTCTTCATTTCAAGCAGTAATGTAGTGCCGACTCAGGAAACCTCTGAAAGTCTCCCATGTTTTCTGCATTTGAAAAGATTGCAGGACAGACTTCACAAATACCCTCCCCGCTTTACTGAAATGGGCTCTTCTCTTTTATTCCCTAAAATAGTTTTGGTTGCAATGGAGTGGGCTAAGATTGTTGGCGATGTAGTGGTCTCTTACTAGTCACTAAGATATCATTCCATAAGCTGTAATCAATCATATCCAAAACACAAATTATTATCCCCACTTCTGTCCCTGTTTATTTTCTTGGATTTAAACAATGGATTGATCTCTTAGCCACCAATATATCATTCTGTAAGCTGTAATCAATAGTATCCAAATGGAATGGGACCTTTCTTTTATTTGAAACTTCCAAATCAAGGGTTTTCCTTGAAATATATTCACGGTGGTGTAAGTGATTTAACTTTCGAACAGAAACTTTTACAAGGTTTTGGTTGCTTTGACAGTACAGTATGTTCTACTGTACATTATATTTCCATATCTATATAATTTAGTTTGAGAAAGTAACTTAAGGAGGTGTATCCCTTTTTATAATTCCTCTACACTACTCAATCGCTATCTGCCTCTAATTATTATAGTGACTGGGTGCAGGGTGATCGACGAGGACTACTGCGGCCTGATGGGAGTCGTGCTCTTCAACTACTCGGAGGCAGACTTCACCGTGAAGCCCCGCGACCGCGTCATACAGATTATCGTCCAGGTGATTGCAACGCAGGAGGTCCCCGGGGTGGAGGACCTCGACGCCACCGTCCGGAGGTCACCGAGGTGGAGGACGACACCACCGTTCGGAGCTCCTCAAGGTGGAGGACCTCGACGCTTTGTACATACATCTAGAGAAGTGGTCTGGTTAGGTTGGTGGTGAAACTCTAGTGAAGGTACCAACCTTTTGATGATGGTTGTGTGTGTCCTCGTGATCTCTTCGAGTTGAGATGTTGAATGTTGCATCCATGAACACTACAGGTGTTAAGATGGTTCTGTGAAATTTATTTTGCACTAGACGTGTCTCTCATCTCCATTCATGAATACTGCATCTATTTTTATCTTGAATGTTGCATCCATGAACACTACAGGTCAAGAAAAATTATATCGTTGGATGCGTATTTCAACATAGTGTTCAATGATGTAATTTTGGTGACATGCATAAACATTTCTTAGTTAAATATTTGGTACAAATTACAAAGGGGACCAATAAACTAGGACGGAGGTAGTATGTCAATCACACACGGTTCCAGTTTTAGTGTGCAATGACTTTCATTTTGCCTGTTGCGTTAATTACACACGGTTGGCTTTAGCAAACTGTTACCTCCGAAATTCTTTGTGGGACAGAAAACCCTCACCACCCAATTAAAAAAAACCTCACCATCCCCACGTCACAAAAACCCTCACCCCGCCTGCCACCCCCTCCGGTCCCCATTCACACATGCACAAGCTGCTCCGAGTCTATGCATGGCACCGCCTATCACGGCGGTAACCACTTAGCTCGACGCATGTCGCCACCGCCAGGCTGCTGGCAAATCCCACTGCATTTCGCCACTTCCGCTTCTCGCCGCCTATCGCCATTGACTTTCTCGACACTGCTCGCGATCGACCCAGCTCCGCTCGGTTGGGGAACTGGCTGTACTGAGGGTTCTTTCTCATGGACAACAAGGTAACTAATTTAATGAGATGTTATCTCATCTATTATCCCAGTTCATCTGCCTCCTTTAATCACCTGGCCGAAATCACCGTGAATTCATTTTTATTCGAGCTGATTTGAGGGTTTTCTTTCATTCATAGTGTACAGTGCGCAGACACATCAGGACTTTGCGGCCTCCACCAGACATTCCACCTCACCGTACCAAATGACTTGAGGATGCGCGCGGTATGTTCAATCTCACCCTAAATCGGTTGGCATGGCCTACTTTCCTGAACATATACTAAATATTGCTACATTTGGATAAAAGGTGCCACATACACCATATACATCAAAGAGGATTTGTTCCTCTTCTTTCTATATTAGGCAAATTAATGATGTATTGTTCGTTCGATTACTCTCATATTTCCATGTCATCATGTTTACCCTATCTGTTTAATTATAGATTTTTGTCCTTCGATTTCAACTGCTGTGTAGTTCTTTCATTTTGGGCCCATATTTGATGTTACCATATTTTCTTTAACAATCCTACCATTTTCTGTAGCGCGTCCCTTGCTATGCAACAAAATCTGCAGTGCACAATCTTTCCCTTTACATAAATCAAGACTGCAGGGATGTCATACTGAACACAAACCATGGATTTGCAATCATTGCTACTGTAAGACTTGATGAACGTGGTGACTCCTATTTTGGCACTGGTCTTTGGAAAGAAATTTCTAAGTTTTATGTAGTGAAAGCTGGCACTAAAATTGCACTGCACATAAAAGAGTCTGGTCATGAGATATATGCTAACTTCCCCGACGATATCATCCGTCCAGACTTTGTTCGAAGTAAGTTTTCTTTTCATGTATCTGCATGTTGACTTACCCAGCAATATCAAATGAATTGTGTAGTATTTAAGCAGCCAATTGTTATTCCTTTTCTTACTATATTCCTACCTAATAACTTCTAGTTACCAATACACTTCTCTATTGCCCTATTTAACTAAATATTCCATGTACTCCCACTTCTATCATAAAGCACCACTGACAAGGACACTTCGGAGGTGGAGAACGAGGCTGCCAACAAGCGAAGGCGGGGCGAGCAAGAACCGCAAGCGACTCCAGCGGGCTTAGACTTCATCAGCAGCCTCCCCGATGATATGTTGACAGTCATCATCTCCCTCCTCCCAATCAAATATGGGGTGCGGACAACCGTCCTTTCCTGGCGGTGGCGCCCCCTATGGAACTCCACCCCTCTCAACCTCATCGACACCCACGAGCTCTGCCATGATTATCGCAAATGCTTGGATGCGTTCTCTAAGATCCTCGGCAGTCACCTTGGCCCAACCAGAGGTCTTAGAATGGGCAAGTTCCGTTCCAACGGCAAGGACCGAGCCAAGCTTGACGACTGGTTCCGATCCCCCGCCCTAGATCAGCTCGAGGAGCTCACTTTTGATGATGGGCATATGCGCTCGCTGCCAACGTTCGCACTCCGCCTCGCGCCCACGCTATGCGTCGCCAAGTTCGGGAACTGCCATCCCCCCTTTAATGACGCGCCCGCTCTTATTCTCCCACGACTGAAGCACCTTGAGCTCGTCATCGTATGCCTCCCAAACGGTGACATTGAGCGCCTGCTCCATGGTTGTACTGCACTCGAGTACCTTTGTCTTCAGGCGATCAATGGGTTGAGTAGCTTCCACATCACCTCCATGACTCTCCGGACTATTTATGTGTGTTGCTGGTGCGGCAACAAGACATCACAAGATGTGTACCATGGTATGGTCATTGAGGACACACCTGCACTTGAGAGATTACTTGTAGTTGATCAAGAAGGTCCAACAAGAATCAATGCCATTTCTGCGCCGAAATTGACAGTGGTGGGCTACTCGTCTGACAAATACTCCGAACTTGTTATTGGATCCACACCCGTTCAGGTACAACAACCGCCTTCTACCACTCCTTCTACAAATTAACATTATTTCTAATTTTGAAGATGCATGTTCGTCTGTCATCCAGAAAATGATTCCGACAAGCTTGACCCGAAACTGCGCATAGTGAAGGTCTTGGCACTAGAATCTATCGGCCCCAATCTGGAGCAAGTTGCTAGTTTCCCGAGATGCTTTCCGTTCCTGGAGAAGCTATATATCGAGGTGATGTTCCTTTCCTGTTAAATATTAACCATAAGGGAGTTCAATTTGTGACACCTTTTTCCAAGTTTACAATGACAATGTACTACGATTTCTGAAGGAATTTTTTGGAGGATTTCAGTACATACATGCCCCCCCCCCACCATATTGGTTGCTTGATCCATATGGTTACAATCCATAAGCATTTCTCCTTTGGATTCATCTGTACTAGTTTTCTTAGGGAACTTTTCATCCACTCCAACCTCTTGTGAAGAAGGCTACATTTTTCTAGATTGTAATAAAATGCCCATGTTAATCATGTCAGATCGAAGATGGCATGTTAGTACATTTTACAAATCCTGCAAACCAAATAGGCATGTAGTAGTGTTCAAAACTGCATGTAGGCACTAACACATTTTCTTCTTTTGCAGATAAATTAGGACCATTGGTGGATAATGTGATACAATATAACAATCACGTCGACTGCCTAGATCTGCATCTCTTAGAAATTACTTTGAACTCCTACTAAGGGACCTTACCAGAGATTATATTAGCCAGGTTTTTTGTTGTCAGAGCAAGGGTGCTTAACATAATGAGGTTTGCCTTACATTTATTTCGCAAAAATGAATGGTTTGTTGATCAGTGCCGTCGGCTGTGGCAGAATGGAATAGGCTCCGAAAATGTTGAATTTCATTTTGAAACTTCAGATGACAGAGTAATCAGAAGTCATCGTGTCAACCCCATACATGACTTCTCAGTGACTGGCCCCTTTGCAAAAATTATGAGGTTTCAAAACCAGATTTAGAAGTGGTAATATTAGTTTGAACCTCTCTGATATCCATGTTCAGCGGATCAGCGCGAGCGTTTGCAGTTGATGAGCTGAATTTCATTTCTAATATCAGTTTGAACCTTGTAATCTTTGAATTTGAGCCATATAACTCTGGAATTTGAAACTTGTAATATTTTAAGCTTTTGTTGTACAATCGTTGAAATGGCATCGTATGAGACTCGTATATTGGTAGCACTATTTTGACCTTAATATGCAATGGTCTTAGATTTTATTAACCATTCTCGAATCTGTTTACCTTGTCGATCTCATAGCACACGAGCTGTATAGCTAACTCGACTGCGATCTTCGACCTAATTGCACATGGTTGGTTTCTTCAACTGTGTGCCCTATAGAGCGCAGAATTAATTATCGCACTCGAGTGTCCATCATCACCCTTCTGTGTAACTTTGACCTCATCACCCATGGGTAAACTTATGACCAAAGTCATTCCACACACTTTGTTTTTACAAAGCTTTTTGCCAATAAACGCCCATGATTTGTCCCTCTTATAGCCTGGCCAAACTAGCCAGGCAGGACACTTGCGCGGTAAACCGCGCAGTAGCGCGGGAACAGGCTCACCGACGATATATTTGGCGCCTCTCCGAGCCCACGCATGGTCAAACGAAACACGTGTGGTGCGGTGTTGTCAAGCGTGCACTGGAATCCTCCGCTATGAACATCGTGACAATACGTGACGATTACAGGCCGGCCGACCCCCATTTATTACAACGGACATTTAACCCTTGTGTTTCTTCAACCTTTCGATCGCGCCCCACCATAGCAAGAAGCACACCCACCACGACAAATTCTTAGAGGGTATCCTGCGCGGCTCTAATGGCGCTCTGAGCGGCTACCGATGACGAGTAGCAGTTCACCATGCATGTCGTGGTGGACCACCACAGAAGGTTCATGGACCTCTCAGTGGTGTACACCAACAACCCTGTCTAGGTGGAGCACTCCGTCCACATCATGGAGCTGTTGCTTGCCGAGGAGAAGTATAAGGTGGTCGGGTTCGACCTCGAGTACACCCGCGCTTGTGTCGGGTCTTATCCCAAGGTCGCCGTCGCCCAGATGTGTGTGCGCAACCACGTCCTCGTCTACCACTACTGCCTGGCCACAAGGCCTTGCGAGCATTTCGCCAGGTTTGTCAACAGTCCCCACTACATGTTCGCTACGGTGGACATCACCAACAATGTAATGGTGCTTGAGAATTCAGGCATCGCCTGCCAAAATATTGTCGACATCCATGGCCAATACAAGATCTGGGCCAACAAGGAGCATGAGAAAGACTCACTGGTTCACCTTGCCGAGGCCATCATCGACCCCAACTACAGAGACATGAAGGATTCCTGCAACAAGTACAAGCGTGCCTGGCACTCGGCTTGGATGGAGAAACTCGACAAAGCTCACATCGTGTACGCGGCCAATGAGGCATACACGAGCTACGACATATACAGGCGGGTCGTTGACATGAGGAGGTGCCCCTTCCTCAAAATGGCCAGGGATCCAGACGGAACCAGAGCAATGGCAAGCGTCGTCGCAACAATAAGTAGATGATTAGATCCTCGTTTCTCCTAGTTTAGTATGCATGTAATTGCTTACTTTAATGTGTGGAAATGTTATGCGTGTAGTCACTTGTGTAATTGTATGCTTAATTTGGTTTTGCAATGCTGCCTTTTTAAGTATATATGTTGATGCTCTATAGACAGAGCAAATCACATCGCACACGGACTAAACAATGGAACCCGTCGGTGATGATTTCATCAATCACTGACAATTGTATACTAGCAATCGTTTGCTCACAACACACACGGCTTGTTAATAGGAATCGTCTGTGTTGTTATCGGTATTCCCACACGTTTTCAATTACAGACCTGTTTGTCGCGTATCACGCATGTCTTGTTAAGTTGAACCGTTTCTGTTCTCTTGGCTCAACGCAAACAGTTCATCCGAGTGAACTGTCTGCCCTATATCGCACACACCTTGATCTGGCTGACCGTTTCTTTTGTGTTGCCTAATCACAAACAATTCATCCGAGTGAACCGTATGTTGTATATCGCACACACCTTCACCTGGCTGCCCGTTTCTGTTCTTCTACCTCATCGCAAACAGTTCATTGAAGTGAACCGTATGCCCCTCATCACACACGCAACTAAATTCTGAACCATGTTTGATTCATCCGTCATCGCAAACGTTTTGCATATTTTTTGATGGTTTCTTTACATCACTGTTTGCGATTATTTCATCGCACACAGTTTCGTCGAAGGGTCTCTGATCGTAGTGTCGCGTTAGCAGCATCCTGCAGTAGTGTAACCCAACACCGCACTCAAACCCCCCTCTGTTTCACCACCTCTCCTCTTCCACATTTCTGTTTCACCACCTTCCCCTTGGCATGAACTCCAACTCCAACCCCAACCCTTTCCCCTGGGGCATTGGATGGAGGGCTTTCTTCCTTGGGTGCTCGTCCGGTAACCGTAAGAAGTTCGAGCATGCCATGGAAGTGTGCTCGAACTTCAGTGGCATCGATGACATGCACAAGGAGGCCTATGTTGTGATGAAGTAGACTACGCCGGAGGAGCTGAAGAAACTAGTTCTGGACTCAACCAAGGGCGCGATGTTAGTGGACATCCTGCGGTGGGCCATGAATCAGGCAGACTCCGGTGATGCTCGACAGCGGGCAAGATGGGCCAAGTACAGTTAGTACAATGCGCGTGAAGACCGGCATGTGGCAGCGTACTGGAGTAGCACATTCGGGTCGTGGGAGGCCGGCAACGACGAGGTGTAGATGTTGTCCAGGGCGCCGGCGGTAGGCGACCATGCAAGATCAATCCTTCTTGACGAAGACGATGAGGACGAAGACGGTGAGGAAGAAAACAAGATGGCTACCCCCCACCCCCCCCCCCCCCCCGCATCGCTCGAGGCGACTCAAGGGTCGCCGCGGCTAGACAAGAAAGTTTGTACCCCAATCCCCACCCCCGCACCCCCGATGTAGTCAAAAAATAACCTATGAACTCCAGTAGTCGTCGATGCAGGATCGATTTATCTCAATCCTCCACCCCTGATGTGTTCAATCCCCTCCCTAACTCTTCAATCGGGTAATCTAATCTAATCTAGCTCGAGTAGAAAGGACTGAATGTATAGAGAGGACGAGGTCTTACCGCCATGGCCGATGCGCTCCGGTGGAGGTCTGCAGTCGCTTCGGTGGTTGCCGCCGCCGTCTTGGATAGCTTCGCACTACTCAGGTTGTCGCCGCCGTCGCCGCCGCCGGTGTGAGTGGGGAAGAGGGTAGAGAGCGGTGAGGAAGGGAGATGAGGGTAATTTATGACGACGCGTCTGGAAACAACGTGACGTCTCGGGACCGCACCCACGCGTGCAACCGCCCACGCCCACGTGCGTAGGGTTGCACCGCGCGGGCCTGGCTCCACAAAAACGGCCGATTTGAGCGTTCCTCTGGATGCAGGCCCAGAAATGCTTTAACTTCGTGCTATACAAGCCCAACATTGAATGTGGGTAACCAAATGGACCTTTTTCTTCCTGTGCGGGCTTGTCTAAGGTATATGCAGCCTACCAAACGTGCCGTACATGTTTGCACCTCCGGATGCACCGTTCCCTCTTGCGCTTGCCAGAGAGGGATCCTCTGACGTACGGTGCCCTGCCGTTGGGCCACTGACGTGTGGGCCGGGGTCCACATGTCAGTGGGCCAACGACACGTCAGAGGAGCTGCGCCCGCGCTTGCCTCAGTCTGGCTCCACCAAGATGACCGATTCGAACATTCCTAACGACTGAGGATATGTTGTGCTTTGAGTTTCATGCGGGTACACATCAGCGCCTCGTACGAACAGCCAAACGGTTTTAATTTTGATTTTATTTTAGCTAGGCCTGTTTGAGGGTGTGGGTTGTGGAGGGCTCTCATGAGAACTCTGACTTATGTAACGATGCATAGGACCAAAGAAGATCCGTAAGTCTGTGGATAACCATTTTAATGAATACTACTAGTTTTTTCTGTTGCAAGATTTCGCCATTGCCAAACTGTCAAACAAGTAGCTACCTCTAACCAAACACCAAGATACGCACAGCACTAACAGGATCCCGTATGCTGAAAGCAAGGAGGGAAAAATAGCTCTCGGCAGGAAAAGACATGGAGGACTACTCTACTGGCACTGGCAGGCCCCATACATGATCCAGGCCAGAGGTTTCCTGTAGTCCCATTATTGGTACAGGCACAGCACTTCACCCTGGTCTTGTACGCGGCAGCCTGGACCGACAGCTTCGTCGTCACACTATCAAAGTCAGCGTACCACGACCAATCTAGGCAGCTTGCTCGCTGAAAAATACGTTTTCCGTGAAGAAAGTAGCTGGATTGCTGAACTGTACATGTAGTATAAATATGAGCAGGAGAAGAGACAACAATTATTCATGGGGTCGCAAGATTTTGTTCGCTGGGCAGGATCAGGCGCGTATATACGCGAGGAGCGTGTCAGATGTCACCAAGATCCTCAGCAGCACACTGTTGTGCCTGCTGTGCCCTAAACTAATAATCGCATGATATTGTTCGCTTTTCTTTTTCATATACATTGCAGAAACAGCTGGTACGCTAACATCCAGCGTGGCACGTACGCGTCACACGATTTTCCTTTAAAAAAAATCATTACCAGCAGTTCTCTTGCCCAATTGCATATATTTTGAATTTTTCGAAAATCAAATTTTAAGCTTTAATAAATTCTGGCAAATGCACATACACATAGGGATATATTTTACGTGTTTGTAAATTTTAAAAACTCAGTAACCAGCAGATCTTTCATTTTAACATACTTCATCATAAGACTTTACACATGTGTAGTGTGGATCATATCCCTATGTACTCCCTCCGTTCCTAAATATTTGTCTTTCTAGACATTTCAAATAACTACTACATACGAATGTATGTAGACATATTTTAGAGTGTAGATTCACTCATTTTGCTCCGTATATAGTCACTTGTTAAAATGCCTAGAAAGACAAGTATTTAGGAATGGAGGGAGTACATGTGTACTTTTCTTTTGGAACTTTTTGAAATTCCCTCTTTTGTTAATTAAATTCGTTATAGGCTTCCACGGAGCCCTAGTTCCAATAGCCATTTCCGCGTAGCAATCTGTTCTCTAATCTAAGGCGTGAAAAATGGTAGTACTGTTTTACCAATGCCACCTAAAATAATCAATGAGTTGAAAAAGAGAGAACTCGGGAAAAATCGGTTGTCGTCTCTTAGGTAGAGACGGTCTCTTAGTAGACTAGTCACAGTGGGGAGTAGCTTAGAGTAGTAACATATGTGTTGTGTCATGCATCACTTTATTTATTTGGTTGTACACTCATATTTTCTTGATATGTGTGATGTTAGGCTAGCCATAATGGGGGTACTTAGGCCCTTCCCAGTGCTCCACGGTGTACAGGTGCTAAGGGTGCCACATAGGCAGAAATATGATGTGGCAAAACATTTAAAGAGGAGAGAGAGCATTATGGTGACCCCAATAAGAACCAGTGCTAAGCACGTGGACCTAGGCAAAAAGACTACCAACCAATACATGAAGGAGTTTTATTGCTAAACAATTAAATAGAGGAGGCTTAGCTACAAAACCTAAGCACCAATGCATTGGGGACATTAGTTGCTAAGCATTTTAATGCACTTAGCACCCCACTTTAGCACCAATGCATTGGGAGAGGTCTTAATAGGTAGTAACTTAACACATCCCAAGACAATTCTGCTTATGTGGCAAGTGTTTAATGAGGAAATAGGTGCTTGTGGTAACATAATATATTACTGTAACATAGCGTTTCCCGAGGCAAAATGAGTCTATGAGCTAATAAATGAAGACATCTATGATACTACTAGTATGTTACTTTGCACTATGAAGATAGTAACATAGACTAGTGTCATATGCATGACACTAGTATAAGTTACTCCCCACTATGACCAGCCTTATTGTAACTAGCTATGTTACCACACGCCTCTCTTTCTTCATTAATTACATGCCACATCATCTATTTTGTCTAGATAAGTGTGATGTTACCATCTATATTACTCCCACTATGGGTAGTCGTAAGCACTCCCTCCGTCTCGAATTATGTGTCATGGAAATGAATGTATCTACACATATTTTAGCTTTAAATACATCCATCTCTATTCATTTTTGCGACAAGTTATTTCAGACGGATGGAGTAATATAAAACAATGTACCACTTGCTTTCCAAAAGAAGTTGTAGGTTCGTTCTAAGTGGAACTTGTTTAAGTTTAACCAACTCTATAGCAATATATATTGACACATAAACATCAAGTTAGTCCCATGAGATTCCTTCCTTAATATATTTTTGCATTATGTGTATTTGATTTTGTAGAACTTATCATATTTTTCAATACCATTGGTCAAAATTAAGGTAGTTTTACTTAGGACAAATCTTGAACTTCAACTATTTTGGAACGGATGGAGTAGTTTACTTTTAGTCACCCTATCGATATTTAGTACTCCCTCCGTTCACAAATCTAATTGTTTTTTAAATTGGATGTATGTAGACATGTTTTAGTGCGTTTGTTCACTCAGTTAATGAATCTAAGACAAATAATATGAATCGCGCGGAGTAGTTCATATTAAAACATTCAAAACATTTGATGTTTGTGAACAAGGGAGTATCATACAAATATTAGTTGTTAAAGAATAACACGCAGAGGTGAACCACAGTAGTACATATTTCTTCTTGAAAAACAAGCATGGCATAAAGCAAAACCGTCTTATCAACGATCGTGCATGCACTAGTCAAAGCTAATTAATTGTCCTCGGGGAATGGCTGTTGCTGAGATGGTTAATCAGTGGAGGTTGGCTCAGCAGCATCCGGAGTTATTATAGCTAGCCGTAATTTACCATGTGCCAGAATTAGTTGTGGTCGATTGCTCCTTGGCGAGGCCGTGATCAGCTTTGTAATTACAGCAGGTGAGTATATTATCGATGCTACCTGGGCGGCTAGGGTTGTATGAGATCCTCCGTGACGGGGATGATCTGATGAGACAGGATACTGCTGATCTCCGAGGACAAGAACCCGTGTGATTAGCGTTTGCTCGGAGTTACTGCGGTGAAAACGTCCGACGCAAACCACGGCTGACACAACTCCATGGCCCTCCCATTGGCCAGACCCAAGACATTCAGTAAATCGGTTTTAAAGTTGCTTTGCCCATGTAAACTTGCAAGGATTTCAATTCGTTAAGGCCGGGCAATTGTCTTCTATCTAAAAATAAAAAAGTTGCTTTGCCCATGCATGTTTGTATTTTTCTTGTGATATTGTGCGCCAGTCTAAGCATTCCATTGCTAGTGTACATGCCAAGAATGTTCCTGGGATCATATCATGTGTTGTGATGCTTTCTCATTTCTCAATAAGACAACTTGGAGGTTATAGAGTCACTCGACACGCAAGGAAATCTGGTCACCCATCTCCGCTTGAAAAGGGAAATAGAGTGTTGAGCCAGCACAGAAGCTGAACTGATTTTGTCCCCGTTCTGTCGCCCAGCACTGTCTAGCAAGTACGTATAATGAGAAGTATTAACTAATTTCTTTAGCTTGTGAAAGCAACGCCGCTGCATGCACGACGGACCCCTCCTCCATTTCTGACCACCCTCTCTATCTCTTCTTTTTGCTGTTTTTCGTTTTTGCAAGAAAACGGAAACGGCCAAACAGGGCCTTATCATGTGTACTATAAATCGAGTAATATGGTGTTGGCACCTTTACCTTTCGCTTAACCGATTGAGCTAACAGCCGGTGGCACTAATCTGGTTCCGCCGCCTTGAGCGATTGACACGCGTACCGTGGACGCCCACTCCAGTGCTATCCTCATCGCCAGTGAAACACATCGTCCACATATTTTCTACCTTGAATCATCTCCTTCCCTGACAGAGTTTCTCACCCACGTGTCGCCGCCATACGCCACCGCAGCGGCAGCCCTCTCCGACGGTCCAACCACCGTGATGCAAGCTTCTGCGTGCTACCGCTGCATTGCTGCAAAATCCATGTTCTACAACATCCCCGGTTGCATGCGATCTTGCTGTATGGATGGACGCCGTGGGTTTCAGCAGTTTTTACAACTGCAGAGATGTGTCGGCGCCGCAAGGCGATGGCTATTGTCCCTGCTGCAAGACGAGGCGAGATGCTACGGAAAGGCAATGTGATCGAGTGGGTTCTCCATTTAGCAAGCGTGCGGTGCCAACATGGCTCATGTTGCAAAGGTATGCTTGCAAAACATACGAGTGCACCGTGATCCATGCTATAAACCTTTGAGCAAAACATGACCCATATTTCAAAGCATTCGTCTTGCAGACCTCCAAGAGTAACATGGCTCATATTGCAAACATTCGTCAACTAACATACGTCATGGAGACGCAACGCGCTCCTGCATGCATATGTCAGTTTGTTGCGACCCGGAGTTGGAAAGCCGTTCATGCCTCTACTCCTTTTAAGTGTTTTTTCTGAAGTTTTTCCTTATTTCTGGTAATTGTTTCTATTTGAGCTTAGATGATATGAAAGTACAAGGAAAATGAGCGAATGCTTGATCTGTCTCGAAGCATCGAGAATATCAAATAGCGAATCGCCATGAATTTTTTTGTAGAACAATCTGTAGATGTATGCTAAGGGTAAATCCACAAGATCGGGAAGAAATTACACATGTGCTGCAAAAGTAAAACAAAAAAAGGGAAAAGTAAATGGTAAGGTTTTTTGTTTTGGGGATAAATCTGAATGACTTCTGAGCTGTTCGATCGTGATCAAATGAGTGCAGCGCACGCCAAGAATGAGAAAATAAAGCGCATCACAACAGAAGCGAATCCAAGTCAATCGGTAGCAGAACCAAGCCAATAACCAACCTGCCCTTGTGCGGTTGTTCTCCGTGTCAATGGATATTTAGGTATTTTAAGCATCTCCATGCTATCTTTTTCTTCCTTTTCTCCAGCATTCATTCTCCGTTTTCATCAGTTTTCTTCTTTTCTGGTTTTCCCTACGTTCCAAGTGGGTTTCTTCCATCACGCCAAAAATAATGTGTGGAGTGGTAGTTGAATCTTTTTTCTTTTCTTCTTTCTTGCTACTTTCTATGTGGTTTTTCATCCAGGCAAAAATAATGCGGGGTGGAATTTGAACCCTTCTAAAAAGCACCCATATAGGCCCAATTACCAACTCCGTGCATGTTTTTTTGTGTCAAGTAGAAACAAAGCTTTGTAATTGATCATTTTTATCTCTGCCATATTAGTACAAAGGAACTTTTTTAGTATCAACTATGGATCAAGCCGAGAATCTCGAGTCTTTGTCTTCTACATCACCAAACTATGATGCCATGCAGTTAGAGAGGTAGGCGAGGACTTGTTGGTAGCTAATGGAAAGTTCGTGTTAATCGACACGTCGATGCAGTTACCTCAAAAGATGACAAGCTACTTGGTAACTTTCCCACCACATCGGTTAAGTAGTTACCCAGTCATCCATGTTAAAGTTATCAACACATCGATTATGTACTCACCGGGTTGCCCAGGCTATAGTTATCAAGCTACCCACGCTATAGTTATCAGGCCGCTCCTGTTATAGTTACCAAAACATCAAATATGTAGTTTACCAGAACTAGTATGCTAAAGTTACCAACATAGAAATTCTGTAGTTATCAGACAACACATGATATAGTTACCAAACTGCTCATGCTAAAGTTATCAGGCTACTCATGCCGTAGTAATCAGGATTCTCATGCTATAATTACCAGGCTGCTGCTCGTCTTGAAGTTATCAAGCTGCTCGTGCTATAGTTATCAGGCTTCTCATGCTGCTCATATTGACATTACCAGGTCACTTATGCTATAGTTAATTAGGATGGACATAGTGAATTTACTAGGTTGCACATGCTACATTTACCAACATATCGATTATGTAGTTATCACGCTGCTCATGCTATTGTTAACACATGAGACTGGTATAGCTATATGTTGCCTGTTACATTTTGTCTAGTGTGCTAGGTCACATTCATCACTGTAGTAGTCATTTAAATACATCGGTGTTTGCGGTGAATATATAGTTTTGAAACCAGAAGTATCCACGACAAACATACATGTAACTACCATCCAACTACCGCGTATAAACCAGAAGCAACAAAAGGAATTTCTCAAGTGAAAGTAGATGATGTAGCTCACAGCAAAAGTACCGCCTAAGCAAGACAACCGTGGAACTGAATGGTACTACCGCCTGGGTACCACGCAAATGCCCCAGCAAAACAGATGAAACACAAGACCAAAACTGCCATAACTTCTGCAAACGACGATTTCGAGGAACTCAAGCTAGATAGAAAGCTAACAAGAAGAGATGTCAAATCACAATATGCATATGATATAGAGGTTTGAGACCTCCATCGGTAAAGAAACCGGCATAAACTCCAACATCGAAAACACGATAGATGATGCATATGAAATCTATTTTTGATGAAGTTGAGCTTGTCATGAAGATGAACACAAGCCCCAAAACTCACGTAGAGAAAAGCCAAACTGAAGGAAGTATGCCCTAGAGGCAATAATAAAGTTGTTATTTATATTTCCTTATATCATGATAAATGCTCATTATTCAAGCTAGAATTGTATTAACCGGAAACTTAGTACATGTGTGAATAAATAAACAAATAGATTGTCACTAGTTTGCCTCTACTTGACTAGCTCGTTGAATCAATGATGGTTATGTTTTCTAACCATAGACATGAGTTGTCATTTGATTAACGGGATCACATCATTAGAGAATGATGTGATTGACTTGACCCATCCATTAGCTTAGCACGATGATCGGTTAGTTTGTTGCTATTGTTTTCTTCATAACTATACATGTTCCTATGACTATGAGATCATGCAAATTCCGAATACCGAAGGAACACCTTGTGTGCTACCAAACGTCACAATGTAACTGGGTGATTATAAAGGTGCTCTATAGCTGTCTCCGATGGTGTTTGTTGAGTTGGCATGGATCAAGATTAGGATTTGTCACTCCGATTGTCAGAGAGGTATCTCTGGGCCCTCTCGGTAATGTACATCACAATAAGCCTTGCAAGCAATGTAACTAATGAGTTAGTTACGGGATGTAGCATTACGGAACGAGTAAAGAGACTTGCCGGTAACGAGATTGAACTAGGTATTGAGATACTGACGATCGAATCTCGGGCAAGTAACATACCGATGACAAAGGGAACAACGTATACCGTTATGCGGTTTGACCAATAAAGATCTTTGTACAATATGTAGGAGCCAATATGAGCATCCAGGTTCCATTGTTGGTTATTGACCAAAGACATGTCTCAGTCATGTCTACATAGTTCTCGAACCTGTAGGGTTCGCACGCTTAACGTTCGGTGACGATCGGTATTATGAGTTTATGTGTTTTGATGTACCGAAGGTAGTTCGGAGTCTCGGAATTGATCACGGACATGACGAAGAGTATCAAAATGGTCGAGACATAAAGATCGATATATTGGAAGCCTATATTTGGACATCGAAATGGTTCCAAGTGGTTCGGGCATTTTTCCGGAGTACCGGGAGGTTACCGGAACCCCCCGAGGAGTATATGGGCCTTATTGGGCCTTAGTGGAATAGAGGAGAGGGAAGGGAAAAGAGGGAGGCACGCCCCCCAAGCCCAATCCGAATTGGGAGGGGGGTCGGCCCCCCTTTCCTTCCTCCCTCTCTCCTCCTTCCTTCCTCTCCTATTCCTACTTGGAAGGGGGGAATCCTACTCCCGGAGGAAGTAGGACTCCCCTAGGGTGCATCATAGAGAGGGCCGGCCCTCCCCCTCCTCCACTGCTTTATATACGGGTGAGGGGGCACCCCATGGACACACAAGTTGATCATTGATCTTTTAGCCGTGTGCGGTGCCCCCTTCACCATAAAGCACCTCGGTTATATCATAGCGGTGCTTAGGCGAAGCCCTGTTCCGGTAGCATCATCATCACCGTCATCACGCCGTCGTGCTGACGAAACTCTCCCTCGAAGCTTTACTGGATCATGAGTTCGCGGGACGTCACCGAGATGAACGTGTGCATATCGCGGAGGTGTCGTACCTTCGGTGCTAGATCGGTCGATCGTGAAGATGTACGACTACATCAACTGCGTTGCCATAATGCTTCCGCTTACGGTCTACGAGGGTACGTAGACGATACTCTCCCCTCTCGTTGCTATGCATCACCATGATATTGCGTGTGCGTAAGAATTTTTTTGAAATTACTACATTCCCCAACAATGGCATCTAAGACAGGTTTATGCATGGATGTTATATGCACGAGTAGAACACAAAGGAATTGTGGGCGCGGGTATATACATATTGCTTGCCGTCACTAGTTGATTCTTGATTCGGCGGCGTTGTTGGATGGAGCGGCCCAGACTGACATTACGCGTACGCTTACGCGAGACTGGTTCTACCGACGTGCTTCGCACACAGGTGGCTAGTGGGTGTCTGTTTCTCCAGCTTTAGTTGAATCGGATTCAATGAACAGGGTTCTTTCTGAAGATCAAAAAGCAATCACTATACCGTGTT
Organism: Triticum urartu; assembly: GCF_056163025.1. NCBI lineage: Eukaryota > Viridiplantae > Streptophyta > Magnoliopsida > Poales > Poaceae > Triticum > Triticum urartu. Next base: position 622,546,713 of record NC_141875.1, read on the forward strand.
CTGGTTTTTGATGCGTAGGTAAGACCGGTTCTTGCTCAGCCCGTAGCAGCCACGTAAAACTTGCAACAACAAAGTAGATGACGTCTAACTTGTTTTTGCAGGGCATGTTGTGATGTGATATGGTCAAGACATGATGCTAAATTTTATTGTATGAGATGATCGTGTTTTGTAACACAGTTATCGGCAACTGGCAGGAGCCATATGGTTGTCGCTTTATTGTATGAAATGCAATCGCCATGTAATTGCTTTACTTTATCACTAAGCGATAGCGATAGTCGTAGAGGCAATAGTTGGCGAGACGACAACGATGCTTCGACGGAGATCAAGGTGTCAAGCCGGTGACGATGGTGATCATGACGGTGCTTTGGAGATGGAGATCAAAGGCACAAGATGATGATGGCCATATCATATGACTTATTTTGATTGCATGTGATGTTTATCCTTTATGCATCTTATTTTGCTTAGTTTGACAGTAGCATTATAAGATGATCTCTCACTAAATTTCAAGGTATAAGTGTTCTCCCTGAGTATGCACTGATACGTCTCCAACGTATCTATAATTTTTGATTGCTCCATGCTATATTATCTACTGTTTTGGACATTATTGGGCTTTATTATCCACTTTTATATTATTTTTGGGACTAACCTATTAACCAGAGGCCCAGCCCAGAATTATTGTTTTTGCCTATTTTAGGGTTTCGAAGAAAAGGAATATCAAACGGAGTCCAAGCGGAATGAACCTTCGGGAACGTGATTTTCTCACCGAACAAGACCCATGAGACTTGGACCCTACGTCAAGCAACCAACAGGGAGGCCACGAGGTAGGGGCGCGCCTCCCCCCCCCCAGGCACGCCCTCCACCCTTGTGGGCCCCCTGTTGCTCCACCGACGTACTCTTCCTCTTATATATACCTACGTACCCCCAAACGATCAGATACGGAGCCAAAAACCTAATTCCACCGCCGCAACCTTCTGTATCCACGAGATCCCATCTTGGGGCCTGTTCCGGAGCTCCACCGGATGGGGCATCCATCACGGAGGGCTTCTACATCAACACCATAGCCTCTCCGATGAAGTGTGAGTAGTTTACCTCAGACCTTCGGGTCCATAGTTATTAGCTAGATGACTTCTTCTCTCTTTTTGGATCTCAATACAATGTTCTCCCCCTCTCTTGTGGAGATCTATTCGATGTAATCTTCTTTTTGCGGTGTGTTTGTTGAGACCGATGAATTGTGGGTTTATGATCAAGATTATCTATGAACAATATTTGAATCTTCTCTGAATTCTTTTATGTATGATTGGTAATCTTTGCAAGTCTCTTCGAATTATCAGTTTGGTTTGGCCTACTAGATTTATCTTTCTTGCAATGGGAGAAGTGCTTAGCTTTGGGTTTTAATCTTGCGGTGTCCTTTTCCAGTGACAGTAGGGGAAGCAAGGCACATATTGTATTGTTGCCATCGAGGATAACAAGATGGGTTTTTTTATCATATTGCATGAATTTATCCCTCTACATCATGTCATCTTGCTTAAGGCGTTACTCTGTTTTCACAAACTTAATACTCTAGATGCATGCTGGATAGCGGTCGATGAGTGGAGTAATAGTAGTAGATGCAGGCAGGAGTCGGTCTACTTGTCTCGGACGTGATGCCTATATACATGATCATACCTAGATATTCTCATAACTATGCTCAATTCTGTCAATTGCTCAACAGTAATTCGTTCACCCACCGTAAAATACTTATGCTCTTGAGAGAAGCCACTAGTGAAACCTATGCCCCCCGGGTCTATCTTCATCATATTAATCTTGCAATACTTAGTTATTTCCTTTGCTTTTATTTTACCTTGCATCTTTATCATAAAAATACCAAAAATATTATCTTATCATATCTATCAGATCTCACTCTCGTAAGTGACCGTGAAGGTATTGGCAACCCCTTATCGCGTTGGTTGCGAGGACTTATTTGTTTTGTGCAGGTACGAGGGACTCGCGCATAGCCTCCTACTGGATTGATACCTTGGTTCTCAAAAACTGAGGGAAATACTTACGCTACTTTGCTGCATCATCCTTTCCTCTTCAAGGAAATCCAACGCAGTGCTCAAGAGGTAGCAAGAAGATTTCTGGCACTGTTGCCGGGGAGGTTCGCGCAAGTCAAGATTTGACTCCCGACAACGAGCCATTTCTGGCGCCGTTGCCGGGGAGGTCTACGCAAGAGTCAACATACCAAGTACCCATCACATACCCTTATCTCCCGCATTACTTTATTTGCCATTTTCCTCTCGTTGTCCTCTCCCCCACTTCACCCTTGCCGTTTTATTTCCCTCTCTCTTTGTCCTCCTTCTCTTTCCCTATTTGCCTCTTTTTTGCCCGTTTCTTGTTTGCTTGTATGGTTGGAATAGTTGTTTATTTATTACTAAACAGAGAACCTAAGATCTATGGATCCTCATCCACTTGCTAATATTTTTAAGAGATCCAATTATGATGAACCAATTGCTAGTGAGTTTTGTGCACTAGATTATCTTTATGAGGTTTTGCTTGAAATTCGTGAATCTAAAAAGTGTGATGAATTACTTTATGAAGCGATTCACGATAGATCTTTGAATAAAAAGCATGATTGCAATGATTTTATTATAAATTCTATTTATGTAAATTGTGCTAATAATATTCAAAATCCTAAGCTTGGGGATGCTAGTTTTGCTATGTCCTCTACTTGTTGCAATGATCATGATTGGGGTGATTCTTCTTATGATCTTGAAAATTTATTTAAGCCCCATGATGAATATGAGATTGATAATTGTGTTTGCAATATTATTGAAAGTGGGTTTGGAAGAGTTTCAACTTTAGATCCCACATATTTGGAAAATGTTCAATCTTATGAAATCTTTGATAAAGGTGGGTTTGAAGAGGTCATGACTTTAGTTAATGCTAATCCCACTATTGTGGAAGAGTGTCAACTTTGCATGCATGAGGATCGTGTTGAAAATATTTTATGTGATAGCTATTTTGTTGAATTTTCTTATGATCCTACATGTAATTATTATGAGAGAGGAAAATATGGTGGTAGAAATTTTCATGTTACTAAACTACCTCTCGTTATGTTGAGATTGCTATTGTTTCTTTCCTCTTCCTTGCATATGCTAGTTTTTGCTTGCCTTGATAATTTGTTTGCCTATAAGATGCCTATGCATAGAAATTATGATAGACTTAGATGTGTTTGTCACATGCTTTATGATGCTCCTTTTGTGCTTCAATTCTTGTCTTTCATGTGAGCATCATTAAAAATATCAATGCCTAGCTATAAGGCTTTAAAGAAAAGCGCTTGTTGGGAGACAACAAAATATTTTTACTTTCTGTTATTCAATAAACAATTTACCTAGCCTCTGTTTTGGTTGTGTTTTTTGTGTTTAATTAGTATTTGTGCCAAGTAGAACCGTTGGGGAGACTTGGGGAAAGTCTTGTTATCTTGCTGTAAAAAAACAGAAACTTTAGCGCTCACGAGAACTGCTGCCATTTTTATTTGGAAAGTGCTATTTAGTTAATTATTTCTGCAGATGATTAATAGATAAATTCCTCACGTCCATAAATTTATTTTATAATTTTTGTGGTTCCATATATTGCGCTAGCTACAGATTACTACAGACTGTTCTGTTTTTGACAGATTCTGTTTTTCGTGTGTTGTTTGCTTATTTTGATGAATCTATGGCTAGTAAAATAGTTTATAAACCATAGAGAAGTTTGAATACAGTAGGTTTAATACCAATATAAATAAATAATGAGTTAATTACAGTACCTTGAAGTGGTCTTTTGTTTTCTTTCGCTAACGGAGCTCACGAGATTTTCTACTTTAAGTTTTGTGTTGTGAAGTTTTCAAGTTTTGGGTAAAGATTTGATGGATTATGAAACAAGGAGTGGCAAGAGCCTAAGCTTGGGGATGCCCATTGCACCCCCAAGATAATCTAAGGACACCTAAAAGCCAAAGCTTGGGGATGCCCCGGAAGGCATCCCCTCTTTCGTGTACTTCTATCGGTAACTTTACTTGGAGCTATATTTTTATTCACCACATGATATGTGTTTTGCTTGGAGTGTCTTGTATGATTTGAGTCTTTTCTTTTTAGTTTACCACAATCATCATAGCTGTACACACCTTTTGAGAGAGCCATACATGATTTGGAATTTGCTAGAATACTCTATGTGCTTCGCTTATATCATTTGAGTTATATAGTTTTGCTCTAGTACTTCACTTATATTTTGTTCTAAGTATCGAGTTGTAATTATTGAGTTGTAAGAAAATAGAAGTGTGATGATCATCATTATTAGAGCATTGTCCCAGTGAGGAAAGGATGATGGAGACTATGATTCCCCCACAAGTTGGGATGAGACTCCGGACGAAAAATAAAAAAAAAGAGAAAGAAAAGAGGCCATAAAAAAAGGCCCAAATAAAAAAATGAGAGAAAAAGAGAGAAGGGACAATGTTAATATCCTTTACCACACTTGTGCTTCAAAGTAGCACCATGATCTTCATAATAGAGAGTCTCCTATGTTATCACTTTCATATACCAGTGGGAATTTTTCATTATAGAACTTGACTTGTATATTCCAATGATGGGCTTCCTCAAAATGCCCTAGGTCTTCATGAGCAACCAAGTTGGATGCACACCCACTTAGTTTCTTTTGTTGAGCTTTCATATACTTATAGCTCTAGTGCATTCGTTGCATGGCAATCCCTACTCACTCACATTGATATCTATTGATGGGTGTCGGTGTCAAAACCGGCGGATCTCGGGTAGGGGGTCCCGAACTGTGCGTCTAAGGCGGATGGTAACGGGAGGCAGGGGACACGATGTTTTACCCAGGTTCGTGCCCTCTTGATGGAGGTAAAACCCTACGTCCTACTTGATTTATTCTTGATGATATGGGTATTACAAGAGTTGATCTACCACGAGATCGGAGAGGCTAAACCCTAGACGCTAGCCTATGGTATGATTGTATGTTGTTGTGTCCTACGGACTAAAACCCTCCGGTTTATATAGACACCGGAGAGGGTTTGGGTTACACAAGGTCGGTTACAAAGGAGGAGATATACATATCCGTATTTCCTAGCTTGCCTTCCACGCCAAGTAGAGTCCCATCCGGGCACGAGATGAAGTCTTCAATCTTGTATCTTCATAGTCCAACAGTCCGGCCAAAGGATATAATCCGGCTGTCCGGAGACCCCTAATCCCGGACTCCCTCGGTAGCCCCTGAACCAGGCTTCAATGACGATGAGTCCGGCGCGTAGTGTTGTCTTCGGCATTGCAAGGCGGGTTCCTCCTCCGAACATATCACAGAAGAGTTTGAATACCAGGATAGTGTTCGACCCTGCAAAATAAATTCCACATACCACCGTAGAGAGAATAATATTTCCACAAATCTTAATCTGCTGACACGCTTTGGCAACATAACGGCAGGCCATGGCTCGGTGATTATTCGAACCATTTTTCTTCAACCAGCTCCACACATAACGCGAGGCGGTTTCTTGACACGTCTTGTCAAAGCAGAGATCGTGTTCCCCTAATTACGGGATTCTCATCAATACGGTCGTGGGTAACCCAACCGTGCCTAGGACTCTAGATTTTAGGCAAGTCCCAAACGGCCACTAGGAGGACGCTTGATATTCACCCTCTTTATAAAGGGACAAGGCTTTTACTTTTTCCCTTCCGTGCTCAATCGAATCCTTCCCCCGCCTCGAGTTCTAACACCCAAAGCCCAGGTCAGGTGCTTCGGACCTTCAATCATGTCCGGATCTAGCCTTCAAGGCCGATGGATGCCCTCCTCTGTTACGGAAGAGGATATCAAGAAGTTGAGGGAGGCCAGATACCTGACCGACGAGGTTTCGCATTGGCTGCCTACCCGAGGGCAGGTCGTCCCTACTCCCGAACCCAATGAGAACGTTGTGTTCATCTCCCACTTCCTCTGAGGCCTAGGCCTCACCCTGGATCCCTTTGTTAGGGGTTTGATGTTCTATTACGGGCTAGATTTCCACGATCTAGCCCCAGACTCCTTTCTCCACATCTCGGCATTTATTGTCATATGTGAGGCCTTCCTCCGCATTACCCCTCACTTCGGCCTGTGGCTCAAGACCTTTGACGTGAAGTCGAAGATGATCGAGGGGCAGCACGTAGCGTGCAGAGGCGCATTAATAAGTAAAATCGCTGGAGCTCCATGGTCAAAGGGTTCCTTTCCAGAGATGTCTGGATTATGGCAGTGGGAGTGGTTTTACATCATAGCTCCCAGAAGTGCCAAGTGGGTGGCCGCCCCTGCTTTCCGCTCGGGCCCTCCACCACAACTGATGTCATGGATTAGCAGAGGGCTGAGCTGGGGTCCAGCCAAGGATGTGCCTATACTGCAAAGCCGCATTCAAGATCTCTTCGACGGAGATTTCAGTCTGGTTACGGTGGTGCAAGTCATGCTGGTTGGTCGAGTCCAGCCTTGCAAACGTCGGCCCCTCCGCATGTGGGAGTTCAATCCAGAAGGGCCGCGTACTATTCAGAATTTCCTCGGCCTGACGCACGAGGAGATGTACAAATCATTCTTCGGACCCCCAAATAGAGTGTCCGGATACTACCGAGGATGTGGGCCTGAGCAGCAACCGTACCGCCGACCAAGTAAGTAATCCTCTAGCCGAACACACCGTCTTTCATTTACCATGACGTCATTCTAAGAAATCGCTCTTTGACCAGGACTGGCTAACAAAGGCGAAGATGATTCGGTGTTCGGCCCCCCTTCCTGAGGGTTTGGAGAATCCGGTACTGGAAAAGATGCTCGAGCTAGCACCTTGCCCGGAGCCCTCAAAGGAAGATAAAGGGGGGAATAATGAGGTCGAAAGCGGGCCCCCATCGCTACCAATTCCAACCGAGGGAATGAGCGCCTCCATGAAGGAGGATAACCAAGGGGAAGAATCTGGCCTTCTCTCGCTTCGGGGAAGGAAGAGGACTGCCTCTAAAGATCCGGAAACCAAGGCTTCCAAACGGGAGAAGAAGTCTCCACCAGAGGGTCCTGCCTCGGAGGGTGCTTTTGCCGCACAAAGTTCACGCGGGGATCAGCCCTCTAACGAGCCGTAAGTGATCAAAAAATACTTAATAGTAAAGATATTCTACCTTACTTCCGAGGAAAATTACCGAAGCGTTTATCTCGCAGTTCGGATCTTAGCCCTTCTCAACGGAGCTCGTCTTCAGAGGACCTTCTTCCGGAGATGATGGAGAGCGAAACGCCTCCCCCGGACTCCCCCGCTCAAGAAGCGGGCGACCTTGAAGTGTCGTCACGGAGGGCCTCTCCGGATCCGGTGAGGCCAGAAGATAATCCTATAGTCACCCGAAGTCCCCAGCATCCGGCTCTTGAAGAGAGCAAACAAAAGAGTCCGGCGACGTCTGGTATGCGGCCGGACGCACTGAGGGGTCTACTAAGGCGGGCGACCATCTTGGAAGAACATCGTACATTGATGGGTACGGTGATGGAAAGGATTTCATCCGCCGAAAGCGGGTTGCATGACGCCTTTATGAGTCTACTGACGGGCTTTGATGTACGTAAAATGATGTACATTTGTGATGGTACCGCACATTTTTAGGTGTGCCTTATGTAGATAGTAGCCCCTGAGACTCTGGTTGTCGCCGAGAACGGCGGCAAACAGAGGATCGTAGTCCCAGGTAATAACCATACCGCTTCATGTGCAGGTGATGGAAGCTCCGGTGGCTGGCCGGACTAATGAGTTTGCCGAACTAAAGCGACAACTGGATGCGGCAGATGCCGACATCGAGCGGCTTGACGAGGCACAGGGTAAGTAATGTTTTTCCGGTCAATGTAAGAGCAGCGTGATGCCAGTATCTTTAATATGTTGTGACTGCAGATGGAGCTGCCGCCGTGGAGACCCTTTGGGCGGTACTTGCCCGAGCCAACGAACAAACAAGGATTAGTAATGCGGCCGCTTTAAAGGCGGCCGAAGAGTTAAGAGCCGAGAAGGCCGCGCATTGTGAGAGCAAAGAAAATATGGCCAAGATGGCTGTAAAGTTAAAAGACACTGCCGATCGTTGCCAGTTCCTTGAAGAAGAAAACTGAGCGAAGGCGACGGACCTCGAAAAGGCCACGATGGCGGCCAAAGACACCCGCTCTGCCATGAGGGAAAAGAAGGAAGAGCTGCGTGAAGCTGGTGATATTGTGGCTGGGAAGCCCTTTTTGCTGCAGAGGAAGTTCGGAGATCTGCGGTATGCCCCTCTGGATCGGCTGTGGAGTTCGGCAGACGCATATCTAGATTTGACGGCGAGTGCTGTCGATGCGACCGAATACTTTCGAGATCAAACAGATCGTGAAGTGGACAAGCTATTCCGGTCGTAGTTTAACGTTCCAGTGCGTCCTCTTCCACTAACTGATCAACTTGCCAAATGGGCCGAACTCAATAGATTGTCCGGACTCGCCATGAGGTCCGTCGTAGATCATCTGTGGCCGGAAAAGCCGAAGCCGAACAGCTATTTCAGCTTAGTGCAGCAGTTCCTTGGTGCGGTGCCGTGCATCAATGCAATGAAGAGGTCGGCGTGCATAGAAGGGTCGCGGATGGCCCTTGCCCATGTCAAAGCATACTGGGCGGAGATGGATGCTACCACTATTGCGCCGCAGAGTTCGGCCATAGGCCGAGTGGCTGCCGAGCACTATTTTGAAGTTCTTGAGGGTGCTCGTTTGATAAAGGCCTAGTGCTCGAAGAATATTATGTTTGAGTGACATGTATTCGCATTGTAAAAACAATGTTTATCAAATTTATTAAGATTGTATTTATACTTTTGCCTGAAAGTAATATGATGCCTCTTGTGCGGCCGTTTATGTATATATGTATATAACCTAAAAGATTGCAGTCGTCGGCTTCAGCTCCCACGCATATAATGCGGGGGTGTTCGCAGAAGACGCGTGTTCACACTTAATTCAACGTCTTGGTCCTAATAAGGAGGTGATAGCGCAGCGAACGAGGTAACCGGACTATAATGCTTTAACACTTTCACTTAGCCATAGGAGTTTGACGGTGGGGCTACTATATAGCCCCTGGTGGCTCCGCACTCTCCTGAATTCGGGGTGCGTACATGCCTGGCCGGGAAACGGCCCTTTGTTAAGGCGGAGGAATTCTAACAGTCTGATGGGTCATCGAGTGGTTGACCAGTCTCACGCTATATCATGACAGTCAGTTTTCGGCTTTCTCTACTGAGGTGCTCGTCCGGATGAACCGGGGCACAATCGCAGTAGTTCTCCTGGTGCCGCCTTAGCCGATAGAGCGGAACGTAAGGCAACAAAACATAGGAGCCGGGCAAACCCAACATTTGACCAAAGACATGATTCGGAGCTGATGCATATAAGGCCAAACTCGCGACGCCGAACACTCCCTAAGGTATTCAGTCTTTTATGGTATAAACCGGGCCTAAACAGTGCCCTTTGTAAGAAGCCCCTGGTGTCCAGGTACGTGCATTATTCTGATGTGGCCACATGCCAAGACGTCAGCATCCTTCTCAATAGTACTGAGAATCCGAGGGATGCGTATCAACAAGAGACAGTAAGAAAGGTTTACGCAGGGTCTTAATCTAAAAAGTGAAGGAAATATGCCCTAGAGGCAATAATAAAGTTATTATTTATTTCCTTATATCATGATAAATGTTTATTATTCATGCTAGAATTGTATTAACCGGAAACATAATACATGTGTGAATACATAGACAAACAGAGTGTCACTAGTATGCCTCTACTTGACTAGCTCATTAATCAAAGATGGTTATGTTTCCTAACCATAGACAAAGAGTTGTTATTTGATTAATGGGATCACATCATTAGATGAATGATCTGATTGACATGACCCATTCCATTAGCTTAGCACCCGATCGTTTAGTATGTTGCTATTGCTTTCTTCATGACTTATACATGTTCCTATGACTATGAGATCATGCAACTCCCATTTGCCGGAGGAACACTTTGTGTGCTACCAAACGTCACAACGTAACTGGGTGTTTATAAAGGTGCTCTACAGGTGTCTCCAAAGGTACATGTTGGGTTGGCGTATTTCGATATTAGGATTTGTCACTCCGATTGTCGGGGAGGTATCTCTGGGCCCTCTCGGTAATGCACATCACTTAAGCCTTGCAAGCATTGCAACTAATGAGTTAGTTGCAGGATGATGTATTACAGAACGAGTAAAGAGACTTGCCGGTAACGAGATTGAACTAGGTATTGAGATACCGACGATCGAATCTCGGGCAAGTAACATACCGATGACAAAGGGAACAACGTATGTTGTTATACGGTCTGACCGATAAAAGATCTTCGTAGAATATGTAGGAGCCAATATGAGCATCCAGGTTCCGCTATTGGTTATTGACCGGAGACGTGTCTCAGTCATGTCTACATTGTTCTCGAACCCGTAGGGTCCGCACGCTTAAGGTTATGATGACAGTTATATTATGAGTTTATACATTTTGATGTACCGAAGGTTGTTCGGAGTCCCGGATGTGATCACGGACATGACGAGGAGTCTCGAAATGGTCGAGACATAAAGATTGATATATTGGAAGCCTATGTTTGGATATCGGAAGTGTTCCGGGTGAAATCGGGATTTTACCGGAGTACCGGGAGGTTACCGGAACCCCCCGAGAGCTATATGGGCCTAAGTGGGTCTTAGTGGAAAAGAGAAGGGGCAGCCCAAGATGGGCCGCGCGCCCCTCCCCTCCCTTGGTCCGAATAGGACAAGGAGAGGGGGCCGGCCCCCCTCTCTCTTTTCCCCCCTCCGTGAATCCTATTCCAACTAGGATTGGGGGGGGGGAATCCTACTCCCAGAGGGAGTAGGACTCCTCCTGGCGCGCCTCTCCTAGGCCGGCCGCGCCCCCCCCCCTTTTGAGCCTTTATATACGGAGGCAGGGGCACCCCAGAGAAACACAAATTGATCCACGTGATCATATTCTTAGCCGTGTGCGGTGCCCCCTTCCACCATAGTCCTCGATAATATTGTAGCGGTGCTTAGGCGAAGCCCTGCTGCAGTAGTACATCAAGATCGTCACCGCGCCGTCGTGCTGACGGAACTCTTCCCCGACACTTTGCTGGATCGGAGTCCGGGGATCGTCATCGAACTGAACGTGTGCTAGAACTCGGAGGTGCCGTAGTTTCGGTGCTTGATCGGTCGGGCCGTGGAGACGTACGACTACATCAACCAAACGCTTCCGTTGTCGATCTACAAGGGTACGTAGATCACACTCTCCCCTCTTGTTGCTATGCATCACCATGATCTTGCGTGTGCGTAGGAAAATTTTGAAATTACTACGTTCCCCAACAGTGGCATCCGAGCCTAGGTTTTTATGGTTTGATGTTATATGCACGAGTAGAACACAAGTGAGTTGTGGGCGATATAAGTCATACTGCTTACCAGCATGTCATACTTTGGTTCGGCGGTATTGTTGGACGAAGCGGCCCGGACCGACATTACGCGTACGCTTACGCGAGACTGGTTCTACCGCCGTGCTTTGCACACAGGTGGCTGGCTGGTGTCAGTTTCTCCAACTTTAGTTGAACCGAGTGTGGCTACGCCCGGTCCTTGCGAAGGTTAAAACAGCACCAACTTGACAAACTATCATTGTGGTTTTGATGCGTAGGTAAGATTGGTTCTTGCTTAAGCCCGTAGCAGCCACGTAAAACTTGCAACAACAAAGTAGAGGACGTCTAACTTGTTTTTGCAGGGCATGTTGTGATGTGATATGGTCAAAACGTGATGAGATATAAGTTGTTGTATCAGATGATCATGTTTTGTTGAAGTTATCGGCAACTGGCAAAAGCCTTATGGTTGTCTCTTTATTGCATAAGATGCAAGCGCCAAATAATTGCTTTACTTTATCGCTATGCGATAGCAATAGTTGCAAGAGCAATAGTTGGCGAGACGACCATGTGACGACATATTGATATAGATCAAGATGATGGAGATCATGGTGTCATGCCGGTGACGATGGAAATCATGACGATGCTTTGGAGATGGAGATCAAAGGCACAACATGATAATGGCCATATCATGTCACATATTTTGATTGCATGTGATGTTTATCTTTTATGCATCTTATCTTGCTTTGATTGACGGTAGCATTATAAGATGATCTCTCACTAATTATCAAGAAGTCTTCTCCCTGAGTATGCACCGTTGCGAAAGTTCTTCGTGCTGAGACACCACGTGATGATCGGGTGTGATAGGCTCTACGTTCAAATACAACGGGTGCAAAACAGTTGCACACGCGGAATACTCAGGTTATACTTGACGAGCCAAGCATATATAGATATGGCCTCGGAGCACGGAGACCGAAAGGTCGAGCGTGAATCATATAGTAGATATGATCAACATAGTGATGTTCACCATTGAAACTACTCCATCTCACGTGATGATCGGACATGGTTTAGTTGATTTGGATCACGTGATCACTTAGAGGATTAGAGGGATGTCTGTCTAAGTGGGAGTTCTTAAGTAATATGATTAATTGAACTTAAATTTATCATGAACTTAGTCCTGGTAGTATTTTGCAAATCATGTTGTAGATCAATAGCTCGCGTTGTTGCTTCCCTGTGTTTATTTTGATATGTTCCTAGAGAAAATTGTGTTGAAAGATGTTAGTAGCAATGATACGGATTGGATTCGTGATATGAGGTTTATCCTCATTGCTGCACAGAAGAATTATGTCCTTGATTCATCGCTAGGTGACAGGCCTATTGCACGAGCAGATGCAGACGTTATGAACGTTTGGCTAGCTCAATATGATGACTACTTGATAGTTTAGTGCACCATGCTTAACAGCTTAGAATCGGGACTTCAAAGACGTTTTGAACGTCATGGACCATATGAGATGTTCCAGGAGTTGAAGTTAATATTTCAAGCAAATACCCGAGTTGAGAGATATGAAGTCTCCAACAAGTTCTATAGCTAAAAGATGGAGGAGAATCGCTCAACTAGTGAGCATGTGCCCAGATTGTCTGAGTACTACAATCGCTTGAATCAAGTGGGAGTTAATCTTCCAGATAAGATAGTGATTGACAGAATTCTCTAGTCACCATCACCAAGTTAGTAGAACTTCGTGATGAACTATGATATGCAAGGGATAACGGAAACGATTCCCAAGCTCTTCGTAATGCGGAAATTGATGAAGGTAGAAATCGAGAAAAACATCAAGTGTTGATGGCAGACAAGACCACTAGTTTCAAGAAAAGGGCAGAGGGAAGAAGGGGAACTTCAAAAAGAACAGCAAGCAAGTTGCTGCTCAAGTGAAGAAGCCCAAGTCTGATCCTAAGCCTGAGACTAAGTGCTTCTACTGCAAAGGGACTGGTCACTGGAAGCGGAACTACCCCAAGTGATTGGCGGATAAGAAGGATGGCAAAGTGAACATAAGTATATTTGATATACATGTTATTGATGTGTACTTTACTAGTGTTTATAGCAACCCCTCAGTATTTGATACTAGTTCAGTTGCTAAGATTAGTAACTCGAAACGGGAGTTGCAGAATAAACAGAGACTAGTTAAGGGTGAAGTGACGATGTGTGTTGGAAGTGGTTCCAAGATTGACATGATCATCATCGCACACTCCCTATACTTTCGGGATTAGTGTTGAACCTAAATAAGTGTTATTTGGTGTTTGCGTTGAGCATAAATATGATTTGATCATGTTTATTGGAATATGGTTATTCATTTAAGTAAGAGAATAAATTGTTGTTCTGTTTACATGAATAAAACCTTATATGGTTACACACCCAATGAAAATGGTTCGTTGGATCTCGATCGTAGTAATACACATATTCATGATATTGAAGCCAAAAGAAGCAAAGTTAATAATGATAGTGCAACTTATTTGTGGCACTGCCGTTTAGGTCATATTGGTGTAAAGCGCATGAAGAAACTCCATGCTGATGGGATTTTGGAATCACTTGATTATGAATCAGTTGATGCTTACGAACCATGCCTCATGGGCAAAGATGACTAAGACTCCGTTCTCCGGAACAATGGAGCGAGCGACAGATTTGTTGGAAATCATACATACTGATGTATGTGGTCCGATGAATAGGCTCGTGGCAGGTATCATTATTTTCTAATCTTCACAGATGATTTCAGCAGATATGGGTATATCTACTTGATGAAACATAAGTCTGAAACATTTGAAAAGTTCAAAGAATTTCAGAGTGAAGTGGAAAATCATCGTGACAAGAAAATAAAAGTTTCTACGATATGATCGCAGAGGTAAAATATTTGAGTTACGAGTTTGGCCTTCAATTAAAACAATGTGAAATAGTTTCACTACTCACGCCACCTGGAACACCATAGTGTAATGGTGTGTCCGAACGTCATAACCGTACTTTATTAGATATAGTGCGATCTATGATGTCTCTTACCGATCTACCACTATCGTTTTGGGGTTATGCATTAGAGATAGCTGCATTCACGTTAAAAAGGGCACCATCTAAGTCCGTTGAGACGACACAATCTGAACTGTGGTTTGGCAAGAAACCAAAGTTGTCGTTTCTTAAAGTTTGGGATTGTGATGCTTATATGAAAAAGTTTCATCCTGATAAGCTCAAACCCAAATCGGATAAATATGTCTTCATAGGATACCCAAAGGAGACTATTGGGTACACCTTCTATCACAGATCCGAAGGCAAGACATTCGTTGCTAAGAATGAATCCTTTCTAGAAAAGGAGTTTTTCTTGAAAGAAGTGAGTGGGAGGAAAGTAGAACTTGATAAGGTAATTGTACCTTCTCCCTTATTGGAAAATAGTTCATCACAGAAATCTGTTCCTGTGACTACTACACCAATTAGTGAGGAAGCTAATGATGATGATCATGTAACTTCAGATCAAGTTACTACCGAATCTCGTAGGTAAACCAGAGTGAGATCCGCACCAGAGTGGTACGGTAATCCTGTTCTGGAGGTCATGTTACTTGACCATGACGAACCTATGAACTATGAGGAAGCGATGATGAGCCCAGATTCCGCAAAATGGCTTGAGGCCATGAAATCTGAGATGGGATCCATGTATGAGAACAAAGTATGGACTTTGGTTGACTTGCCCGATGATCGGCAAGCCATAGAAAATAAATGGATCTTCAAGAGGAAGACAGACGCTGATAGTAGTGTTACTATCTACAAAGCTAGAATTGTCGCAAAAGGGTTTCGACAAGTTCAAGGTGTTGACTACGATGAGAGTTTCTCACTCGTATCTATGCTTAAATCTGTCCGAATCATGTTAGCAATTGCCGCATTTTATGAAATCTGGCAAATGGATAACAAAACTGCAATCCTTAATGGATTTCTTAAAAAATAGTTGTATATGATTCGACCAGAAGGTTTTTGTCGATCCTAAAGTGTTAACAAAATGTGCAAGCTCCAGCGATCCATCTATGGACTGGTGCAAGCATCTCGGAGTTGGAATATACGCTTTGATGAGTTGATCAAAGCATATAGTTTTATACAGACTTGCGGTGAAGCCTGTATTTACAAGAAAGTGAGTGGGAGCACTACAGCATTTCTGATAAGTATATGTGAATGACATATTGTTGATTAGAAATAATGTAGAATTATTCTGCAAAGCATAAAGGAGAGTTTGAAAGGATTTTTTTCAAAGAAAGACCTCGGTGAAGCTGCTTACATATTGAGCATCAAAATCTATAGAGATAGATCAAGACGCTTGATAAGTTTTTCAATGAGTACATACCTTGACAAGATTTTGAAGTAGTTCAAAATAGAACAGTCAAAGAAAGAGTTCTTGCCTGTGTTACAAGGTGTGAAATTGAGTAAGACTCAAAGCCTGACCACGGCAGAAGATAGAAAGAGAATGAAAGTCATTCCCTATGCCTTGGCCATAGGTTCTATAAAGTATGCCATGCTGTGTACCAGATCTATTGTATACCCTACACTGATTTTGGCAGGGAGTACAATAGTGATCTAGGAGTAGATCACTGGACAGCGGTCAAAATTATCCTTAGTGGAATAAGGATATGTTTCTCGATTATGGAGGTGACAAAAGGTTCGTCGTAAAGAGTTACGTCGATGCAAGTTTTGACACAGATCTGGATGACTCTAAGTCTCGATCTAGATACATATTGAAAGTGGGAGCAATTAGCTAGAGTAGCTCCATGCTCCGAGCAGAGCATTGTTGACATAGAAATTTGCAAAATACATGCGGATCTAAATGTGGCAGACCCGTTGACTAAGATTCTCTCACAAGCAAAACATGATCACTTTTTGGGTCTTAATCAGATAGCGATGTGAACTAGATTATTGAATCTAGTAAACCCTTTGGGTGTTAGTCACATGGAGATGTGAACCAATCACATAAAGATGTGAACTATTGATGTTAAATCACATGGCGATGTGATCTAGATTATTGACTCTAGTGCAAGTGGGAGACTGAAGGAAATATGCCCTAGAGGCAATAATAAAGTTATTATTTATTTCCTTATATCATGATAAATGTTTATTATTCATGCTAGAATTGTATTAACCGGAAACATAATACATGTGTGAATACATAGACAAACAGAGTGTCACTAGTATGCCTCTACTTGACTAGCTCATTAATCAAAGATGGTTATTTTTCCTAACCATAAACAAAGAGTTGTTATTTGATTAATGGGATCACATCATTAGATGAATGATCTGATTGACATGACCCATTCCATTAGCTTAGCACCCGATCGTTTAGTATGTTGCTATTGCTTTCTTCATGACTTATACATGTTCCTATGACTATGAGATTATGCAACTCCCGTTTGCCGGAAGAACACTTTGTGTGCTACCAAACGTCACAACGTAACTGGGTGATTATAAAGGTGCTCTACAGGTGTCTCCAAAGGTACATGTTGGGTTGGCGTATTTCGAGATTAGGATTTGTCACTCCGATTGTCGGGGAGGTATCTCTGGGCCCTCTCGGTAATGCACATCACTTAAGCCTTGCAAGCATTGCAACTAATGAGTTAGTTGCAGGATGATGTATTACAGAACGAGTAAAGAGACTTGCCGGTAACGAGATTGAACTAGGTATTGAGATACCGACGATCGAATCTCGGGCAAGTAACATACCGATGACAAAGGGAACAATGTATGTTGTTATATGGTCTGACCGATAAAATATCTTCGTAGAATATGTAGGAGCCAATATGAGCATCCAGGTTCCGCTATTGGTTATTGACCGGAGACGTGTCTCGGTCATGTCTACATTGTTCTCGAACCCGTAGGGTCCACACGCTTAAGGTTACGATGACAGTTATATTATGAGTTTATACATTTTGATGTACCGAACGTTGTTCGGAGTCCTGGATGTGATCACGGACATGACGAGGAGTCTCGAAATGGTCGAGACATAAAGATTGATATATTGGAAGCCTATGTTTGGATATCGGAAGTGTTCCGGGTGAAATCGGGATTTTACCGGGGTACCGGGAGGTTACCGGAACCCCCCGGGAGCTATATGGGCCTAAGTGGGCCTTAGTGGAAAAGAGAAGGGGCAGCCCAAGATGGGCCGCGCGCCCCTCCCCTCCCTTGGTCCGAATAGGACAAGGAGAGGGAGCCGGCCCCCCTCTCTCTTTTCCCCCCTCCGCGAATCCTATTCCAACTAGGATTGGGGGGGGGGGGGGAATCCTACTCCCAGAGGGAGTAGGACTCCTCCTGGCGCGCCTCTCCTAGGTCGGCCGCACCCCCCCTTTTGAGCCTTTATATACGGAGGCAGGGGCACCCCAGAGAAACACAAATTGATCCACGTGATCATATTCTTAGCCGTGTGCGGTGCCCCCTTCCACCATAGTCCTCGATAATATTGTAGCGGTGCTTAGGCGAAGCCCTGCTGCAGTAGTACATCAAGATCGTCACCACGCCGTCGTGCTGACGGAACTCTTCCCCGACACTTTGCTGGATCGAAGTCCGGGGATCGTCATCGAACTGAACGTGTGCTAGAACTCGGAGGTGCCGTAGTTTCGGTGCTTGATTGGTCGGGCCATGGAGACGTACGACTACATCAACCAAACGCTTCCGTTGTCAATCTACAAGGGTATGTAGATCACACTCTCCCCTCTCGTTGCTATGCATCACCATGATCTTGCGTGTGCGTAGGAAAATTTTGAAATTACTACGTTCCCCAACAAAAAGAATCCTTGGGACGGGTCCCTGCTGCATGTCTGCGCCTGTGTCTCCGTTATGCCGTATCCTGGACGGGTGTAGCACGATGGTCATCTGTAAAAGAGAGGAACTTAGGTGAAAAGTTGTTGTGCAAAAAGGTAGGTTATATTAAAGAAACCATGTACAATTCAAGATGAGTAAAAATTGCCACTTGTCTGCGCATGTTGAGCCCCTTGTATTTGTAATAGGGGTTAGTGTGCAGGGATCGCTCAATATTTCCATTTACTGTAATGATGCCACGTGGGCCGGGCATCTTAAGCGTGAGGGAAGCGTAATGCGGTATTGCATTAAAGCGAGCGAAAGCTTCGCGTCCAAGTAGTGCTTGATAGCCACTTTGGAACGGAGCAATGTGGAAGGATAAATTTTCGCTATGGAAGTTATCGGGGAAGCCGAATATAACCTCTAGTAGTAGGGAGCCCGTGCAATGAGCCCCTGGGCCTGGCGTTACTCCTTTAAAGGTAGTATTGTTGTGGCAAATTTTCGTTGGGTCTATCCCCATTTTGCGGATTGTATCCTGATATATCAGGTTTAGACTGCTGCCCCCGTCCATCAGGACTCGTGTGAAGTGGTATCCGTCAATTATTGGATCTAATACCAAGGCAGCCCATCCTGCACGCCGGATACTTGCTGAGTAATCCCGATGGTCGAAAGTGATCGGTTGGGATGGCCGGTGGCAGGACTCCGCGGTGATAGGCCCTTGGGCATATTTCTCTGGGAGTGCCGCTTTGTTTCTCCCCTTGATCACGTGTAACACGTGTACTGTTTTGACTTCTGGTGGAAATTTCTTTTGTTCCCAGTGTCTTGCTTGAGAGGCTCATCCTCGTCTTCGCTTGGTGTATCCTCCCCCTTGTGTACGGTGTTGAGCTTGCCGGACTGTTTGAAGACCCAACATTCTCTGTGGGTATGATTTGCAGGTTTATCGAGGGTGCTATGGATCTGACATATTTGGTCCAGAATTTTGTTTAGGCTGGACAGTTCATCTCTGGCGCCTTTAGAGGGCAGCTTTTGCTGACCTGGCCGAGAGCTTTTGAATCCGGCGTTTATCGCCGTGCTCTTCGGGCTGTCTTCTTTATTCCAGCGCTTATTATTTTTGTTGCGTCGTGATTTCCCGTTTCCATCTCTAACTTCGGATGTACTTGGGTCGCTGGTGCTGCATCGGGCTAGCCAGCTGTCCTCGCCCACGCAAAAGCGGGTCATGAGGCTTGCTAATGCTGCCATTGTTCTTGGCTTTTCTTGGCCGAGGTGTCTGGCAAGCCATTCGTCTCGGACGCTGTGTTTAAAAGCTGCCAAGGCTTCGGCGTCCGGACAGTCAACTATTTGGTTATTTTTAGTAAGAAACCTATTCCAAAGCTGTCGGGCTGACTCTCCGGGCTGTTGAGTTATATGACTTAAATCGCCCGCATCCAGAGGTCAGACATAAGTCCCTTGAAAATTTGCCCGAAAAGCGTCTTCGAGCTCTTCCCAGCTTCCAATGGAGCTTTCGGGGAGGCTTTTGAGCCAGTGCCGAGCTGGCCCTTTGAGCTTGAGAGGTAAGTACTTGATGGCATGGACATCATCTCCTCGATCCATATGGATATGGAGGATATAGTCCTCAATCCAGACCCCAGGGTCTGTTGTTCCGTCGTATGCCTCTATGTTTACGGGTTTGAATCCCTCTTGAAATTCATGGTCCAGCACCTCGTCGGTGAAACATAGGGGGTGTGCGGCACCCCTGTATCTGGGTGTACCATGATGTTCGGATGTTTGTTGTGTTGCATCGTATGCTAGAGCACGCTTGCGTGGTCCATAGATGGATCTGGTTGCGCCGTCCTTTTGATGCGAGCCCTCGCGTGGATCGCGTATTGGCTTATGTGCGGCGTTGTTTGCCGCTCTATGTTGGTCGTGAGGTCGTCTATCCGGCTAGATGGCCGTTTTAATTTTTGGTTGCGGGGGATCTAAGGCCTCCTCATCAAATTCAGGTAGCAACTTCCGCTTCGGGTAGCTCTTGGTGGGGCGATTACCGCCGTACTTCGCTGCTGTGTTGAGTACTTTACTCCATCTGATTCTGAGTGTGTCTTGCGTAGCCTTGAGTCTTTGCTTCTGCTTTTTTAGACTCCTCGCGGTGGCAGCAAGCCTTTGACGGGCATTCTGTTGCTCCGGGTGTCCGTCCGGTGTGATGTCGGTCGGACTATTATCTTTGACAGAGTCGGGTTGTTCAGTTTGATTCTCCGTGTTGCCGTGGTCCGGTGATTGTTCACCCTGCTCTAAGGCTGGGTCTATATGATCGTTGTTTCTGCCGAGGCGCGATTTGGGGCGGCGCTTACGCCGCCGCTTTGGCTGCTTCTCGAGGGGACAACCTTCTGTTGCGTCCTTCCATTCCTCGTCGTCGTCTTCTTTTGGTGTGTCCAACATATATACGTCACGTGATGAAGTGGGCGTCCGGTGCCCTGTGGGCAGTGGTTCCAGTTCGCCTCCTGCATCATCGTCCATACCATCGATGTCTTCGGAGTCGAAGTCGAGCATGTCAGTTAAGTCATCGACAGTGGCTACTAAGTGGGTGGTCGGTGGGCGGTGAATTTCTTCGTCATCTGCATCCCAATCCTGCCGGACATAGTTCGGCCAGGACTCTCCTGACAAGGAGAGAGACTTTAATGAATTCAGTATGTCACCGAAGGGCGAGTGCTGAAAGATATCCGTGGAGGTGAACTCCATGATTGGCACCCAGTCGGATTTGATAGGCACGGGCGCAGGCAGTTCGGAGTCCGTGGTCGGGGAAGGATCCGGCAGTTTGGCAACACGGCTCTCGTGAAGGGTAAGGTCGATATTCGGCTCGATCACCGCTGAGGGTAAGGCCTCTGTGGCGGGGTCCATCCACCCGTCCATGGACGGCGCAACTAGCTCCGAATTGAGGGTCGGAGCAGCTGCTGGTGTGATCTCCCGAACACTGTCTGATGGTAGAGCTAAATCGTACTCATCGTGACCGCGCGAAGCACAAGGCAGAGGCTCGAATCCGTCGAAGATCAAGTTTCCGCGGATATCGGCCGTGTAGTTTAAGCTTCCAAACCTGACCTGGTGGCCAGGGGCGTAACTTTCGATCTGCTCCAGATGGCCAAGCGAGTTGGCCCGCAGTGCGAAGCCGCCGAATACAAAAATCTGTCTGGGGAGAAAAGTCTCACGCTGGGCTGCATGGCTATCGATGATCGTAGGAGCCATCAAGCCTAATGGTGACGACAAAGAGGAACTCTCAATGAAAGCACCAATGTCGGTGTCAAAACCGGTAGATCTCGGGTAGGGGGTCTCGAACTATGCGTCTAAGGCGGATGGTAACAGGAGGCAGGGGACACGATGTTTTACCCAGGTTCGGGCCCTCTTGATGGAGGTAAAACCCTACGTCCTGCTTGATTTATTCTTGATGATATGGGTATTACAAGAGTTGATCTACCACGAGATCGGAGAGGCTAAACCCTAGAAGCTAGCCTATGGTATGATTGTACGTTGTTGTGTCCTACGGACTAAAACCCTCCGGTTTATATAGACACCGGAGAGGGTTAGGGTTACACAAGGTCGGTTACAAAGGAGGAGATATACATATCTGTATTGCCTAGCTTGCCTTCCACGCCAAGTAGAGTCCCATCCGGACACGAGACGAAGTCTTCAATCTTGTATCTTCATAGTCCAACAGTCCGGCCAAAGGATATAATCCGGCTGTCCGGAGACCCCTAATCCTGGACTCCCTCAATGGGCATCTCCATAGCCCGTTGATATGCCTAGTTGATGTGAGACTATCTTCCCCCTTTTTTGTCTTCTCCACAACCACCATTCTATTCCACATATAGTGCTATATCCATGGCTCACGCTCATGTATTGCGTGAAGATTGAAAAAGTTTGAGAATGTCAAAAGTATGAAACAATTGCTTGGCTTGTCATCGGGGTTGTGCATGATTTAAATACTTTGTGTGGTGAAGATAGAGCATATCCAGACTATATGATTTTGTAGGGATAACTTTCTTTGCTCATGTTATTTTGAGAAGACATGATTGCTTTGTTAGTATGCTTGAAGTATTATTATTTTTATGTCAATATTAAATTTTATCTTGAATCTTTGGGATCTGAATATTCATACCACAATTAAGAAGAATTACATTAAAATTATGCCAAGTAGCACTTCACATCAAAAATTATCTTTTTTATCATTTACCTACTCGAGGACGAGCAGGAATTAAGCTTGGGGATGCTTGATACGTCTCCAACGTATCTATAATTTTTGATTTCTCCATGCTATATTATCTACTGTTTTGGACATTATTGGGCTTTATTATCCACTTTTATATTATTTTTGGGACTAACCTATTAACCGGAGGCCCAGCCCAGAATTGTTGTTTTTGCCTATTTTAGGGTTTCGAAGAAAAGGAATATCAAACGGAGTCCAAACGGAATGAAACCTTCGTGAACGTGATTTTCTCACCGAACAAGACCCACGAGACTTGGACCCTACGTCAAGCAACCAAAAGGGAGGCCACGAGGTAGGGGCAGCAAGGCACGTATTGTATTGTTGCCATCGAGGATAACAAGATGGGGTTTTTATCATATTGCATGAATTTATCCCTCTACATCATATCATCTTGCTTAAGGCGTTACTCTGCTTTCATGAACTTAATACTCTAGATGCATGCTAGATAGAGGTCGATGAGTGGAGTAATAGTAGTAGATGCAGGCAGGAGTAGGTCTACTTGTCTTGGACGTGATGCCTATATACATGATCATACCTAGATATTCTATAACTATGCTCAATTCTGTCAATTGCTCAATAGTAATTCGTTCACCCACCGTAAAATACTTATGCTCTTGAGAGAAGCCACTAGTGAAACCTATGGCCCCCGGGTCTATCTTCATCATATTAATATTCCAATACTTAGTTATTTCCTTTGCTTTTTACTTTGCTTTTATTTTACTTTGCATCTTTATCATAAAAATACCAAAAATATTATCTTATCATATCTATCATATCTCACTCTCGTAAGTGACCGTGAAGGGATTGACAACCCCTTATCGGCGTTGGTTGTGAGGAGTTATTTGTTTTGTGCAGGTACGAGGGACTCACGCATAGGCTCCTACTGGATTGATACCTTGGTTCTCAAAAACTGAGGGAAATACTTACGCTACTTTGCTGCATCATCCTTTCCTCTTCAAGGAAATCCAAAGCAGTGCTCAAGAGGTAGCATGCGCCATTGCTACAGTTCGTCGTGCCGAGACACCACGTGATGATCGGGTGTGATAAGCTCTACGTTCACATACAACGGGTGCAAGCCAGTTTGCACACGCGGAATACTCGGGTTAAACTTGACGAGCCTAGCGTATGCAGATATGGCCTCGAAACACTGGAGACCGAAAGGTCGAGCATGAATCATATAGTAGATATGATCAACATAGTGATGTTCACCATTGAAAACTACTTCATCTCATGTGATGATCGAACATGGTTTAGTTGATATGGATCAGGTGATCACTTAGATGATTACAGAGATGTCTATCTAAGTGGGAGTTCTTAAGTAATTTGATTAATTGAACTTTAATTTATCATTAACTTAGTACCTGATAGTATTTTGCATGTCTATGTTGTTGTAGATAGATGGCCCGTGTTGTTGTTCCGTTGAGTTTTAATGCGTTCCTAGAGAAAGATGATACGTCCATTTTGCATCATGCTTTTATATCGATATTTATTGCATTATGGGCTCTTATTACACATTATGTCACAATACTTATGCCTATTCTCTCTTATTTTACAAGGTTTACATAAAGAGGGAGAATGCCGGCAGCTAGGATTCCGGGCTGGAAAAGGAGCAAATATTAGAGACCTATTCTGCACAGCTCCAAAAGTCCTGAAACTTCGCGGAAGACGTTTTCAGAATATATAAAAAATACTCAGCGGAAGAAATTCACCAGGGGGGCCACACCCTGCCCACGAGGGTGGGGGCACGCCCTACCCCCCTGGCCACGCCCCCCTACCTCGTGGCCCCCCTGGTGGCCCTCCGGTGGCCATCTTCTGCTATATGAAGTCTTTCGATGGGAAAAAAATCATAAGCCATCTTCTCGGACGAAACTCCGCCGCCACGAGGCGGAACCTTGGCGGAACCAATCTAGGGCTCTGGCGGAGCTGTTCTGCCGGGGAAACTTCCCTCCCGGAGGGGGAAATCATCGCCATCGTCATCACCAACGCTCCTCTCATCGGGAGAGGGCAATCTCCATCAACATCTTCATCAGCACCATCTCTTCTCAAAACCCTAGTTCATCTCTTGTATCCAATTCTTGTCTCCAAGTCCGGGATTGGTGCTAGTAGTTTGATGAGATGTATGTTGTCTCTCCTCTAGTGGTTTTATGTGAACGTTGACTACATGACACTTCACCATTGTTTGGGCCTAGAGGAAGGCATTGGGGAGTAATAAGTAGATGATGGGTTGCTAGAGTGATAGAAGCTTAAACCCTAGTTTATGCGTTGCTTCGTAAGGGGCTGATTTGGATCCATATGTTTCATGCTATGGTTAGGTTTACCTTAATACTTTTTTTGTAGTTGCGGATTTGCAATAGAGGTTAATAATAAGTGGGATGCTTGTCCAAGTAAGGGCAGTACCCAAGCACCGGTCCACCCACATACCAAATTATCAAAGTGCCGAACGTGAATCATATGAGCATGATGAAAACTAGCTTGACGATATTCCCATGTGTCTTCGGGAGCACTTTTCTCTATATAAGAGTTTGTCCAGGCTTGTCCTTTGCTACAAAAAGGATTGGGCCACCTTGCTGCACTTTATTTACTTTTGTTACTTGTTGCTCATTACAAATTATCTTATCACAAAACTATCTGTTACCACTTGTTTCAGTACTTGTAGAGAATACCTTGCTGGAAACCGCTTATCATTTCCTTCTGCTCCTCGTTGGGTTCGACACTCTTACTTATCGAAAGGACTACGATAGATCCCCTATACTTGTGGGTCATCAAGACTCTTTTGTGGCGTCGTTGCCGGGGAGTGAAGTGCCTTTGGTAGGTGGAATTTGGTAAGGAAAAATTTATATAGTGTGCTGAAATTTACTGTCACTTGTTACTATGGAAAGTAATCCTCTGAGGGGCTTGTTCGGGGTATCTTCACCCCGACTATTAGAGCAAAGAGTTGCTCCTCAACCTACTGAACCTACTGAAAATGAAAATGTCTGCTTTGAAATTCCTTCGGGTATGATAGAAAAACTGCTAGCTAATCCCTTTTTAGGAGATGGAACAAAACATCCTGATGAGCATCTAATATATGTGGATGAAGTTTGTGGATTATTTAAGCTTGCAGGTGTACCCAGAGATGTTGTTAAGAAGAAGGTCTTCCCTTTATCTTTGAAGGGAGACGCATCGACATGGTATAGGCTATGTGATGATATGGGGTCTTGGAATTACAAACGATTGAAATTGGAATTTCATCAGAAGTTTTATCCTATGCATCTTGTTCATCGTGATCGCAATTATATATATAATTTTTGCCTCGCGAAGGAGAAAGCATCGCTCAAGCTTGAGGGAGGCTTAAATCAATGTTATATTCATGCCCCAATCATGAGCTCTCAAGAGAAATGATTATTCAAAAAATTTATGCTCGGCTTTCTGATAGCAATCGCACCATGCTTGATACTTCTTGTGCGGGCTCTTATATGATGAAGACTATTGAATTCAAATGGGATTTATTGGAAATAATTAAACGCAACTCTAAAGATTGGGACCTCGACAAAGGTAAGGAGTCAGGTATGACACCTAGTTTTGATTGTGTTAAATCTTTTATGGATACCGACGTTTTCCGTAAATTTAGCACTAAATATGGACTTGACTCTGAGATAGTAGCTTCTTTCTATGAATCTTTTGCTACTTATGTTGATCTCCCCAAGGAGAAGTGGTTTAAATATCATCCTCCCATAGAAGTAAAAGTAGTTGCACCTATTAAAGTTGAAGAAAAGATTGTCACTTATAATGATCCTATTGTTCCTACTGCGTATGTTGAGAAACCACATTTCCCTGTTAGGATAAAGGATCATGCTAAAGCTTCAACTGTGGTTCGTCAAAGCAATATTAAAACATATACACCTCCTGAGCAAGTTAAAGTTGAACCTAATATTGCTATTGTTAAAGATCTCTTGTCTGATAATATTGATGGGCATGTTATTTATTTCTGTGATGAAACTGCTAGAATTGCTAAACCTTGTGCTAAAGATAAACCTAGACCTGTGGTAGGCATGCCTGTTATTTCTGTTAAAATAGGAGATCATTGTTATCTGGCTTATGTGATATGGGTGCTAGTGCTAGCGCAATACCTCATTCCTTATACAAAGAAATTATGCATGAGATTGCACCTGCGGAAATAGAAGATATTGATGTCACAATTAAACTTGCCAATAGAGATACTATTTCACCGATGGGAATTGTTAGAGATGTTGAAGTCTTGTGTGGGAAAACTAAATATCCTGCTGATTTTCTTGTTCTTGGTTCCCCACAAGATAGCTTTTGTCCCATTATATTTGGTAGACCCTTCTTAAACACTGTTAATGCTACCATAGATTGCAAAAGGGATGTTGTTACTATCGGTTTAGATGATGTGACTCATGAATTTAATTTCTCTAAAATTAGTAGACAACACCGTGAAGAAGAATTACCTAGTAAGGATGAAATTATTGGTCTTGCTTCTATTGCCATACCTCTTAGTGATCCTTTAGAACAATATTTGCTAGACCATGAAAATGACATGTTTATGAATGAAAGAAGGGAAGTAGATGAAGTATTCTTTAAACAGGAACCTATTTTGAAACACAATTTACCTGTTGAAATCCTAGGGGATACTCCTCCACCCAAGGGTGATCCCGTGTTTGAGTTTAAACCCTTACCTGATACTCTTAAATATGCTTATCTTGATGAGAAAAAGAGACATCCTGTTATTATTAGTGCTAACCTTTCAGAGCATGAGGAAGAGAGATTATTGAAAACTCTGAAGAAGCACCGTGCTGCTATTGGGTATACTCTTGATGATCTTAAAGGCATTAGTCCCACTCTATGTCAACATAAAATAAATTTGGAAGATGATGCTAAACCAGTTCGTGATCATCAACGACGGCTGAATCCTAAGATGAAAGAAGTGGTAAGAAAGGAAATACTAAAGCTCCTTGAGGCAGGTATAATATATCCCGTTGCTGATAGTCAGTGGGTAAGTCATGTCCATTGTGTCCCTAAGAAGGGAGGTATTATTGTCGTTCCTAATGATAAAGATGAATTGATTCCTCAAAGAATTATTACAGGTTATAGGATGGTAATTGATTTCCGTAAATTAAATAAGGCAACTAAAAAGGATCATTACCCCTTACTATCGATCACATGCTAGAAAGATTATCCAAACATACACATTTTTGCTTTCTAGATGGATATTCTGGTTTCTCCCAAATACATGTGTCAGCCAAAGATCAATCAAAGACTACTTGTACATGCCCTTTTGGTACTTTTGCTTATAGACGTATGCCTTTTGGTCTATGTAATGCACCTGCTACCTTTCAAAGATGCATGATGGCTATATTCTCTGACTTTTGTGAAAAGATTTGTGAGGTTTTCATGGACGATTTCTCCGTCTATGGATCTTCTTTTGATGATTGCTTGAGCAACCTTGATCGAGTTTTGCAGAGATGTGAAGAAACTAATCTTGTCTTGAATTGGGAAAAGTGCCACTTTATGGTTAATGAAGGTATTGTCTTGGGGCACAACGTTTCTGAAAGAGGTATTGAAGTTGATAAAGCCAAGGTTGATGCTATTGAAAAGATGCCATGTCCCAAGGACATCAAAGGTATAAGAAGTTTCCTTGGTCATGTCGGATTTTATAGGAGGTTCATTAAGGACTTCTCAAAAATTTCTCGACCTCTGACTAATTTATTACAAAAAGATATACCATTTGTTTTTGATGATGATTGTGTAGAAGCATTTGAAATACTTAAGAAAGCATTGATCTCTGCACCGATTGTTCAGCCACCTGATTGGAATTTACCCTTTGAAATTATGTGTGATGCTAGTGATTATGCTATAGGTGTTGTTCTAGGACAAAGAGTTGATAAAAAATTAAACGTTATTCAATATGCTAGTAAAACCCTAGACAATGCTCAAAGAAATTATGCTACTACTGAAAAAGAATTCTTAGCAATTGTATTTGCTTGTGATAAGTTCAGACCTTATATTGTTGATTCTAAAGTAACTATTCACACTCATCATGCTGCTATTAAATATCTTATGGAAAAGAAAGATGTTAAACCTAGAGTTATTAGATGGGTTCTCTTGCTACAAGAATTTGACTTACATATTGTTGATAGAAAGGGAGCTGAGAACCCCGTTGCAGACAACTTGTCTAGGTTAGAAAATGTGCTTGATGACCCACTTCCTATTGACGATAGCTTTCCTGATGAGCAATTAAATGTCATAAATGCTTCTCATACTGCTCCATGGTATGCTGATTATGCTAATTACATTGTTGCTAAGTTTATACCACCTAGTTTCACATACCAGCAAAAGAAAAAGTTCTTCTATGATTTGAGGCATTACTTTTGGGATGACCCACATCTTTATAAAGAAGGAGTAGATGGTGTTATTAGACGTTGTGTACCTGAGCATGAACAGGAACAGATCCTACGCAAGTGTCACTCCGAAGCTTATGGAGGACACCATGCTGGAGATAGAACTGCACATAAGGTATTGCAATCTGGTTTTTATTGGCCTACTCTCTTCAAGGATGCCCGTAAGTTTGTCTTATCTTGTGATGAATGTCAAAGAATTGGTAATATTAGTAGACGTCAAGAAATTCCGATGAACTATTCACTCGTTATTGAACCATTTGATGTTTGGGGCTTTGACTATATGGGACCCTTTCCTTCCTCTAATGGATATACACATATTTTAGTTGTTGTTGATTACGTTACTATGTGGGTAGAAGCTATTCCAACTAGTAGTGTTGATCATAACACTTCTATTAAAATGCTTAAAGAAGTTAATTTTCCAAGATTTGGAGTCCCTAGATATTTAATGACTGATGGTGGTTCACATTTTATTCATGGTGCTTTCCGTAAAATGCTAGCTAAATATGATGTTAATCATAGAATTGCATCTCCTTATCATCCTCAGTCTAGTGGTCAAGTAGAATTGAGTAATAGAGAGCTCAAATTAATTTTGCAAAAGACTATTAATAGATCTAGAAAAAAATGGTCCAAGAAACTTGATGATGCATTATGGGCCTATAGAACTGCATATAAAAATCCTATGGGTATGTCTCCATATAAAATGGTTTATGGAAAAGCATGTCACTTACCTCTCGAACTATAACACAAGGCATATTGGGCTATTAAAGAACTCAATTATGATTTCAAACTTGCCGGTGAGAAGAGGTTATTTGATATTAGCTCACTTGATGAATGGAGAACCCAAGCCTATGAAAATGCCAAGTTGTTTAAATAAAAAGTTAAAAGATGGCATGACAAAAGAATACAAAAGCGTGAGTTTAATGTAGGTGATTATGTATTGCTATACAACTCTTGTTTAAGATTTTTTGCAGGAAAACTTCTCTCTAAATGGGAAGGTCCTTACGTTATCAAGGAGGTCTATCGTTCCGGTGCCATAAAAATCAACAACTTCGAAGGCACAAATCCGAAGGTGGTGAACGGTCGAAGAATCAGACATTATATCTCAAGTAATCCCATAAATGTTGAAACCAATATTATTGAAACAGTAACCCCGGAGGAATACATAAGGGACACTTTCCAGAATGTTTCAGACTCCGAAAAGGAATAGGTATGTGGTACGGTAAGAAAACCGACTCCAAAATATTTTAAGGCAATATTTCTCCGTTTTGGAATATTTAGAAAAATAGAAAAATAAGTAGTAGTCCGGGAAGGACACGAGGGCTCCACGAGGGTGGAGGGCATGCCCTACCCTCCTGGGCACGCCCCCCTACCTCGTGGGCACCTCGTGTGCTCTCTGGACTCCGTTTTCGAACACGACACGTATTTTGGTCGGTAAAAATTCATTATATAATATCCCGGAGGTTTTGACTCCCGTATCACGCAAATATCTCTTGTCTTTGTTTTGAGCTGTCCTGCTGCAGACAGAGCAACATGTCGTCCCAGGATTCGGAAGGATAAAGCTATGTGGCTGATTACCTTGCAGATCCTAAGGTCTATGGGGATGTGGAGCATTGCGGTTGGACTACGAAAGAAGAAGAGGACTATGAACCCAAGGGAAAGGAGGAGATGAGCTCAGATGAAGATGAAGTCCCACTACCTCAACCTGGGGACATGCATGTGGAGTTCAAAAAGTCAAGCCTCCCAGATAGGGTAAAGAAACCTAAGATCGAGTTTATCCCTTTTCGCCTCTTGCAGGAAAACAAGCAGGAACTATGCAAAAAGATATTGAGCCTAGAGCAGGAGATCGATGACCTAAGGGACCAAAATTCTGTCCTCAAGCGCGAATTAAAGAAGAAGCCTACGCCATCAACAAAATCACCACCGTCTCCATCAACAAAGAAGAATTGAGTATCTGGTATGGGCACTCCCCTTGGCAACTGCCAAGCTTGGGGGAGTGCCCTGGTATCGTATCACCATCACTTTTATCTTTACCATTTTTCTTAGTTCAATCCTTTTGGTAATATCTTGATCTAGTAGAATAAAAGTTCTTAGTATGATCTAGTCGTGAGTTTTGCTTTATAATTCTTTTATGTAATCGAGTCAGTGAGCTATATAATAAAGATTAGTGTTGAGTCAAGGGCTTGATTATTTTGCCATAATCTTAAGTGAATAAAAGAAAAGAGAAAGAAACAAAAAGAAACAAAGAGATCATATGAGTCTTATGGAGAGTAATGAGCTCACATAGAAAAAGTATGATGAATAAAAGTTGTTGAGGGTTGACAAACATAGTTTTGGTCATCGTTACAATTAATAGGAAGTAATAAAGAAAGAGAGGTCTTCACATATAGATATACTATCTTGGACATATTTTATGATTGTGAGCACTCATTAAAATATAACATGCTAAAAGAGTTGACATTGGACAAGGAAGACAACATAATGGGTTATGTTTTCTTACATCTGAGATAAATTATATTGTCATGGATCATCCAACATGGTTGAGCTTTCCTTTCCCCCTCATGCTAGCCAAATTCATCGCACCAAGTAGAGATACTACTTGTGCTTCCAAATACCCTTAAACTAGTTTGCCATGAGAGTCCACTATACCTACCTATGGATTGAGTAAGATCCTCTAAGTAAGTTGTCATCGGTGCAAGCAATAAAAATTGCTCTCTAAATATGTATGACTTATTAGTGTGGGAGAAATAAGCTTTATACGATCGTGTGATATGGAAGAAATAAAAGTGATAGACTGCATAATAAAGGTCCATATTACAAGTGGCAATATAAAGTGACGTTCTTTCGCATTAAGATTTTGTGCATCCAACTATAAAAGCGCATGACAAACTCTGCTTCCCTCTACGAAGGGCTTATATTTTACTTTTATCTCCTACATTGCATAAGAGTCATGGAGATCTTCACCCTTCCTTTTAACATTTTATCCTTTGGCAAGCACAGTATGTTAGAAAGATCCTGGTATATATGGCTAATTGGATGTGAGTTTTCATGAACTATTACTGTTGACATTACCCTTGAGGTAAAACGTTGGGAGGCAAAACTATAAGCCCCTATCTTTCTCTGTGTTCGATTAAAACTCCATACCCATAAGTATTGTGTGAGTGTCAGCAATTGTGAAAGACTATATGATAGTTGAGTATGTGGACTTGCTGAAAAGCTCTTATATGTTGACTCTTTCCTATGTTATGATAAATTGCAATTGCTCCAATGATTGAGATTATAGTTTATTAGTTTTTGTTTACTATTCATACTTGAAATTGTGATTGAACTATTACTCTAGCATAAGAAATCATATGACAAGAATTATGTAAGTTGTTGTTCTAAGAATGATCATGATGCCCTCATGTCCGTATTTTATTTTTATCGACACCTCTATCTCTAAACATGTGGACATATTTTTCGATTTCGGCTTTTCGCTTGAGGACAAGCGAGGTCTAAGCTTGGGGGAGTTGATACGTCCATTTTGCATCATGCTTTTATATCGATATTTATTGCATTATGGGCTGTTATTACACATTATGTCACAATAGTTATGCCTATTCTCTCTTATTTTACAAGGTTTACATAAAGAGAGAGAATGCCGGCAGCTGGGATTCTGGGCTGGAAAAGGAGCAAATATTAGAGACCTATTCTGCATAGCTCCAAAAGTCCTGAAACTTCACGGAAGACGTTTTCAGAATATATAAAAATACTCAGCGGAAGAAATTCACCAGGGGGCCACACCCTGCCCACGAGGGTGGGGGCGCGCCCTACACCCCTGGGCGCGCCCCCTACCTCGTGGGCCCCCTGGTGGCCCGCCGGTGGCCATCTTCTGCTATATGAAGTCTTTCGATGGGAAAAAATCATAAGCCATCTTCTCGGACGAAACTCCGCCGCCATGAGGCGGAACCTTGGCAGAACCAATCTAGGGCTCTGGCGGAGCTGTTCTGTTGGGGAAACTTCCCTCCCGGAGGGGGAAATCATCGCCATCGTCATCACCAACGCTCCTCTCATCGGGAGAGGGCAATCTCCATCAACATCTTCATCAGCACCATCTCTTCTCAAAACCCTAGTTCATCTCTTGTATCCAATTCTTGTCTCCAAGTCCGGGATTGGTGCTAGTAGTGTTAATTACACCTTGTAGTTGATGCTAGTTGGTTTAATTGGTGGAAGATCATATTTTCAGATCCTATATGCATATTAATACCCCTCTGATTATGAACATGTTTATGCTTTGTGAGTAGTTACTTTTGTTCCTGAGGACATGGGAGAAGTCTTGCTATTAGTAGTCATGTGAATTTGGTATTCATTCGATATTTTGATGAGATGTATGTTGTCTCTCCTCTAGTGGTTTTATGTGAACGTTGACTACATGACACTTCACCATTGTTTGGGCCTAGAGGAAGGCATTGGGGAGTAATAAGTAGATGATGGGTTGCTAGAGTGACAGAAGCTTAAACCCTAGTTTATGCGTTGCTTCGTAAGGGGCTGATTTGGATCCATATGTTTCATGCTATGGTTAGGTTTACCTTAATACTTTTGTTGTAGTTGCGGATGCTTGCAATAGAGGTTAATCATAAGTGGGATGCTTGTCCAAGTAAGGGCAGTACCCAAGCACCGGTCCACCCACATACCAAATTATCAAAGTGCCGAACGTGAATCATATGAGCATGATGAAAACTAGCTTGACGATATTCCCATGTGTCCTCGGGAGCACTTTTCTCTATATAAGAGTTTGTCCAGGCTTGTCCTTTGCTACAAAAAGGATTGGGCCACCTTGCTGCACTTTATTTACTTTTGTTACTTCTTGCTCGTTACAAATTATCTTATCACAAAACTATCTGTTACCACTTATTTCAGTACTTGCAGAGAATACCTTGCTGGAAACCGCTTATCATTTCCTTCTGCCCCTCGTTGGGTTCAAAACTCTTACTTATCGGAAGGACTACGATAGATCACCTATACTTGTGGGTCATCAAAAGCTAAGTTGAAAGATGATGGTAGAAATTACACGGACTGGGTCCGTAACTTGAGGATTATCCTCATTGCTGCACAGAAGAATTACGTCCTGGAAGCACCGCTAGGTAACAAACCCACTGGAGGAGCAACGCCAGATGTTATGAACACCTGGCAGAGCAAAGCTGATGACTACTCGATAGTTCAGTGTGCCATGCTTTACGGCTTAGAACCGGGACTTCAACGATGTTTTGAATGTCATGAAGCATATGAGATGTTCCAGGAGTTGAAGTTAATATTTCAAGCAAATGCCCGGATTGAGAGATATGAAGTCTCCAATAAGTTCTACAGCTGCAAGATGGAGGAGAATAGTTCTGTCAGTGAAAATATACTCAGAATGTCTGGGTACCACAACCACTTGACTCAACTAGGAGTTAGTCTTCCTGATGATAGTGTCATTGACAGAGTTCTCCAATCATTGCCACCAAGCTACAAGAGCTTCGTGATGAAACAGCAAGCCAGTTGCTGCTCAAGTGAAGAAACCCAAGTCTGGACCTAAGCCTGAGACTGAGTGCTTCTACTGCAAAGGAACTGGTCACTGGAAGCGGAACTGCCCTAAGTATTTGGCAGAGAAGAAGGATGGCAAAGTGAAAGGTATATTTGATATGTACCTTACTAATGCTCGCAGTAGTGCCTGGGTATTTGATACTGGTTCAGTTGCTAACATTTGCAACTCGAAACAGGGGCTACGGATTAAGCAAAGATTGGCTAAGGACGAGGTGACGATGCGCGTGGGAAATGGTTCCAAAGTCGATGTGATCGTCATCGGCATGCTACCTCTACATCTACCTTTGGGATTAGTATTAGACCTAAATAATTGTTATTTGGTGCCAGCATTGAGCATGAACATTATATATGGATCTTGTTTGATGCGAGACGGTTATTCATTTAAATCGGAGAATAATGGTTGTTCTATTTATCTGAGTAATATCTTTTATGGTCATGCACCCCTGATGAGTGGTCTATTTTTACTAAATCATGATAGTAGTGATACACATGTTCATAGAATTGAAGCCAAAAGATGCAAAGTTGATAATGATAGTGCAACTTATTTGTGGCACTGCCGTTTATGTCGTATTGGTGTAAAGCGCATGAAGAAACTCCATTCTGATGGACTTCTGGAATCACTTGATTATGAATCACTTGGTACTTGCGAACCAAGCCTCATGGGCAAGATGACTAAAACTCCGTTCTTCCGAACAATGGAGCGAGCAACAGAGTTATTGGAAATCATACGTACTGATGTATGTGGTCCAATGAACATTGAAGCTCGCGGCGGATATCGTTATTTTCTCACCTTCACAGATGATTTGAGTAGATATGGGTATATCTACTTAATGAAACATAAGTCTGAAACATTTGAAAAGTTCAAAGAATTTCAGAGTGAAGTGGAAAATCATCGTAACAAGAAAATCAAGTTTCTACGATCTAATCGTGGAGGCGGATATTTGAGTTATGAGTTTGGACTTCATTTGAAACAACGCGGAATAGTTTCGCAACTCACACCACCTGGAACACCATAGCGTAATGGTGTGTCTGAACGTCGTAATCACACTTTGCTAGATATGGTGCGATCTATGATGTCTCTCACTGATTTACCGCTATCATTTTGGGGTTATGCTTTAGAGACAACTACATTCACATTAAATATGGCACCATCTAAATCCGTCGAGACAACACCTTATGAACTGTGGTTTGGCAAGAAACCCAAGTTGTCGTTTCTTAAAGTTTGGGGCTGCGATACTTATGTGAAAAAGCTTTAACCTGATAAGCTCAAACCCAAATCGAAGAAATGTGTCTTCATAGGATACCCAAAGGAGACTGTTGGGTACACCTTCTATCGCACATCCGAAGGCAAGATATTCGTTGCTAAGAATGGATCCTTTCTAGAGAAGGAGTTTCTCTCGAAAGAAGTGAGTGGGAGGAAAGTAGAACTTGACGAGGTAATTGTACCTTCTCCCTTATTGGAAAGTAGTTCATCACTGAAATCAGTTCCAGTGATTCCTACACTAGTAAGTGAGGAAGCTAATGATGATGATCATGAAACTTCCGATCAAGTTACTACCGAACCTCGTAGGTCAACCAGAGTAAGATCCGCACCAGAGTGGTATGGTAATCCTGTTCTGGAAGTCATGTTACTTGACCATGACGAACCTACAAACTATGAGGAAGCGATGATGAGCCCAGATTCCGCAAATTGGCTTGAAGCCATGAAATCTGAGATGGTATCCATGTATGAAAACAAAGTGTGGACTTTGGTTGACTTGCCGGATGATCGGCAGGCCATAGAGAATAAATGGATCTTCAAGAAGAAGACTGACGCTGACAGTAATGTTACTATCTACAAAGCTCGACTTGTTGCAAAAGGTTTTCGACAAGTTCAAGGAGTTGACTACGATGAGACCTTCTCACCCGTAGCGATGCTTAAGTCCGTCCGAATCATGTTAGCAATTGCCGCATTTTATGATTATGAAATTTGGCAAATGGATGTCAAAACTGCATTCCTTAATGGATATCTTAAAGAAGAGTTGTATATGATGCAACCAGAAGGTTTTGTCGATCCAAAAGGTGCTAACAAAGTGTGCAAGCTCCAGCGATCCATTTATGGACTGGTGCAAGCCTCTCGGGGTTGGAATATACGCTTTGATAGTGTGATCAAAGCATGTGGTTTTATACAGACTTTTGGAGAAGCCCGTATTTACAAGAAAGTGAGTGGGAGCTCCGTAGCATTTCTGATATTATATGTAGATGAAATATTGTTGATCGGAAATGATAATGAATTTCTGAATAGCATAAAAGGATACTTGAATAAGAATATTTCAATGAAAGACTTTGGTGAAGCTGCTTATATATTGGGCATCAAGATCTATAGAGATAGATCAAGACGCTTAATTGGACTTTCACAAAGCACATACCTTGATAAAATTTTGAAGAAGTTCAAAATGGATTAGGCAAAGAAAGGGTTCTTGCCTGTATTACAAGGTATGAAGTTGAGTCAGACTCAATGCCCGACCACTGCAGAAGATAGAGAGAAAATAAAGGTGTTCCCTATGCTTCAGCCATAGGCTCTATCATGTATGCAATGCTGTGTACCAGACCTGATGTGTGCCTTGCTATAAGTTTAGCAGGGAGGTACCAAAGTAATCCAGGAGTGGATCACTGGACAGCGGTCAAGAACATCCTGGAATACCTGAAAAGGACTAAGGATATGTTTCTCGTATATGGAGGTGACAAAGAGCTCGTCGTAAATGGTTACGTCGATGCAAGCTTTGACACTGATCCGGATGACTCTAAGTCACAAACCGGATATGTGTTTTTATTAAATGGTGGAGCTGTCAGTTGGTGCAGTTCCAAGCAGAGCATCGTGGCAGGATCTACGTGTGAAGCGGAATACATAGCTGCTTCGGAAGCAGCAAATGAAGGAGTCTGGATGAAGGGGTTCATATCCGATCTAGGTGTCATACCTAGTGCATCGGGTCCAATGAAAATCTTTTGTGACAATACTGGAGCAATTGCCTTGGCAAAGGAATCCAGATTTCACAAGAGAACCAAGCACATCAAGAGACGCTTCAATTCCATCCACGATCAAGTCAAGGAGGGAGACATAGAGATTTGCAAGATACATATGGATCTGAATGTTGCAGACCCGATGTCTAAGCCTCTCTCACGAGCAAAACACGATCAGCACCAAGACTCCATGGACGTTAGAATCATTACAATGTAATCTAGATTATTGACTCTAGTGCGAGTGGGGACTGAAGGAAATATGCCCTACAGGCAATAATAAAGTTGTTATTTATATTTCCTTATATCATGATAAATGTTTATTATTAATTCTAGAATTTTATTAACCGAAAACTTAGTACATGTGTGAATAAATAGACAAACAGATTGTCACTAGTTTGCCTCTACTTGACTAGCTCGTTGAATCAATGACGGTTATGTTTCCTAACCATAGACATGAGTTGTCATTTGATTAACGGTATCATATCATTAGAGAATGATGTGATTGATTTGACCCATCCGTTAGCTTAGCACAATGATCGTTTAGTTTGTTGCTATTGCTTTCTCCATAACTATACATGTTCCTATGACTATGAGATCATGCAACTCCCGTATACCGGAGGAACACCTTGTGTGCTACCAAACTTCACAAGTAACTGGGTGATTATAAAGGTGCTCTACAGGTGTCTCCGATGGTGTTTGTTGAGTTGGCATGGATCAAGATTAGGATTTGTCACTCCGATTGTCGGAGAGGTATCTCTGGGCCCTCTCGGTAATGTACATCACGATAAGCCTTGCAAGCAATGTAGCTAATGAATTAGTTATGGGATGTAGCATTACGGAATGAGTAAAGAGACTTGCCGGTAACGTATTGAACTAGGTATTGAGATACCGACGATCGAATCTCAGGCAAGTAACATACCGATGACAAAGGGAACAACGTATACCGTTATGCGGTTTGACCGATAAAGATCTTCGTAGAATATGTAGGAGCCAATATGAGCATCCAGGTTCCGCTATTGGTTATTGACAGGAGACATGTCTCAGTCATGTCTATATAGTTCTCGAACCCGTAGGGTCCGCACGCTTAACGTTCGGTGACGATCGGTATTATGAGTTTATGTGTTTTGATGTACCGAAGGTAGTTCAGAGTCCCGGAATTGATCACGGACATGACGAGGAGTCTCGAAATGGTCGAGACGTAAATATTGATATATTGGAAGCCTATATTTGGACATCGGAATGGTTTCGAGTGGTTCGGGCATTTTTCCGGAGTACCGGGAGGTTACCGGAACCCCCTGGGGAGTATATGGGCCTTATTGGGCCTTAGTGGAATAGAGGAGAGGGAAGGGAAAAGAGGAAGGCGCGCCCCCCAAGCCCAATCCGAATTGGGAGGGGGGCCGGCCCCCCTTTCCTTCCTCCCTCTCTCCTCCTTCCTTCCTCTCCTACTCCTACTTGGAAGGGGGGAATCCTACTCCCGGAGGGAGTAGGACTCCCCTTGGGCGCGCCATAGAGAGGGCCGGCCTTCCCCCTCCTCCACTCCTTTATATACGGGGGTGGGGGCACCCCATGGACACACAAGTTGATCATTGATCTTTTAACCGTGTGCGGTGCCCCCTCCACCATAATCCACCTCGGTTATATCGTAGCGGTGCTTAGGCGAA
Organism: Triticum urartu; assembly: GCF_056163025.1. NCBI lineage: Eukaryota > Viridiplantae > Streptophyta > Magnoliopsida > Poales > Poaceae > Triticum > Triticum urartu. Next base: position 622,585,728 of record NC_141875.1, read on the forward strand.
GCCCTGTTCCGGTAATATCATCATCACCGTCATCACGCCGTCGTGCTGACGAAACTCTCCCTCGATTTTTTTTGAAATTACTACGTTCCCCAACACAAACAAGAACCAAGAAAGATGATGCCAAAGATGCAATGGTTTGAGCTCTCTACGAACGATACGATCAAGCTACTCACTTGAGAGGCCCCCTTGATAGTACGACAATCGATCCTATAACCCAGTCTCCCAACTAACACCACGAGACTGATAAAATGGAAAAGCTATCAAGGAAAAAAAACCTTTACCTTGCGCATAGTCCACTTGAGCTAGATGATGATGATCTTGTCCTCCTCAAGTTGGACCGCCTTTCTTCATTGCATAGGCTCCAAGAAGACTAGTAGATTGCTCCCCCATACTCCACTATGGGTGAGCCACTCTTCGGCATCTTCACAAGTCCACTGTCACCACAATGGATGGCAAGCTTTAAGCATGTGATCTCTTCATGATGCTCCACTTGAAATTGCATAACGCAACCTTGATGACATCACCATGTGATGTCATCCTCCATGGGTTATATGATATCTTTCTTTTGATGCGCGCTCATGAAAACATACATAACCCCACAAAGAACACTCACGTAGACCATGAATTAGTACACAAAGCGCAATGGACAATGATTACCATACCATGGGATCACTTGATCCCACTCGATGCATCTTCCACGCTTTTTGTGTTGATCAACATGAATCACTCTTTTTACTTAGTCTTGATCAACATTGTATCTTTTCTTCTCTCCTCATAAAGATGATGTCTTGAAGGTAGACATGAATGTTCATACAATCTTCTTCTTCTTCAAGAATAGGCTCAACTCTCACATGACCCATCTTTGGATAAGTCCTTGAACATATAACACCTTGGTCAACACATAATCTTCTTCATTCAACCTTGAAACCAACATATGGTCTTCAAGCATTGCCTATGGACAAACCTTAAAGTATAACTCAAAGCAACCATTAGTCCATAGGGATCGTCATCAATTACCAAAACCAAACATGAGGGCACCATGCTCTTTCACATGTGTCTTTATATACTGTCGAAACCCTTGAGGATTTTTACACCCTAATTTTTCCGCCGTTGCAGACCTCTGTTTCGTGACAATCCAATCTGAGGCCCTTTCGAGTATTCTACCAAAGAGGGAAGTCTTCACAGTTGCCATATCCAACCACTTGAAGGCTGTCATGATTGCCCAAGAGTAATTTCCTTTGGTTTTTATGAAAGGGCGTCCCCCCCATATAAGTGTTATGGTGTTGAGAACAGGGTAATTTGTAGACTAACCGTATGCTTGAGACGGTTAGGTTCCCCTCGGGAAGGAAAAGATTAAAGATGTTGTCTTTGATGCTTTTATTTCTTTGGTTGTAGGAAATCCGTACTATTAAGAGGGGGGTCCGCATTGGAAGGTATGGGCGGAATCAAAGCACATACATAAAACATATATTGCACCCACAATTCCTTCCAAACAGTTTCTAGGGAAGATCCACATTCTACCAAAGTGCTAAAAATGTACACCCGGTAATACCACTATGCTAGGCAGTAGTACCACTCCCCTTGTGGGAGCATTACTCTGACTAGAACCGTCTGACCGGTAGTACCGCACAACTAAAACAGTAGTACTGCTCCCCTATTTTGATTGGCACCACCATTCCAAGTGTCAGTCCTACTACCGCTTAGGGGTGATTCCTCTTAGGAATTCCTGCGGTACTAGGGCAGTACCACTTTGATGTCGAGTTTCAATTTGACAGCCAGCTGTATTCACTCCGCATGTTCCTGATAGCGGAGATCGCTGCACGCGCCTATGACATCGCCGCTTAGCGGTTCACGAGGAGTCGAACTTCCTAGTGATCACAATTGTCGGTCCATCGGTGACCAGTGTGCCCTACAATGAGGAGAAGAAGAAGAAGAAGAGAGAGAGATACACATTGTCCCCATGTGAACGATGAAGAGGCTATGACGAGGTTCGTGGCGAAGAATGTATAGTGCGTGCAACACGAGGTGAAACTCTACTAGAGCAAGACCATGAGAAAAAAAAGGTTCTCAAGAAGGAGGACAGGGTTGGCCCCTCGACGGGGATTAACCTTGAGTCAGACGATCAGGAGGAGGGGAGGAGGAGGAGGAGCAGTTGGACTCCTCTGTTAAGGAGACCATGACGCTTTGGAACTCTATTGACACTGACTATAACTCAAACGAGTAGTAATATTTAGGAATCAAGTAGTAGGGTGATCTTTGTCTATGTTTATCTATTTTTATTCATTACAATGTTTGGATGTTTAAAATGTTTGTCGGTCTGTCGGTGGCCATTGTGCCCTGCAATGAGGAGAATAAGAAGAGGGATATACGCATGGTTCTCGGCGAGAGCGATGCAGAGATTATGGCGAGGTTCGTGGGGGAGAATCCGCATTATGTCCAGTATGAGATAGAATTCTTCTGGAAGTGAGACCATGAGAGGAAGAAGAATAATGTCAAGAAGGAGGACGAGGCTGACTCCTCGATGATGATCAACCTCGAGTCGGGCGAGGAGGAGTTGGATTCTTCTGATAAGGAGACCATGACACTTTGGAACTTTATCAACATCGACTATAAGTCGGACGAGTAGTGATGTTTAGGAATCATGTAGTAGGGTGATCTTTATCTATGTTTATCTAGTTTTAATTGTTGCAATGATTGCATGTTTAAAATGAACTATGCAATGTGTCTTTCGCAAAATTGTCTGCATGTTCAAAGTGTCTTATTTGAGGTAGCTGTTGGAGATGGACTTTTTTGTGTGCCATAAAAATCACTCTTTTGATGCTGTAAATTTTACTCCAATCAATTTTTGCTGCCGTGAAACAGGGCAGCTATTGGGATGCTCTCATGGACCCAATATACATGCCTCAAATTTTACATTCGCCATCTTTCCTTGTAGCAAGTACTCCTAAAATAACAGAAATTGCTCCTATGTACAGTGATGATCTGGAAAACTTACTGAAACGACGTACATTTCTTATATATCTACCTATAAATACATTATGCTTTCTAATTTTAAAGACCTCACAATCAATTGTGGTCTTTAATTTAGGATTGGGTCATCTGTTTTTGGCCGGATCAACAATTTCTCAAAAAGCTCTCTCATTCAACTTCTTTCATTCACTATATGCTCCTTAACTTTGCAGGTTCTTTTTTCCTTCGGCTGGGTATTCAATTTTAGATTTGGTTTATGAGTTGGCTAGGTCAATGATTTTAAATTCAATCGGAAGCAATCGGCCTATAAAAATATACCAATCTTGCGCCCTCTCTTGCCATCTAAAAAAAGAAGCGTCAACATACGATATTGTAGCACCAAAATAGTACTTGCAGACACGGACTTAGAACAAAATCACACCGCAGAAGGCAGACCAAAATCCATACTCCCTCCGTTCCTTGATATAGGGTGTATAGTTTTCTTGCATGAATATTAACGCATGAGCTGGGAGGGGAAATTTCGTTGGTTTTAGACGTAAAAGCCCCTGGTGCAAACACGTGAGTATTATAAATAAATGCAAAACTCACTCCACCATCTCACCCACTTGCCAAAACAAATGCTCCGTAGTTCTATAATATAAGGTGTATTTGTTTTTTTGGAAAGTCAGATTTATTTAACTTTGACCGAGTTTAGAGCCAAAAATATCAACATTCACAATTTCTAATGAATAAAATATGAAAAATCCATTTCATGATGAATCTAACGATACCATTTTGATATTATGGATATTGATAAATTTCTCGATAAATTTGGTCAAACTTAAAGAGATTTGACTTGTCAAAAAATTCATACACTTTATATTTAAAACAGCGGGAGTATTTAAAAAAACACCAACGACACAGCAAAGTACGCTCATTTTTTTCAAAGTATAAAGCAAACAAGAACGATGCACAGTGGTCTGCCGAAAGGTGGGTATTGTGATTGTCCAACGCTAGTTGTGCGATCCTTCTATTAACTATTACTCCCTCTTCGCAAAATATAAAAACGTTTTTGACACTAGTGTAGTGTTAAAAGCGCTCTTATATTGTGGGACGGAGGAAGTATATATTGATCTTTCTGCGTTTTGGTTTTGATCCTATTATATATTAATCTTTCTGCGTTTTGGTTTTGATCGGACAGGAGGGGTGATCTCATCCCGAACAAACAAATAATATATCCAGGGAAGGGATCAAAAGGAAAACTAATTAAGAAATAATCAAACAAGGTGCGTAGCTTAGAAGAGTAGGACGAACAAAATCCGAGTGGAAAGCAACCAGGAACTCCAGAATTGGATAGGCAAGCATCACCGTGACGAGTTAACAAGTTCGAACACGCACCAAAACAAGGCTATTATAAGACTTCGGTGTGAACGAATCGAAACGTCGGTCTTCTCAGTTTCCGTGCCCGTACTTTTCAAATGCACATGAATTCAATCATTGTGACCAAAAGATCGAGTTTTTTTTCTTTTTAGAATCACAGGGAAAAAAATCCCGCCTAAATATAATACTCAAAGTGACTAACATGCCAAAGTTTGATTCAGTTTATAAAAAAAACCGAACCTAAAACTAACATAACAACCCAATTTATAAGGAAAATTAGGCCAAAAACCGACAAGCGACGAAGCCTCGTCGACCACACAACACAAGGCTACAACCGCACAAAAACACATCCTTGAATCCGGAGCCGCCGCTCCGACTTCCACCACTCGAAAGGCGAGCTACATCACTGCACAACAGTGACGTTTTATAGCCCATGCTACACAAGACGCCTGCAGACCACAAACGATGCACCACAATCAGGGGCTGCTGCCTCGACGTACCAGCCAAACCGACCCCTCGGGTTGATTGACTGGGTCGACGAACTCGCTACCCACGCAGGATCAGGTCGCCACCCACACAAAGCAAAGGCATAGTCCTGCCCCATAGAGTTGTGAATGCATTGTGATCCGAGGCCACCGCCTTGGTGTACATCCACCGTCCGAAGCCGCCGCTCCGGCATCCACTAAACCCAAGTTGCAAGAGAACACCACCAGCATAGACGAAAAGCTCTAATCAATCAAAGCCATCCATGATGACTCAAGGCTATTGGTGCAGCCGAAGGGCAATGAGCGACCAAGTCTCCATCCGGACAAAGAGTCACACGCAGCCGAGGCTTCATCACAACGGCAACACCGTCGGCAAAGCTAAAGGGCATCAAGAAGCCGAGTCTACACCCGGATCGCTTCACCATGCACACCTGCACCAAAGGCACCGTCCCGAACCCCAGTGAACATCAGGGAACAACCACCGTCAACTTCAAACCAGTCGCACCACCACCACGTCGCTCGCCAACAACGACCCTGCAGCGAGCAAACACAAAACAGGCTACAAGGCCATAGTGTAACTGAATCACGATAAAATGGCATATAGAAAGTAGTACACGGGAAGCCCCGGACTGAGCAGTAGCAGGCATACCGCAATACAATTGGAGCAGGATAGGAGTTTGGCGTCCATGCTTAACTGGGATGCATGCTACCTTGCTACATTGATTAATTTGAGTCCCGCGTCTCGTCTCATCCGAACCTGCATTTGTATTCTTTTTTATTTTTCGAAAAAAACCGCCATTTGTATCCGCGGTAAGGCCAGCACTATTTTCTGAGAAAAGGACTGCTCTGCTAACCAGGTCCACAATCAATAGGCTTTTTGTAAAAAGAAACAAACATGGAGTGTTCTGCGTTTAGGGGTAAATTTTTCCGAAAAGGAGGATAACACACGGCATCTGTATCGAGCGGTGAACATAGCCATAAGGGTAAACACATTGCCACGCCCTGAAAATAGGGAAGATATACATATAATACCCTTCTTGTAACATTTTTATACCGTAAGCTTTGGAGGGCCGTTTTGGTGCATATGCTCCCTAATAAACAGTAAATTTAAAATAAATATTATTTTTTTTAAAAATGATATCCCTCTTGTAGATGTTCTTGTTAGTGTAACAAGAGTGCTTGACAATTTTCATACGAAGCGAGATGACGGTGCTTCGTCGATGAAAAAACAGAAAAATGAAACATTTGGATGTCGACTTGTTTTTTTTTTGCATAGATCAAAATACTTAATATTTGTTCTAAAAATTTACAGGTAGCATTTTGGTGTGACAGTGAACACATGTATCTTTTTCTCAAATTTGTACGACATTTGCAGATAGCATTTTTGGTGGGCCGGAGCATATGCTCCCAAGAGCCGAATTGGGTTTCCGCGTAGGCTTTTCTTTTTTTGCGGGAATTTTACACCATAAAGCTTAGTCAATCATTATTCCTACTAAGCAATTTGGAATCCTGCAAAAAGTGCATATGGTTTATTCAACGATTATCTTGGAGACGCGTTTACTTGTCCGATGACATAGTACGTACGGTTATCCACAAACCATCCCGACCGATGGTCAATTTTTTTTTGAATATGTCCTTGAGTTTATTCGAGACTTGAGCAAAACTCAGATTGGAGAAGAATATGGTCCCTGGGTTTCCTTTATTGGAACTATGTTCCTTTTTTATTTTTTGTTCCGAATTGGTCGGATAGATGTTCCTTCTATTTATTCAAGTAAAGCTCTTCGCAAGGCACTACTGACGGTGTCCGCTTGACCTTTTCTAAGTGTGGACGGAATCACTTACTATCTACTCTTGATTCAACACATTTTCGCTGTAGTGTTCGAGTGGATCCCGCTACCTCCTCTCGAACCATAACAGACTAGCATTATTATTTTTATCATTGAATCGTGTATTCTCTTGAAATGTAAGTTGAAAGCGGGTTAATTCTTTTACAGACGTCTTCAGTATTCCTACAAAGCAAGTTGGAATCCTGCAAAAGGTGCATAAGGTTTATTCGATTATCTTGGAGACACGATTAGGGCATGTACAATGCATACCCACAGGATGATGCCTCGCATGCCATGTAAGATCGGATATCAGATAAAGTAGGTTTGGATAGGAAAATGGGATCCTCTGCAGAAGGCGGGTGCTTGGAGAGAAAAAAATATGGTCCGATATCAAAAGGAAAAGGTTGGAGCGAAAAGTAGATATGCATGTGTACTATAGTCTTTATTTTCTACAGTATTTCTTCATGAGGCCCACTAATGATAGCTTGCAATGGGGAGAAAAAAATAAATGTAGATGCCTCAAACCGGGGGGCCTAGAACTTGCTGAGAATGTGATGGTTTTGCAAAAACGCGCGTGCTGACCGGCTCGGGCCTGACGAGTCCAATTGTCGTTCTGTGATTAGTCCAGGACCAAAATTGCACATTTGGTGCAAGTTGTGGGACTGAATAGGGTCATTTTACAAGTTCTAGGACCAAACCATCATATTCTCAGCAAGTGCTTTTAACTCTATTTTTTGTCATAAGGCATTTGTATCCATATGTCATCATCATTGTACATGTCCTTACTTGTCTGATGACGTAGTACGTACTGGTACTGTACTTGCTATTATTCCGCGGACGGCAGTTTCCGGAAAACGGAAACATGCGTGGAGGCATCCTCGCGCATGCTACGTGAGCGAGCCAGACCCTTTTCCCCGCAGAAAAGAAACAAAAACCGTCATCGGAGTCACGTCCTCCGTCCTCGCAAGCAACGAATTTCGACTTGGCCCACCCGCAGCACAGACGCGGTAGTACGCCAAGAGTTTTTTCGCGGCCAGAACCGAGCGGGCGGCTCAGTTAGGCGAGCGCGTCGCGCCCTCCGTCCGTTTCGGATCCAACGGCCAGGCGCGGGCACCGGGTTTCGGCAGACCCACCCACACCCCCGCGTATCTCCGTGGCGGGCCAGGAGTGCCTCTTTTTCGGCGACTCCAACGGAAATCTTCCAGCCGAACAAGCCATGTCGGTTTTCCCGTTTATAGCTTGGAGGATTGGATGGATGGTGGACCTCTTTCCCTTTTAAAAAATATATTATTAAGGATGCTTGGAGGAACTGATGTTCACTGGCTCACATTGCTCACAGTGTGCAGAGCAGACCCGAGGATGAAGAAGCAGAACACGACGGCGATGAGATGAGATGAAATTGGAACGAAAGAATCTGTGTTTGCTTGCGATCTCTCTCGACTTGTATGTACAGGCAGAAAGAACCACAAACATCTTGGCCGAGGATCAGTAGCCGGCCGGTTAAATCAGAGGTTAATTCCTAGTACTAGTAAAGCTAGTAATCAACTAATCGGAGCGTGGTCTTGCGGGGCCAGGTCGTCAGATCAGCCCCAGGGTCTGGACGAGGCCGCCCATCTGCAGAGCCGCGTACTGCCACTGCAATGCGCCGGCGCGCTGCCGCCCCACGAAGTCCAGCACCTTGCCCACCACGCCGCCGCCGCCGCCGTCGCCTGCCGCCCCGGCGGCGGCCGCCGGCTTCTTCAGCAATGCGATGTAGGTGCCGAGGTCGTGCACGGCGGCGGGGGCGCGGGCGCTGAAGTAGTCGAGCGGGAGCTCCACGCCGACGTGGGTGTAGCAGGACGCGCGCCACGGCCGGAGCACCCCCGTCGTGGCCTCGTTCAGGAGGATGCCCGGGAGCTTGGTGATCGGGTCGTGGACGTTGGCCACGCGGAGCGCCTTCACGCCCAGCTCGTCGCACCGCGCCTTGAACGCCGCGTTGCCCACCCGAGGCCCGCCGAAGGAGAAGACGGTCACGGGCGCCGCGCGGTTCAGGCCCAGCTCCGCCAGGTCGTAGGCGAGGAGCAGCGCCAGGGCGCTGCCCATGCTGTGGCCGGCGAGGGTCACGCTCACCTCCTCGCCCGGCTTCTTGGAGGAGGAGGAGTGCGCGTCCACGAGGCGGGACACCTCGCGCAGGAGCTGCTCCCGGCAGCTGCCGGCGCCGCCGAAGCGGCACGTCTTGTCGGCGGAGGTGTAGAGGCTCAGGAAGCCGGACTCCACCATGACGTCCGGGCGCGGGTCGCAGGGGTCCAGCCGCGCCGGCTCCAGGGAGCTCATGAAGTTGGCCATCCACTCGGCGGGGGTGACGGTGCCGCGGAACGAGACCAGCACGTCCCGCCGCCCGAGCCGCCGGGTCATCTCGTCCGTGGACACCGCCACGTAGCCGATCCACCGGCCGCGCCCGCTGGTGGAGGCCTCCATGGTGGGCACGGTCATCACGTCCGGCGCCGCGTAGATGTACTTGGTCACCTCGTACCCGGCGCCGGCCATGCCCACCTCCTCCAGCATCCGCTCCTTGCCGTACTTGCAGTTGAGGTACCGTCGCGAGGCCCGGTCGAGGTCGAATGCCTTGTAGCAGGCGTCCACCAGCTCGCCGTAGCGCGCCACCTCGCTCCGGAGCGCCGGCGCCGGGCCATCAAGCCCGAGCAGCCCCTCCCAGTCGTCGCACCCCTGGAGCTGCCGCCACATGCCCGCGACGGACGGCGTCCTCCGCGCGCCGCGTCTTGGCGCGACCGGAGCCGCCGCGATCGCCGACGTCGAGGCGCAGCCCTCCGCCGTCAAGGCCGCGGCCGCTCTGCACCGCGCCGCGCGGCTCATCGGCTGACGACCGGCGCATTGCGGCTTGAGCGCCATTGCTGCTGCTGCTGCGATCGAGGTGGTGGTGGTGGCGGGCGCGAAGGCCATGAGCTAGCAGGTGCGGCGCGATGGAGGCGGTGGGAACGCCAAGACCATAGAGGAGCGGGGGAGCGGAGGGGGGGGGGAGAGAATGGCAGCGACGAGGATGATGATGATGCATGGGGCGCGCGCGCGGGAGGGCATATAAAGGGTCCGCGGGCGGGACGACTCGGCTTGCGGTGGCTTGCACGCATGTCCCAATCCGTGTTGTGCGGCTCGCGGGAAGAGAGAAGGTACAGTGAGTGACTTTCCAAGCCCGTCAGTCAGGAAGGGAGCGGAAGCTGCCACTGCCGCGCCTTTTCGGAATGATAACCAACTTGGCCATGACAGCCGCGCAACCTCCCCTCCCCTCCCCGCACCACACCGCACCTCGATCGACTGGCAAAAACCCCAGAGAAATGGAGAAGAACTGCGACGACGACGACGGCTGCTGCGAGCGATTGGGCGGATGATTGGAACGCGTACGTAAACGTAATTCTCGTCTCGCGGGGGATTTTTTGACCGCCGTGGAAAGATCGTTTTCATCCGTCGGAGATGTTTGGCGGGTGATTGACTGCTCGACCGATGGCTTGGACAATTGGACAGGGTACTTTGTGTTGGGATTGGTGCTGGGGATTGACAGATAGGTAGACAGATAGATGCGTCCATGGTCATAATCGTATACTCCTATATTCAACTCATGAGTCGTGGCCGGGAGGAACGGAATCTCAGATTGGTTGGATCCTGCCCGGCCTTGGTTTCTCAGGATCACATAAAAAAATTCGAACTGGTACCATGTTTTCAGTCAGGACAGGCAGATGGATATGCTGCTGCCGCCTCAGTGGAAGCAGAGCAGCACTTGGCTCAAGACTGAATTGAAGGGGTGGTCTTTCCTTTCAGAGACTCTCTGTTGGTCAGCGAGACGCTACTCAATTGCTTAATAATTACAGTCAGGACAGCTTAACTGAGCAAGCTGACAAGAACTGATGGCGGGCTGGTAAACCCTGCAGCTCCTGCAACGGAGTCGCCGATCAGAACACCGGCACGGCAGGAGCGGGGACACGGTTGAGTGCAGCACGGCGGCGAGGACGTGCGCCGCGCCACCGTCACCGTCCATCACTCCTTCCATCCACCCGCGCCCGAGGTCGTCGTAGGGGGGGCAGTAGGCAGCAGTACGACCTACGCCACGGCGGAGCGAGGCGGAATTGATGCCGAAAAGCTCCGCCCGATCGCTCGCCCGTCCCTCGGCGATTAATGGCGCAATTAAGGGCGCCGGTTGAGGTCGTCGCGGGGGCGACGTGGGCGAAGGGAGTCCACGCCCGGGGCCGCGCCGCGTACGTGGACGCCCCCGCCGGCCGCGCTTTGGGGTTTGATTAGCGGTTGGCCTCCGGCCCATGCCTGGCGAGGTCTGCCGCGAAAAGGGTTTAGGCCGCGACGACATTGCTAATGCGGGGGGATTAATGCCGCGGGGGAGGCGACGTTTAGCGCCCAACCGCGACGCTGCCTCCCGCGCGGCGCCGAGGGTCAACGCCAGCGACGTGGCCCCGTCCACGTCCCTTTGCTTGCCCTATCCATCTACTAGCTAGCTGGTCTTCTTCTTTTCTTTCTTTCTTTCTTTCTCTACGTGAGTTGAATTTCTCCCTACTTTTTACCGCTTATTACTTAGGGGTGGCTAGGTCTCCGTCGACATAGACTTAAACAAAGTCTCAATCAAGTCATAACACGTAAGAAAGCAAAAACTGAGTAAAACCTAAAAGAATTTTTTTGCATGGATCTCAATGCAAGGTCTTACGAGTATAGCATCGACTGAGACTTAACCAAGTCTCAGTCGACTGAGGTTTAGCAAGACTAACTTACTCATGGTTCTCTTTGTTGCCGGTTTTTTAGGGTAAAAAAAACTACTTCGTCAGTCACGACTAGCATTTGGCTCTTAGCGCGGCTTCATAGTAACATAAGTATGCCACAAAACTGAGATGCAAGCATGATCTCGATCGGAACCAGGTACATGCAACATTGTTTAGAAACAAGTAAACATGTACAATTATCGCGCCAGGCTGGGGTTTTGGCCAGATTTGCAACAACAAAATGGCCTTCAAAAGGCAAGCCCAAAGCCCTAAATACCTCTATCCATCGCCGTAATACAGGTCGTTTTAGTGTTTTAAATATTCAAGTTTGCCCGTACCTACGAAAATTTACCAATGCTGATAACATGAACTCAATAACATTGCAATTTTTTCATGAGAATATATTATTGCATTTATTAAGAAATAGTACACAATTATTTTAATTTAAAACGTGTTTTCACAAAAATGATGGCCAATAAATGTTTCACCTTGAAGGCAGTACTACGTTGTACTACGACACAACCTATAATTGGTGATAGGAGGATTAGCTAACACATGACGGGGAACAATTGCTATGCCGGCACAAAGGCTTCTAAATGCAATTGGTATTTCAGAAAACATGTCAGATAGTAGCAGTGGTATTATAGATGTATATAGGATATACTATGTTTTTCATAGCGTACGACGTGGTATCACGAGCCAGCGCCTAAGCGGCGATGGCGAAGAAAAACAGAGCGATGGGCTGCCGCTGGGAGGGTGGACAGGAGGATTTAAGTGGGGGACTGGACTCGCCTTGCTTGATTGCGCCAAAAGGGACGCCGAGCAATAAAAAATGCAGGCATGTAGCGCGAGTGTTGACCTGGTGTTGAACTCGGTTGCGGCGTAGGCATCCGTGTGGTTGGCGATGGCGTGTAGCCGGTTGCCGCTGCGGTGTAGGCATCGCTCATCACTCGTTGACATCTTCCCCCTCTCCCTTTCTCTCATCGCCATCGCCGTGTGTACGGCCGAAGCGGCCCCCGGCTCCGGTGAACATTCGATGCGCTGATCGATGAAAGGCCCCCCTTTGGACATTCAATGCCGCGGGCCCGGGACGGGGGGTGCTGTATATAGCCATGAACCCCTAGGACGTGGCCTCGTTTGTCTCCAAGACTCGCGCGCGTGCTACCACTTCCTCTGAATCTCTGATGACGTCCGCCTATCCCGCCGGATCGGATCATGCGGCGAGGTATATGCTGCACGCACAAGCTAAGATGATTTTTTTTTTAATTTCTGTGTCTTTTTTTTTACTTTTGCTTGCTGTTGCTAGCTAGCCTTTGCTTCTCCGGCTGGTGCTCTCTCTGAAAACCGCTTTGCCTAGTTGCCTTGCCTCTCGGAGTCTCGATTTACTCCCTCTCCTTCTAAATATAAGTCATTTTTAGAGATGTCAACGCGGACTACATACGGAACAAAATGAGTGACCTACGCTCTAAAATATTGTATATACATCCGTGTGCAGTCCTTATTAAAATCTCTAAAAAAGACTCAATGGAGAGAGTACTTCAGCATTTGTTTGTGCGCTGTGAACTATACTAAGCGCCAATGATTCACAATCTGTGGTTTCTATCACCACAAGGGAAACGGCATGGGGTATGCCGAGTGTCATCTCATAGACGCCCAGGAAAGTCTATACCGAGGTACGAAAACGTGGTAGTACTCGGCAAGGTATATGTTGCATGCACGCACGCCGGTCTAGGAGCAAAAGTTAAGTGGGAATATTGTTGGGTTTACTCTCAAATCGATTAGTGGGAGGAGACTGGACACGACTTATATGGGTGAGGGTGTCCCCTCCTATCATGCTAGTCTTTTGGGGGGCCGAGGACCCAGACCCTGGCATAAGCATGTGTTGCTCTCCGGTTGTGCATGGTTGGTGGGCTGAGACGCTCATGGAGCGGGCAATAGTGCATGTGGATTGAAAACGCTGGTTAGCATACCCAAGAATGCGTAACAAGTGGCATCGGAGTTTAGGTGTCCGGGGATAGGTGGTCGGTCATGGTCGGTGGGCTAGAATGCTAGTGTTAGCGAGCCAATGGTGACCGATGTATGAGGGGGGAATTATTGTGTTTAACACGACTTCTATGGGTGAGGTGTCCCCTCCTATCAAGCTAGTCTACTGGAGAGAGAGGGCACAAACCTTGCTATAAGCCTATATTGCTCTCCGGCCAGGCTTGGTTGGTAGGCCAAAAGGAGCGGGCCGATGACACATGTTTTTTTTCAATAGAAGGGGCCTCATGGCCCCCATTTTCACAATGAAAATGGAGTCTGGAAACATCAAATTCAACACCTTACTACTAATCCTCTCAGAACGGATGCATCACCGCAATCGAAGATTAACACCCTACATTCTAGACATATAACCACATCTAAACAAGTTATCCTTGGTTAGGATCCTTCTCTTGATCACTAACCATACAAACACTTTTACCTTTAGAGACATTCTCATCCTCCAAATTTCCAACCCATGATGCATGTAGGTTGGAAACGCTGATTAGCGGACCTCAAGCTCTCCTTGCTACCACCACCAACCTTTGGCACCAACTCCTCGGCCACCCGAGACATGATGCTCTCTCTATGACTATTTATTCCTTTGATTTTACTTGTAATGAATCACCCCCCTACAACGTGTCATGCCTGTACATTGGGGAAACACATTCGTTTACCTTTCAAACAGACAGATAGCTAAGCTGATTTTCCTTTTGCTCTTGTCCATGGTGATGTTTGGACCTCTCCAATAACAAGTGTTTCTAGGTTTCAATACTATTTAGTTTTGCTAGATGACTACTTTCACTATGTTTGGACTTTTCCTTTGCGACGTAAATCGGATGTGTTTTCTATTCTCTCTTGTTTCTATGATTTTGTTGCCACCCAATTTCAATGCTACACCATAGCCTTTCAAACCGACAATGGTCGTGAGTTCGACAATCATGCTTCGCGTGACTCTTTTGCACAACACGGCATCCATCTTCATCTCACATGCCCTTACATCTCACAACAAAACGGCTACGCTGGACACACATCCTTCGTACATTGAATGATAATGTCCACGCTGTATTATTTCATGCTCACATGGCCCCCTAGGTTTTGGGCTGAAGCACTCAAACACCACCACCTATCTTCTCAATTTTCAACCTTGTCGGCCATGCTACAATCTTCCTCCCCATCAACTTCTGTTTGGTTCCCCATCTGACTACTCTCATCTTCAGGTAGTAGTGTGCATGGGATCTATCTATCTACGACCCACAGTCGAAACTGCTGCGCTCGGTCCATACAGGCACCAATCGAATGGCGTCATTTTGACACCAGCCAAATTAGGTAAATGCTTCCGTAGCCCCCTATTTATCAATAGAAAGTTAGATGAGAGTCGAGCCCCATGGTATAAAATGAAGCTAGCCCCCTATTGAACAATAGAAAGTTAGATAAGAGTCGAAACCATAGTATAAAATGAAGCTAGCTAGCCCCCCTATTCATAAATAGAAAGTTGGATAAGAGTCGAGCCCATGGTACGTATGAAATGAAGTAGCCCCATATATAGGATCTCTTGGATGGCTTGGTCACTGCAATCGAACAGGGTTCACACCGCATATTACTTGTACGCAGATAACGTAAAGACCGATCATATATGGAGCAATTAATCCGTGAGCGTAGCGTGCATGGGCGCTATCCATCTACAGCACGTCCTATACTGCCGAGACTGCTACGACAACAGACGAAGGCGACCGATCGTCTCTGAGGCTACACGTCGACGTGTCTCCTGCGGTGCGTCGACATGGCGGATTTTCAGCCAGCCAGGCTAGCGCATAAGGTGATTAATATACAAATTGGCAAGCAAGAAGATGGCTCGGTTTCAAGAGGAAAAGGGAAACGAAAGAGATGGCCCCTTCCCTCGGCGTCGCCGTCCATCAATCGCTTTGCCCGCAACAGAGGAAATGATGATCCGATCGATGCGTTTCTACTGCGGCTTCGCCGACGTCGACGCCGATCCGTGGATCGATCGATCGATCGCGATCCGCTTGGCTCGGCCAGCCAGTTAATCTGGTGGCGGAATTGACCGGCCGAAAGGGCCGGGAACCAGCGAGCTAGCGAGTCACCGCCGCCGCCAACGCCGACGTCCGTCTCCCGCCCCCCCGGCGGCCGGGCGGGCATGCATGCATATCGCATGGTCCATGCATGGCCACGATCCACGATCAACTTGAGCGTTTTCCAAGTTTCTTTAGGGACCATCGCGACCGGCCGGTTAGACATAACTGGGAGGCGATGGGTGCACTGCACCAGGCCCGGCGGGTGCGTGTGCGTCACACGTCAGGTGAGACGACGATTAACTTAACGGAGCTAGCACGTACGGCGATCAGCCAGTTAGCTTAGCTTTTGGACCCGGGTAACCGCCGCCTGCGAATATTTAGGCTCGGCTCCAACCAGCCGTGGAACAAGATGCAGGCCCGTACGTACGCGTGCAGCGCATGCATGCATGTGCGGCCGGCCGGTCAGCCGGAACTGAGAACCACCCGGACTGCTTGCTGCTACCGCGCGTGTCACGCGGATCCTCAATATATTTCATCAACTTGATTCAAAATTCAAAAAGTATCGTCTGATCCCGGCCGGAACCATGCACACGTACGTGGCGCGGGCGACCTTGGCCTAGCTAGTACTCTAGTCTAACCCCAGCCGGCCTGTATATCACGTACGCTTTTTCCCCTGGTAGGCTCGTCACGTACGTTAACGCAGCAGAGCATGCTCAGTTCCGCACGTAAGGGTCACTGACACCTAGGCCGGCCGGCCGCCCGGTCTGAACAAGCAAGAAAGCAGCGCGTGCGTGCGTGCGTGCGTGCGTGCACAGCTGCGCTGACACGTACGTGAGCGTTGGCGAGGTCGGTGACGCCGGGGTTTCTGGGGTTCCTGTCCGGCGATCGTAGACCGCGTTTGGGCCACACAAACGGCCAGGAGGAGCGACTACAAAATATAAGCCTGTCATTAGCGAGCTGGCCAGAGACCGGACAGGGTTGCCTATAGCGCATTCATTGAGCAACGTCCTGTCTTTCATCTAACCAAAAAAATGTTACCAGAGTACACTCGCTAACAGTGATGCATCATGTATGGTATTTGTTGAGCAGTGCTGTAAGCATGACACTAGTACACTCGCTAACAGTGATGTGCGGGAGGAGTATTTGTTTGCTGGGGCCATCATTAAGTAGCGTAAGCGGTGCGGCGTGGCGAGCGCATTAATTGGCCCCCTTTGACCGAGAGCCGGGTGTGCAGGCAGCTAGCTATAGCTAGCGGCCGGCGTCAACGTCCGTCCGTCCGATCTAGGGACGGGTCGCGGTCTCCCCGGGAGCGCCACGTACGCGCGCGTGCGGCTCGTTTTGCGTAGAATACGGCTCGGTCGTGTGAGAACATGGCGGCGGCTGCCGCGACTTGGGCCGCCGCCGCCCGCCCGGGACGGGAGACCGACCGACCGACGGACGGACGGACCTGGAGGAGCCGGTCGAGCTTGCTTGCTTGCTCTTGTGCTGCTGCACGGCACGTCTGGGTCTCGCTCTTCGTCGCACAGCACGACTCCGCAAGCACTGGACGCAGCTCGATCTTCGTCGGTCGATCTCGGCCCCATGCCGTATCGCTGGACCGGTCCGGTTGAATTAACTATGCAACGGACCGGTCCGGCGTCCCATTCTTCTACGTATTTCGTTCACATAGCAGCGGCGGCAACACGTACGCGAGAATGGGATACGCGCGCACGTAGCTGAGATCGGCGCGCGTTGACTGGCAATGCAGCTGGCTTAGGTGTGTCTGAACGGCGCCGTCCGTAATTCCGTGTGCGCGCTCCACGCCGGCCGGGCGCGCCCCGGCCGAACGGGTGGCGCGCTCTGGGCGCCCCGTGAGGGCTCTGGGCGCGCTCCCGGTCGACACCTGCACCGCCGCGTACGGACGAACTAAGGTGTGGCTTTCGCCGTATCGATCGTGGGTTGGTGGGCCTAGTGGCTTAGCTAAGCTAGGGGCGTCGCTTGTAGACTACGAACACCTGACCGTCCATGCGCTTTCTGCGAGCCCGATTCCCGGCGTGGCCAGTGGCCTCCTCTCTCGCCGATCGGCTGGCTGGCTGGCTAAGATGAAGACGAGACCGCACCTAAAAGCGGCTTGATGACGGGATGAACTCTCGTCCCGTGCGTATCACACCAACCAACCAGCGCCCAGGTCACTTTTCCCTTTTGGTCAAGCCTTTGTAGTTACCGCGATCGGTCCAGAACCCTGCCAGACCAGCTACTCCCTCTCTTTTCTTTTAGTTTACAGAACGTGCACATATCCCTAGATCGTCAATTTGAAAACTAATACAAGTCATATATTACAAAAAGTATACCAATATAAACTTCAGATGTTTTATTTTCAAAATAGTATAATTTTTGTGTTATATAATTTATATTAGGATGATAAAATTGACAACCTAGGTATACTGAGTAGCATTGTGAAAAAACCCCGAGAAGAAGTTACACGCGGCGAAGCTTCCCGCGCCGCCGGCCATGCCATGCAATGCATGCCTGCCTGCCGGACGGCCAGGGAGGCGACAGGTCCGTGCCATTTTCCAGGCTCGGTCGACAGATATGCGGTGTTCAATACGGAGAGTTAACTGGAGCTGAACCTTCTTGGCACCTGCACTGCACTGCAGTGCATGCCAGGCCAGGCCGTCCGGTGCAGAAAAAGGAAAGCGGGAACTGGGTTTTTCTTTCTGTATTTCTTTCCACCCGCCAACTTGTCCCAGTTCGCTACGTCAGACGGATTCGACAACGTCGGAGACGGAAAGGGAGGGAGGGATATGGATCATTAGCAGCGGCAGCATCGATCGATCAAATCGAATAATATTTCTCCGGCCACCTTTTGGGCATACGTACGTGCATTGGTCCTCGTCGGTTCTTCCGGATAATATTCCACCATGTCAAGCTAGCTAGCTAGCAGAAAGGCGCCTCTTGTATTGGGATAACAACTTTCCACGCTTCTCGTCACCAGGCAGGATTCCTTGGTTCTTTCTCATCTGGTGCATGCCACAGCTTTCCGGGGCTTATTTATCAGGAGATAATGATGATGATAGCCGGGCCCCTTGCCTAAAAGGGCCATGGCAACTTTGGCTACTTGCTGGGGCCGGCATACATTTGTTATAAGCCAGGATGAGGTATCTGCTAAATCTTTGTCTATTTCAAGTCATTGGGGCTGTATCCTCGTCACCTTCTGGCTGTCAGACACCAGCAGCAACTTGGACGCTTACTATACTGCTACTTGATTTTCCTCGCCCTCGATCTCTTCTGTCAGAGAGGATTGAATGCAGGCAGCTCATCGCCAAGGACAACACTTAGCCCCATGACCACAACTCCACAAGTGGATGAGAGCGAGTGAAGGTCTGGTGCTTCGAGTGAGAGGAACTTTCCACTGATTCACTCGGAGCTTCCAATAATATTTGCCAGCCGTGGACGTCGAGCTTCAATCATATGCGCATGCAGCCTGGTCCAGAGGTCACCTCACACCTTGTTGCATCACCAAACAAAGTCAACGTGCACCGTAAATGGCTTGATATGGATGTAAAACAAGGCAAGCGCAATACGAGCAACAGCAAAAAAAAAAAAGAGGAAATTCCACAGTTCAGAATGGCACTTCTCCACATGTTCGGTAAGCACGATGGTGATGCATGAAAATGTAGACCCAGCTGACACATTTACAGTGTTAAATTTTAACTTTGTCAGAGAGAATAGAATAACAACTTGGATACTTATCATTTTCCATCCACAAGTTCATGGTAGTTCAGATTTTACAGGCGAAACATACATGTGCTGGTGTCAAAGTTACAACAGTGCTCGAAGCAAAAGTTGACACCAGAGGCTTTAATTTAATACTACAAGCTTGTCATAAATAATGATGCTGGTCTCCGTTGACCTGATGGTATGTCTAAGAGGGGCGCGCCCTAGCTATCAGGAAAGTTGAATACAACAATGCTGAGGTCAAGTAGCGTTCATCAGGATGGACCCAAGGCTCGTTTGGGCCCTTGCTCCTTCTACAGCTTCCTAGCTTATGCATGTGAAGAGTACATGATCATAGCTCCCTAACTTGTATATGTACAGAAGCGGGCAAGCTGAATAATGATACATTTGTACCAGCGTCACAGATTTCCTTCTTTTTTTTGCGAATAGCCTAACAGATTTCAGTTAGACAGAATCCTCTCCGGTGGATGAATAGTGAATGGGCTGGTTCCGTTTCCGTGTTTCTATAACCCTTTGCATGGCATAGTGACACCTGCAAAGCAAATAGGGAACAGTGCTGTAGTTATCCTTGTCACAGAAAAAAAAATACGAATTGTGGAAGCATAGTACTGTAGTTAACCAACAGGATTTTTTGTTAGACATTTATACTTAGATCTAGTGTAATCTCAATCCAATTAATCTAGAATAGGTTAAGCTCTGCACTCATTCTTCATTTGGAACAGCAAGGAAATATAGCTCTTAAACCTAATGAACTTTCCACATGAATAGAGTACTAGAGTTTTGCCATAATAAAGTTTTATTCCCTGTGTATAGAGATTTTGAGGACATACCTCCACGGGAGATGATCAAGGAACATGTGAGGGGTCAAGTTGGATAATGATACATTTGTACAGAAGGAAGAGGCCAAGCTGCATAATGATACATTTGTACCAGCCTAACAAATTCAGTTAGACAGAATCCTCTCCACTGCATGAATTGAGAATGGGCTGGTTCCGTTTCCGTGTTTCTATAACCCTTTGCATGGCATAGTGACACCTAAAAAGCAGTAGATCAACTATATAATTAAGAAAACACACTGGTGAACAATGCTGCGGTTATCTTTGTCACAGAAAAACCTGTGAACTACCAAAGCATAGTAATTAGCAAACAAGTATTTGTTAAACGTTTTTACTTTGATCTAGCCCCGTGTAATTTCAATCCAATTAATCTAGAAAGGGGTAAGCTCAGCATTCATTCCAAGTTGGAACAGCGAAGAAATAAAAACTCTTAAACCCAATGAACTTTCCACACGGGTACAGTACTAGAGTTTTGATCTAATAAATTCCACAGAGAGTTTCTGAGGATGTACCTCCACGGGAGATGATCAAGGAACATGCGAGGGGTCACAACAAGGTCCATAAAATCCTGCCGATTCGCTATAAATGCTTTATAACTCTTGTTCTTGTGACGAGTCACAAGTGTCTTCCGCAATGGAGAAGTACCATTCTTTATGGGAACGATATGAATAATGAGGCCAGGGAGGTACACATCTGGCGACTGCCCTTCAGATAAACTTATTGTACACGTGTGATCCGGGGCAGATGAGAGCTCAGCACCATTATTTGAATGAGGTAACCTGAAACTACTTCCGGATTCATCCAAGCCAGCTTCTGGAAACCTGTCATGTCTGTATGCATCACTAGGTTCTTCAGAAGGTGCACCATCCAGAACACCACGGGAAGCAACAGTCAAATTTTCACCATTATAGGTTAATGTTGTTCTAGATCGTCCCAACTCATAGTTAATTACCGCAGTGGAGCTAATTCTATGTTTTGGAGTATTTACCAAGCAAGATATCGCTTGACCAAAGAGGAACACACCACCTCTAACTGTATGCATTACACTCTTTCCATGGATTTGATCATTACTTTGCTTTGCATCGCTGACTGTCTGAAGAGCACCAGAAGAAGCACATCGAACCACAGCGTGTTGTTCATCATGCCTTTTGTTGCTCGTGAAGCCACCCACTAGTTTGCCAACTTTAGTAGAATTTGGCGAAGTATCCTTTGATAAAGCTTTGATAGCAGCACCACGTAATCGAATTACCGAATTCATGGATAATCTTGAGGAAAATTCATCGTTGTGGACAATGCTGCAAGTAACAGATAGCTAATCAGAAAATCAAATGCTGTTGCCACTTGCCAGTAATAAAAAATAATATATGTACAATAAGTTCACTGGTACAGAAATTTGAAGTTCACCTGGTAACAAACTGTGAGCATGCATCTGCTATCACGAAATCCACACAGGGTGCAGCTCCATAAGTAAAGACATGTAATTTTGGAAACTGTTTATATAGCTGCATATATAACACTGGCTAATTGTCAAACATGAATATGTCAAAAATAAATTTAGGGTGAACTCAACAGTTAACAATTGCAAGAACATAGAAGTGATATGATTTGGTGCCTCATGGGCATGTACCCACATTGTGAAAAGAGAGACACCCAAAATAGTTCAGACGCAACACGACACATCACTTGTGTTTTTGAGGGGGAAAGGTCTGTTGTGCAGCTGCTCATGCATGGATTGAGTCAGATGCGCGTATGTGGGCTTCGTCTGGTGAGACTGGGTTGCACACGACGCTGCCAACAATGCAATAACTAGGAGCACAGTCTCGTGCGTGTGGTCTGGGTTTTTGGCATAGTCTTAGGTTTGTACATTTCATATTACAGTCTTTTCTGTTAGTGCGTCGAGACGTAAATTTTTTTATAAAACAAAATAATAACCAATCAAGCGCTGACTGAATAACAAATCAACAAATCAAATGCATGAAATAAATTCCATGCAAATATAAGCTAACTTACCCTAATACCAAGAAGTGCAGCTACAGCACCTCCTAAAGAATGTCCAACAATTTCAATATTGTATCCATCACACTCACATCCAGCTCCGAGCAGCGAAGATAAGAACCCAGCTGTCATCAGCTCTGACTTATCTGCAGGCGGTTCCATGCTAGCGGTTAATATAAAAGACAAGCTATTTATTGCAGTGGTTGAAGTGTTCTTTTCTTTTATTGGCATACGAGGTTCTGCTGTATTGCACTGTGCTAGTTTATAAGAACACGGTGAGTGTGTGTGTGCATAGAAGATAAATCTACACTTAGTTCCATGTTAACCTTGATGAATGGACTGCCCTTCAAGCTTTGTGTACAATTCTCGAGCCGATTCAATAATTCCTGCATGCCCATAGTGTGGAAAAGACGAGAGGACAGTCTCCTTCACTTCAGGGGGCAACTGATCAGAACTGTAATATAACAAACCATTTATAAGGTAAATGAAGAGCCAAATTCATAATTGAGTTCAGAGTGACCATTGACAAACACTAGGTGATGATAAAATCCTACAGATTCACTCATGGCAGCCTACTAGTGGTGGAGAGTTCCAAATAGTTCCTTTTAGTTTATCATATGAGGGTAAACTCCCAGACTCTATTACCAGAAGACAACGGATCAAATCATTTACGAGGTTCTACTACCAGAAGACAAACAGAACAAAGTTCCTACGCAAGTCTTTGAGTACGGTTTGCTGCCTACTGCTAACAACCGAACTCATCAAGGAAAATGAACGAGTTTATGCTCATCTGATAACCCAGAGGAAAAAGGTGTACATAATCGCCCTGATGAAGCACTGGCCACAGGACCATCCAACCAGCAAAAGCAGTTATGCAGTAACTATGTGATGATATGGATCAGAAAATTCTTTCACATACAAGCCTAATTTCAAAAGGGAACTTTAGTTCACTCTGGATAAATTTCAGTATGACAGATAAGGCTAATGCAGATAGAGTTAGTTACTTGATCAGCCCATCCAAGTCATCCATGGTAAGAGAGCATTCCCTACACAAGCCATCAGTTATAACATCTTCTGGAGTCTCAGTTCCACGAATGGCAATGACTACTGTTCTCAAGTTATGTAAGACAATAACAAAGTAGGCAGCCTCACGTTTTGTCTGCAAGAAGAGAAAAAAACTTAGATTTGTCACAAAATAACTGTAAAGTTGATCCAGTGGATGTGCCAATTTACCTGGCTAACACGCCCTTTCCGAAGTACTTCTGGGGGCACATTGACATACTTTAGGAAAGCCGCTGCATGCCCTCTCCACCAATTATCTCCTTCAAGGATTGGTCGTCTAAGGAAGTAAAGTTCTATAAGCTGATTATGCATCATGCAACAGAGAAAAAAGATATCTCATAAAAAACTCAATTTGCAAATGAATTTTTTTTATCCTGCAAACTTTACTTTTGAACTCAAGAGAAACCACAAGATGCCATGTTTAAGAGACTGCGGCTGGATGAAAATGTAGTTATCAAATTAAATGATGCAAATGACTGAAGGCAGCTATTAGCTTCAGATCCAGAGCAAAACATTTCTGAGAAGAATAGAACCAATATATACTGGACTAACATGCACCAACTCGTATGAGCCCCGCTGAGGCCTCGATCAAATAACACTACTTGATGTTTTTGTGGCCTCAAGAATGAACGGACACCAAAGTACCAAACTGAGCAGGCATGAATGATCCAAATGTTAAAGATGGCAGAAGCAGTTGTATAATATTAATTCTACAAACAATAATATTTTTTAAACTACAAACAATGATCTGATGATTGATTGCAAAGCCATTTAGAAAGACCTAGAATATTTACCTAGCACGAGTCCATGGAGTTAAAATACCTTGCCTATTGAGCCAAACACAGGGAAACATAAGAGGATTCCTCCCAAAATCAAGTAGCGGACCCTACAAGGAAAAATATGTCAACAATATAACAGAAAACACTGGAAATGGGACCAAGTGAAGGATGCAGAAAGCAACTGTATAGGCAGCTTCAGCAAATGGATGAAACAGAATAGCCTCTTGGATGAGATCAGGAGGAGCTTCCACTTGCTCTCTTGAAAGAACTGTTGACATCTTGGATTTCTGCAACAATGAAAACCCTGAAAAAAATCATTTGTCACAGATATTAGTGCTAAATTATAATGGTGCTAAACAGAAGTATCAGGAAACCACAACGTCAAAGCACAGATAAATACACAATTATTCACCAAGATTGAACAGAACCGTGCTTTAAATGAGAAGGTAAATAGAAAACCAACCTGCTATGAGCTCAAGATGACCAGTTCCAGATGCACGATAAGCCATAATATCTCCCAACAGTTTTGCCACAACACATATATCGTCATCTTCCAGTACACTCCTGGCAAGGTGAAGGACAACGTTGCTAAGATTGACCAAATATCAACAGAAATAACATACCACTCAGCACCAGAGACATACGAGTACTTCGCCCGTCCTAGACAACATAAAACCTCACGAATGCCATGATCAAACACCTCCCTGTAGTGAGCCCTCCATGCAATATCATGGGTTGCATAAAAGGACCTCCATCTTAATACATCGGAACCTGTGGCACATTGGACTATTGTTCCCACCCACATGACAACAAGAAAAATCATTAACAAGATGTTCTTCCAGTCATTGACGTCCTTGTCGTGTCCTGGTAAAATTCACAGAACATAACTCAGTGATTATAAAGTAGAATTATAACACAGGAATTCCCAAAAACCCTGCACCAAACAAACTAAATGATTTAAGACTGCATTTTTATAGTATATCAGTACATGTCTTTGACGATACAGATAATTTAATCACAAAGAACAAGGATAGATTAGATAAAGAAGTTCTTTGTACTTTAAACAAATTTAGTACTCCCTCCGTCCCAAAATTCTTGTGTTAGATTTGTCTAGATACGGATGTATCTAATACTAAAACGTGACTTGATACATCCGTATTTAGACAAATCTAAGACAAGAATTTTGGGACGGAGGGAGTAATTGTGAATGTACCTGAAAAACACTCCTTCAATGACTTCCCAGATGAGAAATCCTTTACAATAATACACATCAAATAAAGTGCCAGCACAAATTGGAGCACTGTAATCACCATCCCAAACCTTGCCCACCAAAGCCATCTATTGTATCGTAGCTGTCCACAAAATAGTAGTAAGTGATGTCATGATTCAGAATGCTATTATGGAACATCTACAAACCAAGTAGGATATGAATCGTGTTATTAAAACTAACACTTCGAGGCAGCAGCCAAACTATCAACAATAAATCTCTTATTTAAAGGAAGTGGTGCCATTGAGCCAAATAAATCAATGAAACTAACATTACCAAGAATTAGTAAGGAAGCTAAAATTAGCTAGATATTCACTTTCATTCTGTCATGGTGGGTACGATATTTGACGGACTTGGTTGCGGTGATACTACGTTCAACAGAGCAAAAGCCAATGATCGCAGTAGTCAGCATGTTCTATTATATCCTAGCTGACAGAATAAAGTGATGTTTGGGTGTGGCGGATGTGTATGGCTACTGATTGTTCCACTCCCACAGGTTCGAGCAACCAATTTCTTCGCCACAATTTTAATGGTTTTGCCATAGTTTAGCAGAAAAATTGTTGCAAATTTCAGCTATGAACCAAACATGTTGAAATGTTAAAGCCGGTCGCAATTGACCCGGCCGAATCCAACAAGATCACCTATTCTGACCATGCCCCCCTCCCAATTTGGCTACATATTGTGACAGTTTCTCATATTGTCGGCCTGTGGCAGTACACTTCTAGTTTAGCTAAGTGAGTTGAGACAAACTAATCAGGTAATTCTATTTCCTGCAAAAAAAATAAAAACTCTTTCCTTTTCGAGAAGCACAGAACAAAAATA
This sequence comes from Triticum urartu, assembly GCF_056163025.1. Classification (NCBI taxonomy): domain Eukaryota; kingdom Viridiplantae; phylum Streptophyta; class Magnoliopsida; order Poales; family Poaceae; genus Triticum; species Triticum urartu. Next base: position 622,611,655 of record NC_141875.1, read on the forward strand.
TTGGCCATGAACATGACATTATTGCTGTTACCATTGAGTTACAAATAAAGCGGCTCCCAAAATCCATTTTTCCATAATATTGTTTTTTGCACGATTTCGGCATTGATTGGTTTGTAACCGAGGTGTAACTAGCTCGAGGGCGAGGCCGCATTGCTCTGGGCAGCTTACCCGCGAGAGATGGCGGAGGTCGCGGTCGCTGTCGACGTGCGCCCCGATGGCGCCGGCGGCGATGGCGCTGGCCGCCAGGCCCTGCGCGAACCCGGCCACGGCGGACGCGAGGAGCCTCGCCGCGGAGGCCGCGGACGCGGCGGCGGCTGCGGGGCCGAGCGCGCCCCCGCAGCGGTCCCGGAGCGCGAGGCCCGCGACGGCCGCGCCGGTGGACGCGGCGGCGGCGTTGAGCAGCGCCGAGCAGGCGGTGGACCAGCGCACTGCGGCCAGCACGCCGGCGGGCATGGCGAGGCGGGGGCGGAGGCGACGAGGTGGCGAGTGGTGGAGGCACACGAGGCCAGCACTACTAGGTGGGCGGCACCAGATGCCATTGGCGCTGCCGCTTTTTCTCTTATGACGAGGCGATTGCTGGAGCCTGGAGGCGGGGGAGGGGGACAGCGGGTGGGGCCCGGCGTCAGCGGCGGTGGGGTTTTGCGTAGGGTGTCTGGTTGGCAGTTGAGCTGACCGCTTTCTCTCTGCGCGCTCTCATACGGAAAGGTTCCGTGCACGACCATTTTAGCATTGACGCTGCCGTGCGTGACCCTCGCTGCGCTGTGGGCCAGACGGCGCTTCTGCTCGCCGGGTCCCGCTTGTCATCGTGGCGTAGTGTTGGAGGGCTGCATTTGATGAAAAATAGGTTGGGGTTTCCAGTTGGCACGCCGCGTGGGAGATTAATCATTAATGGCGTGCTTCTGGAACGAGGTGGTAGTGTACTGGTATATGGTTCGCTCGGTCGCTGTGGGCGTTGGAGGTAGCTTAGCCAGGTCAATGCGTCGGGTCCACTGCTACCACATGACGAGCAACTGCAGTGTGGAGTGTGGAGCGGAAAGTAGATCGCTCGAGCAATGCGTATCGGCCACGTACCCTCCTGAAGCAGTGGCTGTGGCTCGCGCTAGAGGCGCACCACAAGATGTTTCTTTCTTTCAACGACGCTCGTCTTATACGATCCGGTGAGGAGAATCCATCAAATCTCGCTTGCTTGCACAACTGCAACTGTTGACGTTTGTGCTCATCATGGATTAGGAAGCACCGCTGATACAGACCAGCAGGCGGAGGCGTGGCGGCACTGTTAGATGATAGGCTTGTGAAATTGTATAGGTTGGTGCAATGTGACATGTTGTCAGGGCTGTACTATGTGCGTGCGTGTAATATGTATGTAGCGGGTTGTTAGCTAAGGGTTGATCTTATCCATGTATAGCTTGGAGTAGAGCAAAGCCTAGTAACATGTTGCGCCAATTGTAATCCTTTTCCTGCTATATAACATGAACGCGTTCAAGCAGAGATTGTATACGCTTCCATGCCTCTTTTCTTATATGGTATCAGAGCAATCAGAGATTAGACTGCTGGTCAAAGGAAATTTCAAATGATCGATCGTGCGCGACGAATCTAACAAAATTCGTCCAGAATAGCTCCAAACAGGAACACGAAATTAAGAACTTACGGCCGATGAAACTATGAACCGATCGCCTAAATGAAACCGTAGCATCGAGGTGCATCTTTTTCGTGTAGAGCTTACCTCAAATCGAAACACTGTTGTGTAGATCAGAGGGACAAGATAGGAGATTAGATAGAAGCTTACTCGAGGTTGAAGAAGACCTCACGTAATCACCTCGCATCCCTCCCGTCTCCGCTCGTGCAAGGGCCCGCTCGCTTGCGCTCGCCTCTGCCTTACTCGCAAGAAACTGCCGATCTGAGCGTTTCCAGCGAGCCAGGCCCAGAGATGCTATAAGTTCCATGCTATGCAGGCCCAACAGTGTATACACGCAACAAAACAGGCCGGATTCTTCCCGCGCGGGCCTAGTCGAGGCGTATGCAGGCAACCAAACACATCCCAAGTTTCTTCCCCTCCTCTCCATTTGTTCACGCCGCCACCGAGAAGCCCATCTAGGGAGCGTAGATGGCAAAGTACCTCAACGTCGACCAACCGGCACCACCCATGGAAATTAAGGTGGCCTCATCTGATGGCAAGACCACGGCGAAGGCGCCGAACCCTGACTTTCGAAACTGGTGTGCGCAAGACCAACAAGTCTTCTCCTATCTTCTGACAACATTTCCTCGTGAGATGGCCATCTAGGTTGCATCATGCCACACCTTGGCAGAGCTTTGGAACACGATGGAGGGGATCGTTGCCTCTCACACTCGTGCTCACACCATCAACGTCAGGATCGCCCTCGCCAATCTGCAGAAGGGCAACTCGGGAAGATCAGTTCCCTCTGCGATGAGCTGATCGCTGCAGGGAAGAAGGTGGACAAGGAGGACATCGTCTCCCATATCTTGGCCGAGCTCGATGAAGACTTCGATCCCGTGGTCTCCACCATGTGCTCCTGGGTGGAACCAGTCACCGTGGCCGAGCTGTTCTCGCAGCTGCTCAGCTTTGAGACAAGGATGAATCTCCTTGGTGGAGGATCGCTGTCCTCTGCCAATGCTGCCACTCGAGGCCGCTTCACCAAAAACGATGGCGGGAGAGGTGATCGTGGCCGCAAGCAAAGGCGACAATGGCAGTGATCACGCCCGTGGCTACTCTAAGCCAGGCGGTCGCGAGGGTGGCAGCGGACACGGCGGCGGCCACAACGGCGTCAGCGGAGGCAACTACAGCTACCATGCCTCTACTCCCGGGGTGCAGTGCCAGATCTGCGAGAAGATGGGCCACCCATCATGGAAGTGTTGGAAACGCTATGACGAGTCCTACCAGGGTCTGGAGGAGAAGTCGGCCAACCTTGCAGCTCCACAATACGGGGTAGACACCAACTGGTACCTGGACAATGGTGCCACAGACCACATCACGGGTGATCTAGAGAAGCTGACCATGCGTGCCCGCTACACCGGCAACAAGCAGATTCATACTATAAGTGGTTCAGGTATGGTTATTGAACACATTGGTCATTCGGCTATTCACACCCCAGACCCTGACCTTCACTTAAATACTATTCTTCATATACCTAAAGCCAACAAAAGTCTAATCTCTGCTAGTCGGCTTGCCATTGACAAAAATTCTTTTGTAGAAATTCATCCTATTCTTTTTTTGTAAAGGGACATGGAACAAGGTGTTGGGGAACGTAGCATGCAATTTCAAAAACAATCCTACGATCACGCAAGATCTATCTAGGATATGCATAGCAACGAGAGGGGGAGAGTGTGTCCACGTACCCTCGTAGACAGAAAGCGGAAGTGTTAGGTTAACGCGGTTGATGTAGTCGAACGTCTTCGTGATCCAACCGATCAAGTGCCGAACGCACGACACCTCCAAGTTCAGCACACGTGCAGCTCAATGATGTCCCTCGAACTCTTGATCCAGCAAAGTGTCGAGGGAGAGTTTCGTCAGCACGATGGCGTGGTGACGGTGATGGTGATGTGATCCGCGCAGGGCTTCGCCTAAGCACTACGTAAATATGACCGGAGGAGTAAACCGTGGAGGGAGACACCGCACACGGCTTGGAACAATTGGTGTGTCTCCAAGGGGTGCCCTGCCCGCATATATAAAGGAGGGAGAGGGAGGAGGACGGCCCTAAGGGGCGCGCCAAGTGGGGGGAGTCCTACTAGGACTCCCAGTCCTAGTAGGATTCGTCCCCCTCTTATCTTTACCTAATAATAAAAGACGGAAGATTTCATAGTTCTCCATAAGTCATTCTTTTCTATCCATTGATTTTATGCTTTTCATATAAAGATTGACGACTGAGATTTAAAAGTATGTTTTTTCCTTTCTACGAGCAAGAAGACCCAAGTGTACTACCCGACCTCGCCTCCTTCGTCCAAATCCATCGCTAGAAGAAAACCTATCGTGACACCATGGTCGACCAGAACTCGGATCCAATTCCAAAACAAACAAGGGATCGCCAAAGCGCTCGACGCGGTCCAGCGAGGTGAGCACGAGATCAAAAGTGAAGGTCCGGACGGCAATAGGCTTTCAATCGTAGCTCAGGATGTGCTCCACTTTGTTGCGGATAGCCAGCGTCGGCGAGGGGATAGGGAGGCGGCGGCACTACGTAGGTACACACCGTCGTGGGCACCATCACCGTCATCTCCTACGTTCCTACCCAGCCGTGAGATCGCAGCCTCGCGGGACTACAAGTCTGTATTAACAACGGTCGAGGCCGACCCGAGCGATTCCCAAGTCATCATCATCGGGATCCCTTCCTCCACCGAGCCCGCACCAGGGCATCAGCATTGCCGTCCACGCGGCGACGCCGAGCACACCAATCGGCGGTGTCATGTGCTTGTAATCCTCCATGAGCCACACCAAGCGGACGGTCCATGAAGCCAGCCTCGCCGCTCCCCATCTCCCTGCGTCATCCTGAGATGGCGATATGGTCGGGCACCCCGGTGGGAGCGTCCTGGAGGCCCCACTTGTACGCTGTAGCTTGGTATGACAGACGTGCATGGGGAGGACGCCGTGGGGAGGTTCCTGAGTGCAACCGTCTCTGCAGCGGTGACCGCAGAGTACGATGCACGTGGCGACGAAGGCACTCCTGGAGGCAGTTGCAGCTTTGTGGGCAGCGGAGGAAGAGATAAGTAATCTCATCAGCATTATGAAAAGTTAATGCAAAACTGAACGCAACAAGCAAACAGATAGAGGCTCGAAGATGCAGAATATCACACACGTGGAGGAGCTAGAGAAGGTAATCACATCTCATTTAGCTAAAATCTGGTTGAAAAGGGCATGAAACATATTATACTGTATAACTTATGCTAGCTGAGAGACAGTAAGAAGGCAACATGGTACATGCAGCTGGTTGAGGAAAAAAGAAGAACATGGACTCCAAATCATCCAAGTCAAACTTATATGATCTATTTTGCCTGATTGGAAACTGCATATATGCCTTCGTCAATGCACGGTCGAACATCGCCGTTAGGTGGTGATGAGAACACTGAAGCAGGGGAAACACACTTCAATTTGTTATCCATGGTTAATTCAGAAGGTAAATATCAGTGGAATCACAAGTGGGCTTGCTCACTTAATCCAAAAGATCCTTCAAGTTGCAAAGATAACGACAGTGAACATGACATATCTGAAAGCAGATGACCCGAGCATCCTCTACTACTTATGTTTAGGTGTTATTTATCTTGCTCTGTGTCAACATATTTTCTTCTTCCATAGATACAAAGCATTCAGAATGTGACCAGTCATATACTAGAGAATGGCATCAAGAGCTTCTGTGATTGGATAAAGGTATCTAATATGTTGTTCCAGTCCGTTCACGGTGCAAGTGAACTGGAGAATTCTATCAAGGATAAGTGCCCTTTGAAGATTGGCATTGTCCCTTCTTCAATGCATGATATTAAATGATTAAACATGCCAATTGTTTAACTTGATTTAGTTGTCTATATTCTGCTCTATGTGGTATTACCAACAAAAACGTTTTTTAGCTTGCAAAGCGACAAGCCTATGCCCAGTGTGGCAATAATGTGTTTGCACCAGTGAACAGAGAACTTAATTTTTACATTGTAAGTAACAGATCATGTTTTCCCCATCATTTAACTGTGTGTCGTGTTATCTTCGTTTATGTTTTTGACTGTTCATTTTCAGTACTCTCAGGATATTTCTTCTTATGATGATGTTCAGTACTGCTCCTTTGGTGCCGACATCTGTTTGGACTGCTGGCCGTTTACAGCCAATGAGACTACTTTATTCGTTGTTGGCTGGAACTATCACTATGAGTGAAATCTATTCACTCAAGTAAATTTGTGTGGTCACCAAAAACCAACGACAGGTCCACACTTGTCAGCAGTTTGCAATTTGTATTAGAGTCAGTATATGCCTGAGCCAATGGTCAGACAATGTTGTTTAGTTAGGAAATATAGAAAACATGGTCATGATTTATGTAGATTGGACAGTCTGTTAAAACTGCACTCTTCGATCATTAGTGGACAAATTGACTATATATTTCATGCAAATTACTGGTTATATTGGCCCCATCAGATTAAATTAGGTTTCGATTTGAATGTACAGTTCAGGCAGCAGCTGCTGGGTTTTTTGTCGTACAAACTAGCCTCTTTAGGCAGAGGCATCTGGCCTTCCTCATTCGTCAATAGATTTTTCTTTGGTACCAATATTGTCTAAACAATGCAATATCTTCTTAGGCTGTGCATGAGCCAGATGAAAGGAGAGTGACGATGACATCCCTTACTTAAAGAGTTAGGGATGCGTCATTTCCTTCTCTCGTTGCAACGCATGGGCATATGTCCTAGTTCCTTCTCATGGAGGGGGGAAAGGGGGGAAGAGAGGGAGGAGGAGAAGGAAAGGGGGGCGCCGCCCCCTCCCCTAGTCCAATTTGGACTCCCACGGGGGGGGGGGGCACCCCTTGTGGGCTGCCTCCTCTCTCCCCTATGGCCCATAGTGGCCCATTACTTTTCTCGGGGGGTTTTGGTAACCTCCCGGTACTCCGAAAAATACCCGAAATGATCCGGAATCGTTTCGGTGTCCGAATACTATCGTCCAATATATCAATCTTTACCTCTCGACCATTTTGAGACTCCTTGTCATGTCCGTGATCTCATTCGGGACTTCGAACAATCTTTGGTCACCAAAACACATAACTCATAATACAAATTGTCATCGAACGTTAAGCGTGCGGACCCTACGGGTTCGAGAACTATGTAGACATGATCGAGACATATCTCCAGTCAATAACCAACAGCGGAACCTGGATGCTCATATTGGTTCCTACATATTCTATGAAGATCTTTATCGGTCAAACCGTAATGACAACATACGTTATTCCCTTTGTCATCGGTAATTCGGTATGTTACTTGCCCGAGATGCCATCGTCGGTATCCTCATACCTAGTTCAATCTCATCACCGGCAAGTCTCTTTACTCGTTCCATAATGCACCATCCCGCAACTAACTCATTAGTCACATTGCTTGCAAGGCTTATCGTGATGTGCATTACCGAGAGGGCCCAGAGATACCTCTCCGATACCCAGAGTGACAAATCCTAATCTCGATCTATGCCAGCCCAACAAACACCTTCGGAGACACCTGTAGAGCAACTTTATAATCACCCAGTTATGTTGTGACGTTTGATAGCACACAAGGTGTTCCTCCGGTATTCGGGAGTTGCATAATCTCATAGTCAAAGGAATATGTATAAGTCATGAAGAAAGCAATAGCAATAAAACTTATCGATTATTATGCTAAGCTAACGGATGGGTCTTGTCCATCACATCATTCTCCTAATGATGTGATCCCGTTCATCAAATGACAACGCATGTTTATGGTCAGGAAACTTAACCATCTTTGATTAACAAGCTAGTCAAGTAGAGGCATACTAGGGACACTCTGTTTTGTCTATGTATTCACACATGTATCAAGTTTTCGGTTAATACAATTCTAGCATGAATAATAAACATTTATCATGATATAAGGAAATATAAATAACAACTTTATTATTGCCTCTAGGGCATATTTCCTTTAGTCTCCCACTTGCACTAGAGTCAACAATCTAGATTACATTGTAATGATTCTAACACCCATGGAATCTTGGTGTTGATCATGTTTTGCTCGTGGAAGAGGCTTAGTCAACGGGTCTGCAATATTCAGATCCGTATGTATTTTGCAAATCTCTATGTCTCCCTCCTTGACTTGATCGCGGATGGAGTTGAAGCATCTCTTGATGTGTTTGGTTCTCTTGTGAAATCTGGATTCCTTCGTTAAGGCAATTGCTCCAGTATTGTCATAAAAGATTTTCATTGGACCCGATGCACTAGGTATTACACCTAGATCGGATATGAACTCCTTCATCCAGACTCCTTCATTTGCTGCTTCTGAAGTAGCTATGTACTCCGCTTCACACGTAGATCCCGCCACGGCGCTCTGCTTGGAACAGCACCAACTAACAGCTCCACCATTCAATATAAATACGTATCCGGTTTGCGACTTAGAGTCATTCGAATCAGTGTCAAAGCTAGCATCGATGTAACCATTTACGACAAGCTCTTTGTCACCTCCATAAACGAGAAACATATCCTTAGTCCTTTTTAGGTATTTCAGGATGTTCTTGACCGCTGTCCAGTGATCCACTCCTGGATTACTTTGGTACCTCCCTGCTAAACTTATAGCAAGACACACATCAGGTCTGGTACACAGCATTGCATACATGATAGAACCTATGGTTGAGGCATAGGGAATGAATTTCATTTTCTTTTATCTTCTGCAGTGGTCGGGCATTGAGTCTGACTCAACTTCACACCTTGTAACACAGGCAAGAACCCTTTCTTTGACTGGTCCATTTTGAACTTCTTCAAAACTTTATCAAGGTATGTGCTTTGTGAAAATCCAATTAAGCGTCTTGGTCTATCTCTATAGATCTTGATGCCCAATATATAAGCAGCTTCACCGAGGTCTTTGATAAACCACAAGTATATGGGATCAATTGTAGCCTATTTCGATAAGTAGGAGTGTCGAACCCAATGAGGAGCTAAAGGTAGAACAAATATTCCCTCAAGTTCTATCGACCACCGATACAACTCTACGCACGCTTAACGTTCGCTTTACCTAGAACAAGTATGAAACTAGAAGTACTTTGTAGGTGTTGTTGGATAGGTTTGCAAGATAATAAAGAGCACGTAAATAAAAGCTAGGGGCTGTTTAGATAAAGACACAACTAAGTTAGTTTCAGTAGAGAGCTTTTTGTCACGAGAAAGTTATTTGTCCCTAGACAATCGATAAATAGATCGGTAATCATTATTGCAATTTTATTTGAGGGAGAGGCATAAGCTAACATACTTTCTCTTCTTGGATCATATGCACTTATGATTGGAACTCTAGCAAGCATCCGCAACTACTAAAGATCATTAAGGTAAAACCCAACCATATCATTATAAGTCGTCAAGTCCTCTTTTACTCCCACACAAATAACCTACTTATTCGGGACTGTGCTTCTATCACTCACGTCACCCACCATAAGTAAATCATGAACATATCACATGAACGAAATGAAACTGAAAACATGTCGATACTTGTTGAAGAAAGATGGGATGCCTTCCGGGGCATCCCCAAGCTTAGACGCTTGAGTCTCCTTGAATATTTACTTGGGGTGCCTTGGGAATCCCCAAGCTTGAGCTCTTGCCTCTCCTCCTTCTCCTCATATCGAGACCTCCTCGATCCTTGATCACTTCGTCCACACAAAACTCAACAGAAAGTTCGGTAAGATCCGTTAGTTTAATAAAGCAAATCACTACTCTAAGTACTGTTGCAAACCAATTCATATTTTGTTTTTAAATTGTAGCTATTGTAATATAACTTTTCCATGGCTTAATCCACTGATAGAAATCGATAGTTTCATCAAAACAAGCAAACAATGCATCAAAAACAGAATATGTCTTAAACAGGACATTCTGTAGTAATCTGAACATTCACCATACTTCTGGTACTCCAAAAATTCTGAAAAAAATTAGGAAAGATAAACAATTTTTATAGAAAGACAGTGCAAAAAGTTTCAGAACCGTTTGACGTTCTAGTAAAAAAATGTAAAATCGTGCACTACATCCAAAATTTCTGTTTTGCACCGCACAGATCAACAAGCAAAGTAAACATCCCAAAGGCAAATCTTGGCACATTATTTTTATAATACAATGGAATTGTACAAGGGGATAATTATTTTTGTTGACAAGTTTCTGTAATCAAGATTCACAAAGTTTCCGTGAGCATGAACAAAGTTCAAGGAGCTCCCTCACTTCAACAATGCTTGTCTCTCTCACTTTCACTTTCCTTGTTGAAAAGTTTTGGGTTACCCTCTTTATTTATTTTTGTTTTTAAACTCTATAAAAGCACTCAACAGAAATAAGTGACTCTCTAAAACTTCAGGGTTGTCTCCCTGGCAGCGCTTTCTTTAAAGCCATTAAGCTAGGCATAAGGTGCTCAAGTAATGAATCCACCCGGATCCCAAGGTATATCAAAGCCAATTTGAATTAGCAATGATTTGGCATTTAGTAGTGAGCACAAAGCAACTTATATCAAGCAATGACGAAATCTAACTCTCTTACTATGCATCGGCATGTCATACAAGAACAATTCATGCACATCAAGTAAAGGCCAATGCATAGCATAAGAAGTTTCTTGCAATTTTATCGTGTTGGAAACATAGAGAGGCGGAGATGTAGTTCCTCTCTCATAATAATTGCAAGTAGGAGCAGCAAGCACATGCATATTATATTCATCAAAATTATCATGTGAAACGGCAAAAAGCCATCCATCAATATAATCCTTAATAAGTGCAAACTTCTCTGATATAGTGTAGTTTGGAGAATTCAAAAAGATAATAGGACTATCATGTGTGGGTGCAATAGCAACAATTTCATGTTTAACATAAGGAACAATAGCAAGTTCATCTCCATAAGCATAATTCATATTGGCATCTTGTCCACAAGAATAACAAACATCAAGTTCATCAAAAAGGGACATTTCAAACGAATCGACGTGATCATAACAATTATCATGGCATTCATCCTTCGGTAAGAACGAAGGGACATTAAATAATGTATGAGTTGGAGAGTTACTCTCATTAGAAGGTGGGCACGGGTAGCTAATCCACTCTTCCTCCTTTTGTTCTTCGCTCTCCTCATCATCTTTTTCATCCAATGAGCTCACAGTTTCATCAATTTCTTCTTCCATAGACTCTTGCAAAATATTAGTCTCTTCTCGGACAGCGGAGACTTTCTCAATAAATTCATTAATATCATAATTGTATTTATAATTCTCATAGAAATATTTAAGGATAGCTAAATTTTCAGTTCTATGAACTGAATCATCAAAATCTTCAAACTCTTTAAACAAAGATTCAATTTCACAAGCACCCATAAAAGCAACAAATTCTTCTATTCGTTCCACATCATAGTAATCATATATACCATTAGCATAAGAAGCTAAGGTTTCATTATCATTAAATTTGCATGAAAAGGGGAGGTGTGGAGCCTTCATCCTAGAGCAACAAGTATAATCATATCTCAAGCATAGTTGCCGAGCATACCAATGCAACATAGAAATTTGATCCCATAATAGTTTTCCTTTTTGAGTCAAGCGATAATCCCTAAAGTATTCACGTTGATCCAACGTGTCTCCCATTATATAATTGAATGGGGTTTTCTCGGGATTATTAAAGTACTACATAATATCTTTTATATAATGAGCATCGAGGGTTTTAGGAGGTTCCCCATCTCCATGAGTAGCAAGTAAACCGAGTAAACCTATTTTTTTGGTATTTCGTGTTCCATATCCATAACTAAAGATACAGAACAACTTAGAACAGCAAATAAAATCCACTTAGTGCTAAAGCAAACAAGCACACACGAGAATATTCACCCCACGCTATTGCTCCCCGGCAACGGCGCCAGAAAAAAGTCTTGATAACCTACAAGTATAGGGGATCAATTGTAGCCTATTTCGATAAGTAGGGGTGTCGAACCCAATGAGGAGCTAAAGTAGAACAAATATTCCCTCAAGTTCTATCGACCACCGATATAACTCTACGAACGCTTAACGTTCGCTTTACCTAGAACAAGTATGAAACTAGAAGTACTTTGTAAGTGTTGTTGGATAGGTTTGCAAGATAATAAAGAGCACGTAAATAAAAAGATAGGGGTTGTTTAGATAAAGACACAACTAAGTTAGTTTCAGTAGAGAGCTTTTTGTCACGAGAAAGTTATTTGTCCCTAGACAATCGATAACTAGACCAGTAATCATTATTGCAATTTTATTTGAGGGAGATGCATAAGCTAACATACTTTCTCTTCTTGGATCATATGCACTTATGATTGGAACTCTAGCAAGCATCCGCAACTACTAAAGATCATTAAGGTAAAACCCAACCATAGCATTATAAGCCATCAAGTCCACTTTTACTCCCATACGCAAACAACCTACTTACTCCGGTCTGTGCTTCTGTCACTCACGCCACCCACCATAAGCAAATCATGAAAATATTGCAAACCCTACAATGGTGATCTCTCATGCTTGCGCGACACGAAGAGCACCATAGGACAGCACCAATAATAGAACATGCAACTCAAACCAATCACGATCATCAATTAACCCGTAGGACAAAACATATCTACTCAAACATCATAGGATAGCCATACATCATTGGGAAATAATATATAACGTTGAGCACCATGTTTAAGTAGAGATTACAACGGGTAAAAGAGGGGTTACACCGCTGCATAGAGGGGGGAAGAGTTGGTGATGACGGCGATGAAGTTGTTGGTGTAGATCGTTGTCGCGATGATGGCCCCAGCGGCGTTTCGGCACCAGCGGGAGAGAGGGGGAGAGAGCCCCCCTTCTTCTTCTTCCTTGACCTTCCCCCTAGATGGGAGAAGGGTTTCCCCTCTGGTCCATGGACTCCATGGCGGCGGAGGGGCGTGAGCCCCTCCGAGATTGGATCTCTCTCTCTGTTTCCTTCTGTTTGTGCGCTCCCCGATTCTGCCCTTTCACCGTTTCTTAAATTCCCAGAGATCCGTAACTCCGATTGGGCTGAAATTTTGACACGATTTTTATCCTGATATTGGCTTTCTTGCGGAGAAAGAAGGGCACCAACTGCCTTACGGAGTGTCCACGTGGGCCCAGGGCACGCCCTAACCCCTGGGGCACCCCTCACCCTCGTGGCCCCCTCGGGCATCGTCTCGCGTTGATTCCAGTTCCAAAAATTCACATATATTCCAAAAAAAAATCTCCGTAAGTTTTTATACCGTTTGGACTCCGTTTGATATGGATTTTTTGTGAAACAAAAAATATGCAACAAACAGGAACTGGCACTGGGCACGAGATCAATATGTTAGTCCCAAAAATAGTATAAAAAGTTGCCAAAAGTATGTAAAAGTTGTATAATATTGGCATGGAACAATAAAAAATTATAGATACGACGGAGATGTATCAGTCTTTCATTGAAAAATTCTTATTCAAGTATCCTTTTATGCTATCCAGAAATTCTATATTATTTCCAATCAAAAATATGTCATCCACATATAATATTAGAAATGCTACAAAGCTCCCACTCACTTTTCTTGTAAATACATGCTTCTCCAAAAGTTTGTATAAAACCATATGCTTTGATCACACTATCAAAGCGTATATTCCAACTTCGAGAGGCTTGCACCAGTCCATAAATGGATCGCTGGAGCTTGCACACTTTGTTAGCACCTTTAGGATCGACAAAACCTTCGGTTGCATTATATACAACTCTTCTTTAAGAAATCCATTAAGGAATGCAGTTTTGACGTCCATTTGCCAAATTTCATAATCATAAAATGCGGCAATTGCTAAGATGATTCAGACAGACTTAAGCATCGCTATGGGTGAGAAGGTCTCATCGTAGTCAACTCCTTGAACTTATCGAAAACCTTTTGCAACAAGTCGAGCTTTGTAGATAGTAACATTACCATCAGGGTCAGTCTTCTTCTTGAAGATCCATTTATTCTCTATGGCTTGTCGTGTTGGGGAACGTAGCAATTCAAAAAAATTCCTACGATCACGCAAGATCTAACTAGGAGATGCATAGCAACGAGAGGGGAGAGTGTGTCCACGTACCCTCGTAGACCAAAAGCGTAAGCGTTTAGTAATGTGGTTGGTGTAGTCGAATGTCTTCACGATCCAACCGATCCAAGTACCAAACTTAGGGCACCTTCGTGTTCAGCACACGTTCAGCACGATGACGTCCCTCGAGCTCTTGATCCAGTTGAGGACGAGAGAGAGTTCCGTCAGCTCGATGGCGTGGCGACGGTGATGATGAAGTTACCGGCGCAGGGATTCACCTAAGCACTACGATGATATGACCGATGTATTAAACCATGGAGGGGGGCACCGCACACGGCTAAGAGATTGCCTGTTGTGCCTTTGGGGTGTCCCCCGCCTCCGTATATAAAGGGGGAGGAGGAGGTGGTCGGCCAAGGGGGGCACACCATAAGGGGGGGGGGTCCTACTTAGACTCCTAGTCCAAATAGGATTCACCCCCCTCCTTCCTTCCACTGGAGAGGAAAAGGGGAAGGGAGAAAGAGGGAGAAGGAAAGAGGGGGCCGCCCCCCTTCCCTAGTCCAATTCGGTTTGGGCAAGGGGGCGCGCCTCTCCTCACGTGGCCTTTCTCCTCTCCTCCAATATGGTCCAATAGGCCCAATACTTCCCCGGGGGGGGGGGGGTTCCGGTAACCCCTCGGTACTCCGGTAAAATATCCGAATCACTCGAAACCATTCCGATGTCCGAATATAACCTTCCAATATATGAATCTTTACCTCTCGACCATTTCGAGACTCCTCGTCATGTCAGTGATCTCATCTGAGACTCTGAACAAACTTCGGTCATCAAATCACATAACTCATAATACAAATTGTCATCGAACGTTAAGCGTGCGGACCCTACGGGTTCGAGAACTATGTAGACATGACCAAGACACATCTCCGGTCAATAACCAATAGCGGAACCTAGATTCTCATATTGGCTCCTACATATTCTACGAAGATCTTTATCGGTCAAACCGCATAACAACATACGTCATTCCCTTTGTCATCGGTATGTTACTTGCCCGAGATTCGATCGTCAGTATCATCATACCTAGTTCAATCTCATTACCGGAAAGTCTCTTTACTCGTTCTGTAATGCATCATCCCATAACTAACTCATTAGTCACATTGCTTGCAAGGCTTATAGTGATGTGCATTATCGAGAGGACCCAAAGATACCTCTCCGATACACAGAGTGACAAATTCTAATCTCAATCTATGCCAACTCAACAAACACCATCGGAGACACCTATAGAGCATCTTTATAATCACCCAGCTACGTTGTGACGTTTGATAGCACGCAAAGTGTTCCTCCGGTATACAGGAGTTGCATAATCTCATAGTCATAGGAACATGTATAAGTCATGAAGAAAGCAATAGCAATAAAACTAAATGATCATTATGCTAAGATAATGGATGGGTCTTGTCCATCACATCATTCTCTAATGATGTGATCCCGTTCATCAAATGACAACACATGTCTATGGTCAGGAAACTTAACCATCTTTGATTAACGAGCTTGTCAAGTAGAGGCATACTAGGGACACTCTGTTTGTCTATGTATTCACACATGTACTAAGTTTCTGGTTAATACAATTCTAGCATGAATAATAAACATTTATCATGATATAAGGAAATATAAATAACAACTTTATTATTGCCTCTAGGGCATATTTCCTTAAGTCTCCCACTTGCACTAGAGTCAATAATCTAGTTCACATCGTCATGTGATTTAACACCAATAGTTCACATCTTTATGTGATTAGTTCACATCTTCATGTGATTTAACACCAATAGTTCACATCTTTATGTGATTAGTTCACATCTTCATGTGATTTAACACCAATAGTTCACATCTTTATGTGATTAGTTCACATCGCCATGTGACGAATACCCAAAGGGTTTTACTAGAGTCAATAATCTAGTTCACATTGCTATGTGATTAACACCCAAATTGTACTAAGGTGTGATCATGTTTTGCTTGTGAGAGAAGCTTAGTCAATGGGTGTGTCACATTTAGAGCCGTATGTATTATGCAAATTTTCTATGTCTACAATGCTCTGCATGGAGCTACTCTAGATAATTGCTCCCACTGTCAATATGTATCCTGATTGAGACTCAGAGTCATCCGGATCGGTGTAAAAGCTTACATCAACGTAACTCTTTACAACGAACTCTTTATCACCTCCATAACCGAGAAATATCTCCTTAGTCTTCTAAGGATAATTTTGACCGTTGTCTAGTGATCCACTCGTGGATCAATATCGTACCCCCTTGCCAAACTCATGGCAAGGTACACAATAGGTTTGGTACACATCATAGCATACTTTATAGAACCTATGGCTGAGGCATAGGGAATGACTTTCATTCTCTTTCTATTTTCTGCCGTGGTCATATTTTGAGTCTTACTCAACTTTACACCTTGCAATACAGGCAAGAACTCCTCCTTTGACTGTTCCATTTTGAACTACTTCAAAAACTTGTCAAGGTATGTACTCATTGAAAAATCTTATCAAGCGTCTTGATCTATCTCTATAGATCTTGATGCCCAATATGTAAGCAGCTTCACTGAGGTCTTTCTTTGAAAAACTCCTTTCAAATACTCCTTTATGCTTTCCAGAGAATTCTACATCATCCGATCAACAATATGTCATTCATATCACTACAAAAAATACACTTTCGTGATGATACGTGTTTGTCACAGTAGGTCCCATTTTCTGTCATGCATGTACATCCATGACAAATTTATGACAGAATCAAGATAGTCATACCTGTGCTATCGTAGAAGTGTTCCATGACATTACTAAAATTATCATCACGGAAGTGTCCACTTCCATGACGATAAATCACGCGTCACAAAAGTGCTTTCGTCAAGGGTGACCGACACGTGGCATCCACCATAACGGAACGCCGTTAAGCTATCGGGTCGGGTTTTGGATCCGATAACCCGTTAACAGCCCCGACCAATGGGGATTTTCCACGTGTAAAATCATCATTGGCTGGAGGAAACACGTGTCGGCTCATCGCTGGGACAGGTATCATCCACTCATTGGACAAAAGGCGCCTATGATACATCGACACGTGGCATGACCCAACATAGGCCCATTCCTTTGAAAAGGCCGGCCCGTTTGACTTGGTCAAAAGGTGGTGGCCCGGCCCATGGAAAGCCTGTTAACGGCTTGTTCGCATATAGCCCATTTACAGCCCGCTACTGATGTGAACTGGGACCCGATATTTCGATGAGAGAGGATAACTACGATTTTGGGTGGGACTTGACCCTCACGATCCGGCTACCAACCGTACAGGAAGAACCGTACACGACTGATATCCATGGCAATCGCTGAACCAACTCCATGGCGTTATCGACCGAGCCAACGCGCGATCGACCTATCCACGAAGGATTTTTCCTGCAAGCAAATCGAAGAACATGCAAGAAAATAATAGCCAAACAATCTCAAAATTGCGAATATGCTAGATGGGATTAATCTCACAAGATGGGGTTCCGATAGGATGTCTTGACGGTCGCACTAGCGGCTACGAGCGAAGACAAATAAAAATAGCAATAGCTAAACTTCTCTAAACAAAACCCGAGTCTAAACCCTAACCTTGACTAGCTATTTATTAAAGGGTGCAGACGCGCCTTGTGTGTTGGTGCGCGGACGTAGGGCTCGTACAAAGGCCGGATACGATTGCTCGGAAAGACCTGACGTCTGATTTGGTTGACAAGACGTGGCCCAACTTGATGTACAGGCCCACTAATTGATCCTTGTATCGCTGGCTCCTTTGCACCGGCTCATGTACACACATGTGTGATTGACACAAACAAAGCTGCCTCGTCCTTCCTGATGCATGCACATAGGGCTTTGGTTGACTGTGCACTTGTATGCATCATGTAATCTCCAACACAATCTCTCATCTTCATATGTATTTCGCAAATGCCTTCAATAATTCTACAAAAGAAATAAAAACGTGTAGTATTTTTGCCTCTGATAATATAATATAATATTATAGAATTAACAACCGAAATTACCTGAAAAATGTCTCGTGTAATATTTGTAGAAGTATCTATGGTGTCTATGCCCACATCATCCTCCCTTTCTTGAAAACAAAGCCGTCCTCGGCTTTCATTTACCTGAAACACATCATAGAGCAAAGCAAAAATAGATGCAACATATATAGGCCATTTCAAAGGCGTTAGCTCATGAGGGTGAAATAAATTTGTAACATCCTGAGCATGCGGTATGTCTAGTTCAAAAGTTGAGACACTCAATGGAGTTTTTTTAGAATTGATCACAAGCATACTATGCATAGCATGATCCGTTGATTTAGCTTTTCCAACATTTATTATTTCATGGGGGGTCATTGGAAGCAAGTTAATGGTTTTTCCTTCAAACACGAGAGTATATGAATTTGTTCTACCATGATGGATAACACTATTATCATATTGCCAAGGTCGACCTAACAATAAAGAACATGCTTGCATAGGTACAACATCGCAGTCAACGTAATCATGATATGAACCAAGTGTAAAGTGTACTCTCACACGACGTGTTACCTTCAACTTACCACAGTCGTTGAACCATTGGATGTAATATGGATGGGGGTGTCTCGTAGTGGTGAGGCAAAGTTTCTCGACCATCTCTATACTCGCCAAATTATTGCAGCTTCCACCATCAATGATCACACGAACGGAATGCCCTTTGACAACAAACTTAGTTTGAAAAAGATTATGACGTTGAGGCATCTCAGTATGCCCAACCTGGGCACTAAGTACTCGCATGGTGACAAGGCTTGGGTATTGATCTGCCATCGCTGCATTAACATGTATCGCCTCCGTCTCATTCTCCTCAGTGTTACCTACATTATTAGTGGCAAGCATAGCACGTGTATCTTCATCCAAATCACTAGCAGAAGAGTACTCACCATCTTCCCGTACAATGAATGTTCGTTTATTTGGACAGTCCTTCATCAAGTGCCCGCCACCTTTGCATATATGACACTTCATGTCCCTTGTGCGTCCAGATGAAGTGGTGGGTGCTACAGAAATTGCTTTCGAAGCCGCGGATGATTGTGCAACTGATTTTGAACTTGAAGGGTGTGCACCATTGGGCAAGATAGGTGGTGTTGACTCAGTAGTGGACGGCACAGTAGGAGAGGGTGACCATGATGAGCGGCGACCTGCAGAAAAATTACCTCGTCCCTTGTTGTGTCGTCCCCGTACTTCCCTTTCAGCTTTACAAGCAAAATGAAACAAACGAGTAATAGAATTGTACTCCTTATAGTCCAATATATCCTGAATATCACGATTCAAACCACCTAAAAATCGAGCCATCATAGCATCTTCGCTAATCCACATCGCACTAAGCCAGTTTGCAATTCTTGATAATAATCCTCTACAGAACTGCTACCTTGTTTTAAACGTTGCAATTCATTTAGTTTATCATGAGCATAATATGAAGGAACATAACGTTGTCGCATAGCTCGTTTTAAAGCATCCCAAGTAGTAGGTATATTATTTGCATTAATACGACAATATTCACTCCACCACATGGAAGCAAAGTTTGTAAATTCACTAGTGACTGCCCTAACTCGTTGGTTTTCAGGAATATCATGACATGCAAATTTTTGTTCAACAGAAAGTTCCCAATCAAGATAGACATCTGGATTATATTTACCATTGAAAGCAGGCATAGTAAATTTAATTTTAGCACTAGAGTGGTCATAATCTCGAACATCATACCTGTGTGGACCTCGTGCCATACCTTGACGGTGGAAACGTAGTTGTCGATGAGCACGATCATTATGGTGGTTGACCATTTGGTCGTCTTCTGTGTCACCAGAATAATCCTCATAGTTGTCCCCATGTTGCTCGACGCGGGGAGGAATTTGTTGGTGTTGGTTTATGGTGGCGGCATCAGTGGCAGTAGCTGGGTGTTGTGGATGCCCCATGGGCACACGTCGAGCTCGCGAAGTAGCGGCGCCACCCATGGAGTTGCGAGGATCCGCGTTGTTGTTGATAGGGGCTGCAGTCCGCAACTCGTCAAGACGTGACAAGATGTCCTTTAGCTATGTGTTCGCAACACCCTGTGCATCCTCTATGGCCTTGAGCCTCTCTTCGGCCGCAATCTGAGCACCCTCAAGTTGGGCGAGACGCTCGCTGGTGACTTTCACATCCGCGGTGAGGTCCTCAAGTGTTGGTTGATCCTGTGCCATTGTTAGCGAAAGAGGAAAAAACACAATGTATAATCCCTATCAACTAACAGGATGTGGTGGAAAAAATTTGCTCACACTCAAACTTAGTATCAAATTCTTACTTGTTCTTACCAATGCAACAGGTGGTGATCGGCGCGTTGGTGTTGGCTTCAAACTACCGATGAAGATTGGATGGAGCGATAACCAGGAATCAGTAGAGCCAGAACCTGTACTTATTGGTAGAAAAAGTGTAGCTTGGCAAAGGTTTCTCAACTCACAATATCAGTGGCACAATTTAGCAAAAAGCAATGCAAGTTGAATAATTGCTCAAACTTCTAACTAGTGCTGGCAGTCGACTAGTAAGAGATAAAATAATCTAATCCCAGATACTGAATCAAATGAGTGGAAGCCGGTGAAAATATGAGAGCTCTAAATAGCAGATATAAGTGAGGTATAAATGGCCATGTATGAAAACATAAGCAGAAAAATGTGCAGCAGATATTAGGTATATGAACAAAGTAAAGTTTCTGGACAATAAAAGATATTCCAAAAGATGCTAACCGGCCTGAACTTTTTTGTCTTACTTTTTCTTCTCTGTTTTTTTTCCAAAAATTTTTCTCTTTTTTTCTTGATCTTTCCTTCTTGTTTTTTTGCTCTTTCTTCTCTTTTTTTTCCTTTGACCAGGCTGGTTACCAACAAGTATACACACGTAACAAGAGGATAACAGGATTAAACCA
This sequence comes from Triticum urartu, assembly GCF_056163025.1. Classification (NCBI taxonomy): domain Eukaryota; kingdom Viridiplantae; phylum Streptophyta; class Magnoliopsida; order Poales; family Poaceae; genus Triticum; species Triticum urartu. The sequence continues at coordinate 622,632,275 of NC_141875.1, forward strand.
GAGTGTGCTACTAGAAGCGACCTGATAACAAGCGTGGCAGTAGCGGAGCAATTTTTAAGGCGGATGGGACGTGGTGTACAGGTGCAGTTGGCGCGTGTGCGATAAACACGTAAACTTAGTAGATCAGGTAGACGGTGCGCGGCGGATGGATTGGTGTGGCAGAAAATATGGTGGACAAAAACAAAGTCGATCTAGTAGATAATTTGCTCTCGGACTAATCTAGACCAGCACTAGTATTAGATGAATGCAACAAAAAATTCAACTACACAAATACTAGATGCAAAAATTGCTAGAGGCTAAAAAGGTAGGTGGAGCGGATGAACTAATCTAATTTTTTTTGGATTTTTGTGGGTTGTAGGACTAAAATCAATCTAATCTAAGAAAACTGTAAATCTCTTACCGATGAACCTGAAAACTGATACCACTTGATGTGAACTGGGACCCGATCTTTCGATGAGAGAGGATAACTACGATTTTGGGTCGGACTTGACCCTCACGATCCGGCTACCAACCGTACAGGAAGAACCGTACACGACTGATATCCACGGCAATCGTTGAACCAACTCCACGGCGTTATCGACCGAGCCAACAGCGCGATCGACCTATCCATGAAGGATTTTTCCTGCAAGCAAATCGAAGAACATGCAAGAAAATAATAGCCAAGCAATCTCAAAATTGCGAATATGCTAGATGGGATTAATCTCACAAGATGGGGTTCCGATAGGATGTCTTGACGGTCGCACTAGCCGCTACGAGCGAAGACAAATAAAAGTAGCAATAGCTAAACTTCTCTAAACAAAACTCGAGTCTAAACCCTAACCTTGACTAGCTATTTATTAAAGGGTGCAGACGCGCCTTGTGTGTTGGTGCGCGGACGTAGGGCTCGTACAGAGGCCGGATACGATTGCTCGGAAAGACGTGACGTCTGATTTGGTTGACAAGACGTGGCCCAACTTGATGTACAGGCCCACTAATTGATCCTTGTATCGCTGGCTCCTTTGCACCGGCTCGTGTACACACATGTGTGATTGACGCAAACAAAGCTGCCTCGTCCTTCCTGATGCATGCACGTAGGGCTTTGGTTGACTGTGCACTTGTATGCATCATGTAATCTCCAACACAATCTCTCATCTTCATATTTATTTCGCAAATGCCTTCAATAATTCTACAAAAGAAATAAAAACGTGTAGTATTTTTGCCTCTGATAATATAATATAATATTATAGAATTAACAATCGAAATTACCTGAAAAATGTCTCGTGTAATATTTGTAGAAGTATCTATGGTGTCTATGCCGCCCCAAGGCCCATTACGCCCTATTCGAATTAGGCCCACTAGCGTTATCTGGGCCATCCAATATGATTCCAGCCCGTTTTCACTTCTGGCCCATGTATGGCCCATGACATCCTTCGGCCCATATGAGGCCCTATGTAACTCTTGGCCTATTAATGACCCGTGGTGAAACTGGCCCGTAATGAACAGTGTATCACTTTACACCCATTAACGACCCGTGGTGAAACTGGCTCGTAAAGAACAGTGTATCACTTTATATCCATTAACGACCCGTTATTCCGTTGGGCCGTTTCCAGCCCATGTTATCTTTCGGCCTTCTCAGAGCCCATTTATTCTTGGGCTATTTTCCAGCATTATTTTACTTACGGCCCGTTACTGTCATTTTCTGCTTGTGGGCCAAATTCAGCCCGTGGTTACAGTCGGCCCGTTTGTGGTCCGTTAATACGTTGGACCATTTTCATAGCGTCATCAAATAAGGCCTATTAACGATGGCCCGTTATGGTCGGCCCATGAACGGACGATTCCAACTCTAGCCCGTTTACAGACAGAATGTGGTCTGTTTGGCCCATGTTTGGCCAATCGATCATATGACCCGTATAAGGCCCATTGATGATACGACCCGTAGAAGGCTCATTGTTTCTACGGCCCGTAGAAGTTCCATTGTTTCTACGGCCCGTAGAAGGCCCACTGTTTATACGGCCCGTAGAAGGCCCACTGTTTATACGGCCCGTAGAAGGCCCACTGTTTCTACGGCCCGTAGGAGGCCCAGTGTCACTACATTAAATATTAGCCCATGGTTATTGTGGCCTAGTTTTAAAAAATAGGTTATTGCAGCCACTAGCAAACCGCAGAAAAAGAACTGCAGTGACTACAAGCAAACAAATAAACAAGACAACAAGGAAATAAATAAGCAAGCAACTTACACTAGGCTATCACGGCTATTACACATATTACATCCACTGGGCATCAAAGTTCGCCACCAGTGCAAATATAGGGAACACAACAGCATATAAACGCCGCAGCAAAACAAGTCCAGAACTGAAACCACTTCAGAAGAGCTCAAGAAACAATATCCTGGGCACCCATAATGCTGGCAAGATGCTTAGCAAGCTTATTAACTTTCTCTTGTTTGGCGCTTAAGTCCTCCAGCGCTTGCTGTTACACCAGAAAGTATGCATCTGAATTCTGCAGGGACTTCCTCAGTCCTTTGGCTTCCTGTCGCATAACATCTGATCGATGTCTTTCAACTTGAAGTTGAGACTCAAGAAGCCGAACTGATTCAGGCAACGAGTTCGAAGAGCTGGTGCCAGCAGTGGTAGCCAGTAACTCGAACACTACATCAAGACATGACTTTGGGGTTGTCTCAGTGTCTTCAATATAGTTTTTATCAGCTTTCTTGGAGACTAACAGGGATGTCTCACTATCTTGAACCTTATATGCATTACTTCCTTTACCATTGCATAACAGGGTACTCTTCTCCAATATTTTATCCGCGTTCTAAAAGAGAAACAAACAAACAAACACATCTCAGGTTTACAATGTAGTATATGAAACTTATTTTGGTAAACCAGTTCAGTAGTAAGGTGGACAGGATAACAGCATGAAACAAACATATATCTATGTAGTATGGTCACTGTATGGTCTATATCATTCTAGTTTATGTTGCCAAATCAAGATAGATAAAGTTCGAATCATATCTATTTAAGACAAAGCAGCATAGACAGAATATAAGTGTGGGAAACTACACAGCAATAACAACACTTGTAATGTGCATGGCATGAGAACATAACTGTTTATTCAATTGAAACTGAAATCAACATAGAGCAAGTTACAATAGCAGACAGCCAAACACGTTGAAGAAATAGGTTTAAAACATACCTGTTGCGCCATTGGAGTTTCAATTGCATCCTTCAAATTTGAAATTAGTTGGTATCAGTAAATACAGTGATGCAAGAGCAAAGTAGTATGAACCATAGCTACGGAACCTGACCTGAGAACAATTCTTCTTCTGCTTTAAGCGTTGACTTCGGGTTCGGAGTGGTGGTCCTCGTGATTTGGGCACTGCAGTTGCCTTACTAACTGCTCGTGTTTGGGTGCTCTGTGGTGGATACGGTGCTGTGTCAACAGGAACTGGGTGTCTATCTGCTGGGGTTGGGGTTAGAAGGGGTGTAGTTGGTTCTCTGTCCAACTGGGTAGGGGTACAATCTACATGAGTGTGGGTTATGTGTGGTGGGGCTGGTTCTTGGGTAAGTACAACCATGGTTCTATCTACATCGACAGGTAGCACGATCTTTTCTGAAGACCGTGTTTTTACTCCCACAGATACTGCCATCACTCCCTCCAATTGAAATGGCTGATAAACAAGAAAAGTAATTGAATGTACAGACATTGTAAGATAGACAGGTGCAATGGATAGTAGGGAAGAAAACAGGGCATGAAATAATTCACATTTATATTGTCTAAGCAAACAAAATAGCATGACATAATTTCACATATATGATGACTAATTAAACAGGATAGCATGATACAATTTCACATGTATGATGGTTAACTAAACATGATAGAATGACATACTTCAAAATATGATGACTATGTAAACAAGATGACATGATATAACTATACGATGTGTCTATTAAAGTGGTTGGCATGCCATAAATCACAAACATGCCGTCGATGGAAACATGATGGCATGATATAATTCACGGATAGAATGACATAATTTAAAATATGATGACTATGTAAACAGGATGAGATGATATAACTATATTATGTCTTTAGAAAATGGGTTGGCATGCCATAATTCAGATACATGTTGTCTATGTAAACATCATGCATGACATAATTCAAATATATGATTTATATACTAAGGAAGTGAGCAGAGGGCAATCGCATATATGATGTGTCAACTAAGGAGATGGCATTCAATATTGTGTATATGATGTAAAAACTAAGCATTGCAATACAACATATGCATTATATGAGTAATATAACCCTGCCAAGTTTGAGCATACACCTCAGGGGGATAATAGGACTGGTCATCTGCCTATGAATCTGTTGACGCTCAAAAGTGGCACATTTATAAAGAGTGTCTTGAAGCTATGTTAAGAGTAATTCAAACTTACTATTGAAAGTCACTATGAGATGGCTCTCTTTGAGAAGATCAAGATGAATATGAAGATGGTCTAAAATGGAGTTCGGATGCAAAAGTTATGACAACTTCAGAGATGCTCATGTTGACACCAGATTAAAGAATGGCTTGAAACCCAATTAATATGTACTCATATGGAAAATGATCAACACGAATTGTCTTCGTCTTGTCGAAACGGTCGATTTTGATATAAAAATCGTCCCAATCCGAGTTCATATGCAAAAGTTAGAGCTATCGGAGTGCAGCCCTGTCACGAGGCGAGATGTGGCGCGCCCCACCAGACATAGGTCTGATGGGTAGCGCGAGCGAACAGGTGTTCTGCGTGACCGTTTTGGCCCAGAAGATGGCCTCAAATTGAAAAACGTTCAACATGAAAGTTGTTCGTTTCGTCGAAACGGTCAAGATTGCTTTTGGGCTCGTTTCCATCCGAGATCGTTTACCACCACAAAAAGGACCCGCAAGGTGCATCCAGTTTAAACCGAACAGTTTTGGAAAGTTCAGACAAAACCAATCCGGATTCGATTAGGGTTTTGGACGTGAATCCAAGCATTTTCCTTGCACGGGAAGTCCAGCCGCCTCTTATATATATCTAAGGGGTGACGGCCGATTAAACAACACACAATCGATCAAATCATCTACCACTTTTTATCTTTTATCTTTATCCTTAACCCTAGTTCTTCTTCTTCCTCGTTCTTCGTCTGTTCTTCTTGTTGCAGGGCGGTGAACCTCGAGGCCCTAGGGGCGATCAGGTCGACCTAGGGCAGCCCATAGCCGCCGCGCGCCCTGACGGGGTCCCTCCCGGGCGTGTGGGGTTTCAGGTCTACAAAAGCATCCGCCGGATTGTCTTGCGTATCGCGCTTCTGGCGGGTCTCCTTCGACGTGAGCTGCGGTGCATCACCCCCGGCGTCGAGGGTACACGGTGACGTGTTCGTGTGCGAATACACTTTTTGGCGACTCCGCTGGGGACGAAGCTTTGAACGGTCTCCAGCCCATTATTGCTACGAAGAGATCGTCATCAAGTTGCTGCAATCTACAAAGGTAATATGAATACCCAATTCCCCTTTGTAGATGCAAATAATCCATATGTTGTTGCTGGATCACCTAATGAGCATAATGTATCGGCTAGCCCTAGTTTTATCAATCATGCATCTAATTATGCGCAAGGGCCGATGCAAAGCAATCTTCATGCTTCAAATTCTTATGATTTTAGCAACGTACAACTTATGTATCCAAACTCTCATGCATCGGCAACCCCACAAATACATATGCCGACGAACAACATGATGGGTTTGGTTAATCAATTTGAAACACCTCATGTTAAATTTTCCAATAGCATACAAGAAAGTGTTTCACCTTTTTATTCATCGGCAACTAATTTGCAATATGTGAATCCAACCTTGCTGATGAATGGGAGAATTGGCCATGCTACTGCTAGCTATTCGGCCAATTACTCTCAACCATCATATGCTACACCTCATGTTAGTAAATTTTCAGCACCGTATGCAACTGTAGATGTTCGTAATTCGGCCCCGCATCTTCATGGTCATAGCTGAATAAGTGAAATTTTAACAGGAACACATGTGCGGTCATCAAATATTGTAGCATATAATGCATACTCTACGCAATTCAAGAATTTCGGCAACACTCACAAATCATTGCCGAAAGAATATGAGAGTATTGCGGAGCAATCCCTTCCAGAAGCGGTTGTGGCTGCATTAAAAAAGAGCTTGGCACAAAACAAGAGAATTAGTTCTCTTTGCCTTGAACAATATGAAAAGGGGTTGTTTCCTGATTATGCTGCAATAAAGGCTAGAGTTTTGCAGGAAGATGAAAATTCATCAATTGATAGTATTGGTGAGAGAGCATATGGTTATACAGCAGTGCATACACCTCCACCTAGTACCGCAGCATATTATACACCTCCTACACAATTGCAAAATTTCGGCAACACTAACACTTCATTGCCGAAAGATCCTAAAAGCATTGGGGGGCAAACTAATCTAGAGCGGACTGAAATTGAGAGGGGAGTTAAAGCTTTGCGTGATAGGGTGCAAGTACTTCGCCAAGAGAAAATTGATAGGGAATTAGCTCAAAGAAAAGAATCCTTGCCAATTGATATAACTGGTGAAAATAATGATGATTCGGAAACTAAAAGTTCTTCGGTTGAAAAAGCCGAATCAAGTAGTATATATTCCGAATCCATCAAATCCAAAGAGGCAAACATTGTTGAGAAAGGGCATGGAAAGTATAGCAAGACAACCATACTTGATTTTTCTGAAGTTGATGGAACCTACTTCCTGCCCTATGAGTTTCGTTCCATAGAAATTGATGAGCTTCAAGAACAAGAACAAGTGGCCGAAGAAAGTTTGGTGGACGAAGTTCTTCAAACTAATGATGCACGAAATCAAGATAAAGATGATGACAAGGCGCTGGGGAGCTATCCGAAGGCGGAGCAAGATATTCTTCAAGTCACACCACCATCATGCTCTCCCAATATATTTGAAGAGGTATGTCTAGCAATTAATTTATCTGTTTTCAGATTTGGCCATGACTTAGTTGTTGATGCATATATTAGAAAAATATTCATAAGAAATATTGAGAGACCAATGAAGAAGGGTAATTTATCTGTTAGCAATCAGATTGTCACAAAGCATATCGGTCAACATATTGCACCATTCAGAAAGACTGATTGCGAAAAATTATTGCAGCCAAGGCTTTCCCCATTGCTTTATCTAAAGCTCAAATCTAATTGGCTAGCTCTGTTTATTTCTTACTTGGCTTACACTTGGTCTCAATTGAGACATGTATGTTCTAGCTATTTTCGTTTCAGAAATTTAAAGCCAAGGTTAAAATCTTCTGAGCAAACCGATGCCAGTATAGTTTCTTATCCAAAGACATCGTGTGATGGGCTAAGTTGGGACACCCCTGCAGGGATTTGAACTTTTGAAAGCCGTGCCCGCGGTTATGGGCAGATGGGAATTTGTTAATATCCGGTTGTAGAAAACCTGAAGTTGACCTTAACTAAAATACATCAACCGCGTGTGTTACCGTGATGGTCTCTTCTCGACAGAGTCCGGGAAGTGAACACGGTGTTGGAGTTATGCTTGACGTAGGTTGTTCTAGGATCACTTCTTGATCATAGTTGTTCGACCGTGCTTTTTCCTTCTCTTCTCGCTCTCTTTTGCGAATAAGTTAGCCACCATATATGCTAGTTGCTTGCTGCAGCTCCACCTCATACCTTTTACCCTTCCTATAAGCTTAAATAGTCTTGATCGCGAGGGTGTAAGATTGTTGAGTCCCCGTGACTCACAGATACTTCCAAAACCAGCTTGCAGGTGCCGTTGAACCGTGCAGGTGACGCAACCGAGCTCAAGGAGGAGCTCTATGAAGATCTTGTCCTTTGTGTTGTTTCGTTCTAGTCGATCAGTAGTGGAGCCCAGTTGGGGTCGATCGGGGATCTGTGTAGCATTTGGGGTAGTCTTTTTTATTTTGGGTTCCGTAGTCGGACCTTGTGTGTATCTGGTTGATGTAATGTTATATTCATGTAATTGTGTGAAGTGCCGATTGTAAGCCAACTATGTATCTCTTTCCCTTATGTATTACATGGGTTGTGTGAAGATTACCTCACTTGGGACATTGCTTTCAATGCGGTTATGCCTCTAAGTCGTGCTTCGATATGTGGGAGATATAGCTGCATCGAGGGCGTTATAAGTTGGTAATCAGAGCCTTCCCCGACCTTAGGAGCCCCCTGCTTGATCGAATCGTTGGCGTTATTGAGTCTAGAAATGTTTTGAGTCATTTAGGAATTATATATATCGGAGAGTTAGGACTTCTTTTCACTCCTCAGTCCCTTCGCCGCTCTGGTGAGGCATCCTGACGTAGAGTTTTGACTCTTCTCTTCTCAAATTTCACTAAAAAAAATTAGGATCACGCGGGTATCTTGGAATCGTTCCGATGGTTTTGTGACGAGAACATTGTTCTTGGTGCCTCCTGTCATTTAGGGGTTGTGGCAGTGTCCCGGGGAGTTGAGCTCCGAGGTGTTGTCATCACAATTTTATCGTTGCAGTTCTGGAATACCTGAGATTAGTTTCGCCGACATAAAAAATCTCTTTTATGCAGTTGTTGGTGAGATAACCTCGACGCCACCCAGTACTGGGGCGGGAGTTCGGGAGTATTGCCATAACTCGTTTAACGGATGCTTTCGAAGGTTGAGGTAAACAATTTCCGAAGGTTTCTTGGTTATGTGTTGAAGGATGGATACAGCTGGATGTAGGATTTACTAGTTTTGGGTGAGATATTATGCTTCCCCTGTATCCCCAACACCTGATTGCATAACCAGAAAGTTTTGGGAGTTTATAAGTGGGAATTCAAGTAGCTCTTAGGATATCTTTCTGACATATGTATGATATGAAATTGGGGTTCGACGTCTAGTGGTCCGCCTATCCACGGTTGGTTTTACAGTAGTCTCGTTGTGTCTTAAAGAGTCCTTGGCTATGCTGACTTGGGGACGCTTCGTATGTCATGTGCACTGCCTTGTACATGATGGTGCTGTACGATCGAGCCCGTGTAGGCCCCACCACGAAAACTTCAGATGAAATCTCTATCATATGTTTGTTCTGGCTTATTCTGCAAGCCAATCCTTTGTTTTGTTTTTGAGCTGTGGTATTCGAGTTGCTTCAAAGTCAAATGTTGATTCCATACCTTTTCCTAAGCGGTGTTCTCATATTCCTATGTGAATACCAATCTTTCATGATAATCGATATTGTCATGTCAATCCTCTTCTCAACCGGTGTGTTTCTCTTCAAGTGGATCTGATCACTTCAACATTGGCAAGATCAATTAACAGTTCCTCTCAACGATGTTTGTTTCATTCGTTCCAAGCTGCCTTTGTTTCTTTCGCCCGCCCACCCCTTTTTCCTGAAGGACTCAGATGTCTTAATCAAGTATCCTTTTATTCTTGTGAAGTCTCTCCATTCCTTTTCCGTCAATGTTCTTATCCGGTGATTCTCATGAAGATTCTAACGGAGCTTCAAGTTCATCATTTTTCGTTCTTTTTCTCCTCCGGTGGATTCAGTTCAAGCTTTTGGTGTTTCTTTACCCTTTTCCTCATTTCAAGGTTTTCTCATGACGGTGCAATTCTTAATCGTTCACCTCTCGCTATTCTATTGTCCCGGAGTGCTCAAAATATCTCAGAAGGCTCGTCTTTTCATTCAAGATCAGTTCAACCTATTTCGAGGATGTTATCTCATTCAAGTCATTTAATTCAACCAGCGCAATCTATCTTTTAAATCATTCAATGGTGTTTTTTTTTGAGTGGTCCCTAACCCACAGGTCTTTCTCCAGGATCTTACCTGACTCTTCTAATTTTCTCGGAGCTTTTCAAATTCTTTTCCAAGTTTGACGTAAGAATGAGTTATCATCAGTCAAATGCTTTTCTCCAAGATCTGTCGAATTCTTTTCATCGTTGGCTCAACCTCTTCGTTTTGATTCTTCCGGAGTGTCTAAATAATTCTTGGTGGTGTTTCTCGTCGTCATTCTCAACATTTGAAGAGCGAAGAAGATTTTCTCTCTCTCAATCTTGTCCATTCTCTCGATGATTCATGATTCTAGTTTGTTGCCATCCTCTCATGATTGTTTTCAATTGTGACAATTCTTTTCACCCATCCGAAGCAATGCAAGAGTCTTCTCAGTTTGATTATCCGAAGTCCATCATTTCAGGTTTATTCATTCTCAGCTTTATCATTCTCCAAATCTTACCGGTGCATCATTAAAGTATTCTCTTATCAGTTTGTGATCTATTCATTCTCATATATCAAATCCCTGAAGTATCTTCATTCATTCTCTAACTCTTCCCGGTGTTTCTTTATCTTTCCTTCGTTCATTTTCAATTATTATGGTGGTTCATTCAAGTTTCTCTTCTTTCATTTATCATATCAATTTATTTGTTATTTCTATCCTACCGGTGGTTCATTGAAGACCTTCTCAAGTTGGCGCCATATCTATCCTAATCCTTTCTTCGAGAATAAGTTGTATGCAATCCGTTTGCTCGTCATCAATTTAATTGGTGAAGGAGGAGCATAACATAATTCTTATTCTTGATTCACCCAAATGATTAATTCTTTATTCTGGAGGCTCATCAAATTCTCGGTTCGAGATGCTTTATCTATTCTTTTCCTGAAGTTCCAAGTTCTCTCAATTATTTCATCACAAAGATCCATCTAATCATTGCAAGGATTCACCTTGTGTTTTCAACTTCTCCTTCCTTTCGTTTTATCATTCTTTTATTACCAGAGTTCTTCATGAAGATTCTACATGTTGGTTCATAAAGGATTTAATTCCGTCTAGAAGTTTTTCATTGAGATTATTTTCTGAGGAGCTCATGCTTTCTTCATCCTGTAATCCGGAGTGCAATTGTTTCTCCCTTATCTTTTGAGGTGGTAATATATCATTCTTCATTCACAAGATTGAGATATTTAAACCCATCAATCTCTTCATTGCAATTATCTTGGGTTATATTTCACCTAAAGTTTTCCCTAAGGATTGTTGCTATTTATGGTGCTTATAAAGGACCCAAGTTCTTTATCCTCCCGGCGAAATACTTTCTCGTCTCCTTGTTGATATCAATCCAATTCTTCTTCCCGTGAGTGGAAGGTTGTCACCTCATAATTTTGAGATGTATTCCATAAGACCATATCAACCTTATTCTTTTCGTTGTTGGTTTTTTTCCAACAACTCCGTTCGACCCTTCTCCTGAAGATGCCTCTTCAAGCTCTTTTGTGGCAGAAGTTGGCATTTTCTTCTCCTTTCTCCTATCTCAATTATCTTTCTTCTATTCTTTTGTTACGGAGGCATTGTGATGTTGCTCTCTTCTACCCATCTTCTTGTTTTGTCATGATAGTGTTTTTTTCTTTGCTGATCCATTCAACCGGAGTGTCGTGTTTTCTTTCGAGCTCTCTCATCTTTTCAAATTTTGCACCCCTTCTCAACCAGAGTGCTGTCCAAATTATATCATTCTTATTCCTTCTCTATATCGTTTTAACCGGAGTGTTGTGCCCTCTGCTCAAGTTCTTTTCATCTAATCAAGTTCCTTATCACTTTTCAACCGGAGTGCTGCCCGAATTTGTTCTTCCTTGTTACTCTTCCCTACCGGAGTGCTTTCAATTTTGTTCTTCTTTGTTTCTTTCTTTCTTTCTATTTGTTCAACCTCTCAAGGTTCGTGGTTTCACTCTTTTGTCAAAGAAGCAACTTAGTTTTACCTCTTTTCTTTCTCTTCCATTTTCCCTCCGGTGCCATCCTAGATCTCGAGACAAGATCCTCTCGCAGTGGTGGAGTGTTGTAACGCCCCAAGACCGGAGCTTCAGATGCCTTCCAGGGTTTCCGGGTTTCGTTGTGTGTTTTGTTTGGTTCATTGCATTCATCTTTGCATCATGTGCATTGCATCATGTCATTTCTTTTCTTAACTCAACTAAATAAATTGCATGGATCTTTGGTCCATTTAAATCGAGGGATATTCACTATGGTGATTACTCTTTAAAACATATTCTCCCAATATTTTAGGGAGCTATATAAATTATATTCCAATAATTCGGTATCACCCATAACACACTTGCAAATAATCACATGCTTTTGTCCCATGCATCATCTCCTTCTCCTTTCCTTCTCGATCCTTTCTTTTGCAAGGGCCACTTTCCCCTTCTCTATTAATGTTCATAATTTTCCTATAAATTCTCGACCATGCCTTCAACCTCTCTGTCAGATTTCAGATCCTTTGGAGTTGTTTTGGTTAGGTTCAAAAATGCCTCAAGTTTGAATCATATTTAAAATTGTTCTATTTTTCTACCTCTAAAAATATCCAAGGCAATTTTATCAAATAGAGTATAGTTCCAGGAGATTGAGGATATTTTTATATCTGAAAAACTCCTCTTCTAGCCCCCCTGGCCTTTTTCTTTTATTGAACTGTTTATTTATATAAACAGAGAGTTTAGTCTAGGGGAGAGAGAGAGTGTGTGTGTGTGTGTGCAGGGCCTCAGCCCAGCCGTCGCCCTCTCCTCCGGGCCGGCCAGCCAGTCCGGCCTCTAGGGCCATCCCTAGACCCAACCAGCCACCGGCCGGCCCATTCTTCCAGCGCAGCCTCTAAGGCCCAGCCTCTCCCCTCGCTAACCCTATGCCATCTCGCTCCCTTCCCCCGGTCCCTCTCGCGCCGCCAGGGACAGAGCGCCCGCTCTCGATCCCCTCCTCTTTCCCTCGTCTCCTCCCTCAGGCCGTCACCACGCACAGAAGACGAAGCCCGATCCCCATGGCCACGCACCCCCACGCCCGGTCCCTCTGTCGGCGACCTCCGCCGCCTTGAAGCCTCTGCTTCTCCTCGCTGGCAGGACTCCTGCGCCTCCTCCATGGCCCTCCTCCTCCGGCCTCGTCATCGTCCTGCCATGGAGGCCGAGCTCGAAGCTCCAGCCGCCCCTACCAGCGACCAGCACCGCCGTGGACGTCCCCTCCGCTGCTACCACTGCCCGCCGGCAACCTCCACAGCCTCCCTGTCAGGGACCTCGCGGGCTTCCTCCGTCGCCGGCACCCTGCAGCTCCCGCCGTCCTTCTCCCTCTGTAGCACCGCTGCCCGTCCAAGGTTGCCACCCTGTGTGCGCCACCATGCCCAGCTGGCCGCCTCCAGCCCCCGTTCGCGACCGCACCAAGTCCAGCAAAGCATCGCCCGACCCTGCTCCGCTTCCTGCACATGAAGCCTCTTGCACGAGCTCCCTGTCACCTGCGTCGTCTACGTGCTGCTGCCTCGCTGCCCTTGTTGTCGTTGCCAGGCCACTGAGTCCAGGTAGCAGGGCCGCATTCACGGATCCCTTTCGCCAAGTACCACGACCGGTGAAGACCAAGACAGAGACCTCCTCGAGCAAGAGCGTTTTTGGGATCGTCAAGACCACCTCAAGTTCAACTACGCTTTGCCGCCCCGACCGAGACCGACAAGTACCACTACGACCATCCCTTGCCAAGACCGACCCCGAAAGACTCGGATTCGTCACGTGTGCAATGGCCCATGTACAACTACGTGGACTCGCCAAGTACCACTTCATGTCGGCAAGACCCGCAAGTCAGACCGCGAATGATCGACGACTTGTGGACCATGTACAACGTGAGGCGCCGAACACCCGGGTAGCACAAATGCCAAGTACCCCAGATACCACTTGGACGTCAAGTACCGTCGACCCTCGAAGACTCCGTGGATGTCAAGTCCCTCGCCGTGATCCCGAACATCTACAAAAAAATTGTGCAACTAAGAACGTGAACGACTATCGCCGCCAAGATCACGAGTACCTCTACCGTCGTCATGTACCCCTACTTCCACTACCGAACGTTCCGAGAACGTCTACTTCCCCTACACCGCATCAAACTTGAACCCCTCCGATAACGCACGCTTCGAAGGTATAACCTCGAGACGACGCCCGTGAACGAATGAATGCATGTTGTATGAGATGCACCCTTGTTCGATAACGTCGCCCCTCTTTTTGCCTTGCCACTGACATGTGGGAACTCGGTATCCGAGAGCACCCCACCTTCTATCGCATGTCATGCTCCCGCCGCACTTTCGTTTGCACCAGGATCTCAATCGAGTTACCGGAATCGATATGTTGCCGTGGCATCATTTTCGGATTCATTGCCATGGCACCCCTTTTCTTTCCACCACGGTGACAAATGCTTCATAATGCTCTTGTCAACTTTTTATAAAAATTGCATAAACTTGTTCATGTCATCCGCATCTTGATAACAACAATTAAAATGTTTAAATTGTTGTTGCAATAAATTACTAAGGCATATGGAGATTTATCGGATTCGTTATTTGTTATATCCGGCCCCATTTAAATTTTTTAGATGATGTAGTTTTGTTATGCCTCACTTCTTGCCATGTTTAACAACATTTAATATTGTTGAGTACCTAACCGGGAGTGAACTAAATAATGGAATGTGGTGTTTTGTCAATATGCATCCCGATGCATATTGAGCTCCACTTAACTTGTAGTGTTGTTTGTGCACTTTGCCATGCCATGCCTCATTAAACTGGACATGCATCATACTTGGTTGTGCATCATGCCATGTTCATGTGGTGGTTGTTTACTATGTTGTGTGCTTCTTTCTGGTGTTGCTTCTTCGGGTTGGTTCCGATAACGTCGCGTTTGTGAGGACCCGTTCGACTACGTTCGTTTGTCTTCCTCATGGACTCGTTCTTCTTCCTTGCGGGATCTCAGACAAGATGACCATACCCTCGAAATCACTTCTATCTTTGCTTGCTAGTTGCTCGCTCTATATTGTGAAGCCAAGCCTCTAACCCACCTTGCCCTAGCAAACCGTTGTTTGGCTATGTTACCGCTTTGCTCAACCCCTCTTATAGCATTGCTAGTTGCAGGTGAAGATTGGAGTTTATTCCTTGTTGGAACATGGATATTTTGTTGGGATATCACAATATCTCTTATTTAATTAATGCATCTATATACTTGGTAAAGGGTGGAAGACTCGGCCTTATGCCTGGTGTTTTGTTCCACCCTTGCCGCCCTAGTTTCCGTCATATCGGTGTTATGTTCCCGGATTTTGCGTTCCTTACGCGATTGGGTTATAATGGGAACCCCTTGACAGTTCGCCTTGAATAAAACTCCTCCAGCAAGGCCCAACCTTGGTTTTACCTTTCGCCACCTAGCCTTTTTCGCTTGGGAGTCACGCATCCCGAGGGTCATCTTTATTTTAACCCCCCCGGGCCAGTGCTTGTCTAAGTGTTGGTCCAAACTAGAGCCCCTTGCAGCGCCACCTCGGGGAAACTCGAGGGCTGGTTTTAGTTGTATGGATTGCTTATCCGGTGTTTCCCTGAGAACGAGATATGTGCAGCTCCTATCGGGATGTCGGCGCATCGGGTGGTCTTGCTGGACTTGTTTTACCATTGTCGAGGATGTCTTGTAACCAGGATTCCGAGCCTGATCGGGTCTTCCCGCTAGAAGGAATATCCTTCTTTGACCGTGAGAGCTTGTGATGGGCTAAGTTGGGACACCCCTGCAGGGATTTGAACTTTCGAAAGCCGTGCCCGCGGTTATGGGCAGATGGGAATTTGTTAATATCCGGTTGAAGAAAACCTGAAGTTGACCTTAACTAAAATACATCAACCGCGTGTGTTACCGTGATGGTCTCTTCTCGGCGGAGTCCGGGAAGTGAACACGGTGTTGGAGTTATGCTTGACATAGGTTGTTCTAGGATCACTTCTTGATCATAGTTGTTCGACCATGCTTTTGCCTTCTCTTCTCGCTCTCTTTTGCGAATAAGTTAGCCACCATATATGCTAGTTGCTTGCTGCAGCTCCACCTCATACCTTTTACCCTTCCTATAAGCTTAAATAGTCTTGATCGCGAGGGTGTAAGATTGCTAAGTCCGCGTGATTCATAGATACTTCCAAAACCACCTTGCAGGTGCCGTTGAACCGTGCAAGTGACGCAACCGAGCTCAAGGAGGAGCTCTATGAAGATCTTGTTCTTTATGTTGTTTCGTTCTAGTCGATCAGTAGTGGAGCACAGTTGGGGTCGATCGGGGATCTGTGTAGCATTTGGGGTAGTCTTATTTTATTTTGGGTTCCGTAGTCGGACCTTGTGTGTATCTGGTTGATGTAATGTTATATTCATGTAATTGTGTGAAGTGGCGATTGTAAGCCAACTATGTATCTCTTTCCCTTATGTATTACATGGGTTGTGTGAAGATTACCTCACTTGCGACATTGCTTTCAATGCGGTTATGCCTCTAAGTCGTGCTTCGACACGTGGGAGATATAGCCGCATCGAGGGCGTTACACATCAGAGATAGAGTGCAAAACACAATGCATAGCCGAATGGGGTGATGCAAAATCTGAACCATTCGTTTGCTTAACTCCAAAGCCGTTCTCACAACACGATCGGCTAGAAAACAAGAAGTATACCTTCAATTCAAGCATGTGTGATCAAATATTTGATTTGTTGCTGAAAAATAATTACATTACAATTCTTGATCACCATGTTAAGCCATCAATCCAAGGACGAATGTATTGTAAGTTGCATGATTCGTCCAAGCATAATTTTGAGGATTGCAACATGTTTCATCAAATAGTTAAATCGGCCATTGAAAAAGGACGATTGAAGTTTGTTGAAATACCAAGAGATGACCACTCTATTCCGATTGGTCCCCATGGCAAAAAGTTTTTGCATCGGCTGCTTCAAGCCGATCCATTTGAAGAGAAGGTAAAAACTGCAGGTGATGGGATCAAGTTTTCAAGTAAAGAAGTTGTTGAAGAGCATAATGAACATAATCTTAAGGGCGAGAATTCCATCGAAGCTACAATGGAGACGCCAATTACTGGGGGCAGCAAGAAAATCCAATGATCGATGAAAGCAAACCAAAAGAAAACAAAGGCCGAAATAAGCGCAAGTGTAAGAGATCAAAAATCACCTTCGCTGAACTATTGGATAAATATCAAAAGAAGATTGAAGAGAAGAATGCTTATCGGCCAAATCATGCAAAGAAACCAAGATCACCCCAAGGCGCAAATATGAGGATCGGTATTGGCAAAGTGAGAATTTTAATGCAACATATTCATATCCTTATTTTGGGCCGCCAATGCCAATGCCGTGGATGCCCCCCTATGCTCATATAGATCCATATTCCTCATGGGACAGGTATGATACAAGGGCACATTCTCCATCTTATTATAGACCATCTCACCAATATTATGCGGCTCCAAGAAGATCAACATTTGAACAATCACATGTTAAAGACCGTTTCAATCATAAGGAATCGGTGCAGAGCTCAAGGAAGAAGAAAGAGGTGGTCAAGCAAGTTTACCGTGTTAAAAGAGATGGTCATAAGAGTGCAACTTCGGATTTGATCTCAAATGAAAAAGAGCCAATTAATGTGTTGACATTGGCTACTAAATGCAATGAGACAAAGCAACCAATTATTGAGAGTCGAAGTGCCAAATCTGAAGAAAAGAAGTTGAGAGTGCACAAGGCCAAAAAGGAATTGCCATTGGTCAAACAAAATCACAGCCGAGATGCCTGCTCAGCTTATCGTATTGGCAAAAGAAGAAATTACAAAAACTTAGTGCACAAGAAATTGAAGAAAGGAACATGGCATGGGTTCCCAAAGGAAGTGCTCAAAATAAGAATTATGTGCAAGCTTCCATTACAAGAAGTGCGGCAAAGGTGAATAAGGAAAGGAGTGAAACTATGAAGGACCAAGCCAAAGGTTTCAATATCTTTGGTCTACACATTATCCATATTCTTCAACTATGCCATTAACGCCTATGCCATGGAATTCGTCATCAGGTATGATTGGTAACCCTCAATGGACTTATTTTAATACATGGATGCAATATAATTTCTTACATCATGAAAGGGTATTACCAAGTCACTATACATTTGATTAGCTACAAGTTTGTTGCTGATCCAAAGGGCCAAAATACTTGATTTGTCATTTCATTTGTTTATTTCGGCTGTATGTGTTTTGAATGAAGTTTACATGGTAATGGCCGATATTTATCTATCGTCCTAAGAGTATGTCAATACATGGCCGGTGTAGTATTCTAACATCATCCTTAATTCGATTGGAGAGCGAGACAAGGTACGTGCTCATGGAAATTTATATGTATGCCTATATTATGAATGAATGGAGTTGGGACATAGTGACCGATGTCATTGAATATATGTTGCATAGGCCAATTCATAGTTGCAGAATTGGCTAGTGGGCTTATACTTTGTTTGGATATGATTTGGCTTATGCATCTCTGAGATCTATAAGAGGCCAAATCATAACTGATTTTATTACTAAACATCGGATTAATGACATGCATAATGTTGATATTAGACTTGTCTTTCTAGTACTATGGAGATTATGTTTTGATGGTTCAATTCGTAGCAATGGCCAAAGTGTTGGTGGTGTTTATATATTTCTTTATGGTACTGTTTTTTAAGCCCCATGCCTCTTAGAATATTTTTATGCACGATTAATGAAAGCCGAATATGGTTATTCGGATTGAGTATTTTACTTGCTATAGGTGCTATACATACTGAGGCTTTCGGTGATTCGTTATGAGTAGTGCAACAAATATTCAGGGTTTATCAATGTTTTGACGAATCACTCATAGTTTATCTTGGGGTATGTCTAGATGCAAAATTTACCTTGGTTTGCTTTAAAATTGTTCATATATTTAGACATGGCAATTCGAAAGAATTGGCACAACAAACATCCGGCTACTATGTTAATCATGTTGTATTGCATTTCTCTCAATAGCTGATGCTTCGTCTCGTCAATATAGGTAAGGCCGAACCGAAGTCCATAGCTTCGGCCACTAATGAAATTTTTATGCGGGCGAGAGTAAGGATTGGAGAAAGTATTGTTGATTATCTACAAAATCCTAGCAAAAGGGTGAACAATATGGTTCGGAGGATGACCTTGAGATACATATCTATGGTACTTTATCACCGGATTGTTAATGAAGCTGAGAAGGTTTCACCCAAGTTTGCATCAGAAAGTTCACACAAGACATGGTCGATATATACTTATCGTCCTAAGGACATATAAATGGCCGATGGAGTGTTGACATCGTCCTTAGAACAAACTTGGTACAAGTTATTTTTCGGCACGCTAGCTTTGCCGAAAAACAGGGGGGCATGTGTTGACGCTCAAAAGTGGCATGTTTATAAAGAGTGTCTTGAAGCTATGTCAAGAGTAATTCAAACTTACTATTGAAAATGGATTTGGTCTAAAATTGAGTTATAAAGATGGCTATCTTCAAGAAGATCAAGATGAATATGAAGATGGTCTAAAATGGAGTTCGGATGCAAAAGTTATGACAACTTCAGAGATGCTCATGTTGACACCAGATTAAAGAATGGCTTGAAACCCAATTAAGATGTCCTCTTATGGAAAAATTATCAACACGAATTGTCTTCATCTCGTCGAAACGGTCGATTTTTATATAAAAATCGTCCCAATCCGAGTTCGTATGCAAAAGTTAGAGCTATCGGAGTACAGCCCTGTCACGAGGCGAGATGTGGCGCGCCCCACCAGACATAGGTCTGATGGGTAGCGCGAGCGAACAGGTGTTCTGCATGACCGTTTTGGCCCAGAAGATGGCCTCAAATTGAAAAACGTTCAACATGAAAGTTGTTCGTTTCGTCGAAACGGTTAAGATTGCTTTTGGGCTCGTTTCCATCCGAGATCGTTTACCACCACAAAAAGGACGCGCAAGGTGCAGCCAGTTTAAACCGAACAGTTTTGGAAAGTTCGGACAAAACCAATCCGGATTCGGTTAGGGTTTTGGACGTGAATCCAAGACTTTTCCTTGCACGGGAAGTCCATCCGCCTCTTATATATCTAAGGGGTGACGGCCGATTAAACAACACACAATCGATCAAATCATCTACCACTTTTTATCTTTTATCTTTCTCCTTAACCCTAGTTCTTCTTCTTCCTCGTTCTTCGTCTGTTCTTCTTGTTGCAGGGCGGCGAACCTCGAGGCCCTAGGGGCGATCAGGTCAACCTAGGGCAGCCCATAGCCGCCGCGCGCCCTGATGGGGTCCCTCCCGGGCGTGTGGGGTTTCGGGTCTACAAAAGTGCCCGCTGGATTGTCTTGCGTACCGCGCTTCCGGCGGGTCTCCTTCGATGTGAGCTGTGGTGCATCACCCCCAGCGTCAAGGGTACACGGTGACGTGTTCGTGTGCGAACAGAACCTCCTCTGAAGAGCTATCTGTAACCAGCAAGATATCTGCTTCAGCAGGTAGCATTGTCTGCTCTGAAGACCTTGTTTTCACTCCAGATTTCTCCATCACCAATTCAAATGGCTGATGCACAGGAAGAGCAGTTGAATATACAAACATTGTTGACAAAAGCAATGAGAAATACAAAAAAAGGACGGCATGATATAATTCACATATATGACGCTTGCCTAAACAGCATGGCATTGCATAATTCACATACACAGTGTCTTGCAACAAGATAACATTGCATAATTCACATATATAATGTCTTGCGACAAGATGGCATTGCATAATTCACATATATGGTAATTAGACACTAAACAGCTGACATTCACACAAAGCATGTCTAAACTAAGCAAATGACATAGCAATGCAAGATACCATACGCATGATATGAGCAACATAACCCTGCCAAGTTAGGGCATGCACCTCGGGGGGAAATATGACTGGTCATCTGTCTCTGAATCCTCCTCTGAGGAGCTATCGGTAACCAGTAAGACATGCGCTTCGTCAGATAGCATTGTCTGCTCTGAAGACCTTGTTTCCACTCCAGATTTTTTCCATGACCGTGCCGAATGGCTGATGCACAGGAAGAGTAATTGAATGTACTAAAATTGTTGACAAATTTAACACGTAATAAAAAATGATGGCATGATATAATTCACATATAAGATGACTGGCTGACTAGGGTGGCATTGCAAAATTCACATATATGATGCCTGGCTAGACAAGATGGCATTGCATGATTCACATATACGATAAAGAAACTAAACAGATGGCATTGACACAAAGCATGTCTAAACTAAGCAGATGACATCTTTAATGTATACAGTAAGAAATGCAAGGCACCATATGCATGATATTACCAACATCAGCATGCCAAGTTAGAGCGAAGACCTCATGGGGTAAATAGGAGTGGTCTTCTCCTTCTGAATCCCCCTCAGAACAGTTATCTTCCTCTTGATTACGATCCGAAATGGGTGGAGGGGGGCTGCCTTTGCGCCCACCATGGAACGACGTCTGCATGAAATTTTATTGCCATGCAAGGCTCGCTCTTTTTCTCTACATGATCAGTTCCATTGTGTACAATAACTGGCATGCATAGGAATAAAACATAGTGAGATTATGTAAGGAGTGCATGCACAAATCCAGAGTGATGGTAGCAAACTGTGGATAGACCCAAAACCAATGATAGCAGGCAGATAATAGCTTTAGTTAAAAAATACAGATAATGGCTCCTTTAATGTTTGTTTGCACCCAACATGAAACTCATAGTAGACACCGGAGATTAACCAGATAGTAGACAGATAGTACTGATTGCTACCCCAATATCTACCCCACAACCATTTAAAAACTCAAGTTTCAGCATTAGTTTGGACCTGACTCGGAGTCTAATAGGTGAACACGATGATAATGTAGCATGTCATCATATTAAGAGACACATAACATAAGCAGACACGGAAGAGTGCGACCTCTCTTGCGGACCCGTGTAGTCCTCAAGGTCATCTGCTCAGTTGATGATGGTAATGCAGTTGCCGTGGCTGCCGGCGGTGGGGAAGAAGATCTGAGGCGGCGAAAGACAGTCTGAAGAGCGGATCCCTACTGTGGTGAACCCTTCCGTCGTTGGAGCAGCTGAGCTGGGGTGGAACACATCGCCGCAGGAGCAGGACAAACCACACAAGGTTTTCTTTGACACATATCTGTAGCAGAAGTAATTGAGTAAGGGCTTGTTTGAATTTGAGGATTCTAACAATGCAGGGATAGGAAATAGACAGGAATAGGATAGGAATGCACGTGCAAAACAGAGAATTTAAAAACACATGATTTCTGCCAATCTGGGTGTTTGATTCACAACAATTGGAAGATCACAGGATGCAAAAAAGCATGGTGAGATTAAGTCAAACCACAAGAAATTGTACGGTTATAATGCTATTTTGCTACTATCTCTTAGTCTTGTGCTTGATGAATAGGAATATGAAAAGGAGGAGAAGTGGAAATTAGAATTCCTACGATTTTTCTTTCAAGGAGACACTA